>NC_041383.1:633962748-634031746 GCF_002162155.2 Triticum dicoccoides
GCGCCGGCTCCTGCCGCGCCTCCAGCGCCCATCGCCGGCCCCGCACCGCTGTGGCAGCCGCCGCACCAGGCGGCCTTTGCCACGCTCGCCGGGCCACTGTAGTAGCCGTTGCAGCTGCCATCCATCGCCACCATCGCCCAGCCCTGGCTGCAGTGGCAGCCGCCGCTCCTGGCGGCCTCCGCCGCGCCCGCCGCTCCGCCGCTGCAGCTGCAGCAGCCACCGCTGGTCAGCTCCGATCCCGCATCGACCGCACCGGCGGGAGTCCCGCTTCACCAACTCCAGTCCCCGCCATCGCCGTCACCGTTTCCGTCTTGGATCGCTACCCGCCATGTGTCGGCGGCGGTGAGGCTGCTGAGCGCGGCCTCCTAGCGCGTTGGCATGTGCGGGAGATGTGCGGTCTGCAGCTGCCGCTCCTCCAAGTTGCCCTTCGCTGCGCAAAGGACCTCAATCTCATCCGTTGCGTCGGGGATCTTGGGCATGCGGTTTCCCCCATGGGCGGCAGGCATGTTGTTTTCCCCGCGGGCAGCGACCTTAAAGTCTGCGACATCGGCGGTTGGGGGGGGGCACCCCTCCTCGTCATTCTCCATCGCAAGCCCTCCACTCTTCCATGTGCGGTGCAAACCAACAGCCGTCCGGCAGGGAGAAGACATGGTGTCACGACAGCGGCGCACCGCGTAGCACCACTGCATTCCGCCACCGGCCGCCACAAGGGCGCCTCTGCTGGTCACTCTTGCGACCACTTCCAGGTGGTCATACACATGCACTCCTTTTGTCCAGGTGGTGTCCATGGGATCCAGGTGGCTGTACACGTGCACATCCGACGTGCGGATGGTGTCCACTTTTTGTTAAGGGGTCCAAAATAAAGCGACCCAGTCCATTTCAGGTTGAGAATAATAAAACAAGCCGAGATGTAAAAGGCTTGTTTTTAGGTGTTAGGTTTGCGTTGCGTTGAGTCATGGTTATAAGTTGTTTAGGCTGCAGCTCAAGGACAAACTGCATGTCCAGGTGGGATGTAGTGTTAGAATATGTAATGGGCCTAATGGACCCATTAGTCTTAGGGTTAATTAGAAAAAAGGGCCCCTTACTTAGGGGACAAGTAAGCCTTGCTTGAGAGTCAAGTAAACCTCTCTATATAAAGATAGAAGATGTATCAATCTAATCAAGTACTCCCTCCGTCCGAAAATACTTGTCATCAAAATAGATAAAAAGAGATGTATCTAGAACTAAAATACATCTAGATACATCCCCTTTTATTCATTTTGATGACAAGTATTTCCGGACGGAGGGAGTAAGAATTAAGAAGGAAATCCCTTCCCTCCTGCCCGGCCGTGGGCAATAAGGCCCCCGGCCGGCCCTCTCGCGCCCTCCTTCTAGCAGCGCCATAACAGAATCACACTCAACAGTTCAAACACCAAGTTCAGAAGTCAATGTCCTTTGCACCCAAATAATATCACCAGCACACTCGTTTAGAAATGTAGAGGTGTACGCTCAGAGTGTCAGACTGAAAGTCTACGGAGAATGTTAAAGAATCAGGTGCCTTCTAAAATCACAATCCCTATAAGTTAGCAGCATCGCCACCAATAACAAACACCATCGGAATCCACAATGCAGCAGATAGGCGCGCATATTCCTCTTGCCACCAATCAGTTCCCTCAACATCCACGCCGGGTATACACTGCTGGTGGTGGCAGATCAAGTTACTGCCACCGTGTGATGCCCTTTGGCCAAGCATATCTCCACCAGCACCAGGTCAAGGCTGTTCTTAGAGCATCCAACCCCCTACAAGCTGTGACTAGTGTGAACACAAACCAGGAATACAGCATAAGGTTCTCTGAGACCATCCCTCTTCTGTTATTTGATTGTAACAAAAGATATTATAATTAGTATATTTGCTAATACTTGCTATGCCAGGAAGGACAAATGTTTTCAAGTTGAGATGAAAGTTCATGACACGGAACTTGACCGATATGGTGTTGTCCACAACGCTGTCTACAGTTATTACATTCAAAACGGTTAGCCATGTCAATTTTCAAAGAGTGCTGTGGATCCTTTCGAAGTGAAATGATTTATATATAGCCTTCATGTTGTAACAGGTCATGACAAGCTATTTGAAAGCCTTGGAATCAGTGTAGACGCGATAACATCCAAAGGCAATGCGCTCGCTCTTTCAGAAGTACAACTAAAGTACATTGCACCTTTAAGGGTACGTTTTGCTAAAAGCACAGCACAATACAGAAAACATAGGACCACTGGTGCTGAAACTGAAATGAAATTCCTCAAGGATTTAATAAATATAGAAGATACAAAGATCAAGTTTATTAATTCAGATAGACATGCTGGTCATGCGAAAGAGATACCATGATGTAGTTCACCAACACATGATTTTCCTAGTCAGATTCATGTACGTCAGATATACCATATCGTCAAGAAAACTCAACAAGTTTATCTAGTTTTGCCAGAGTGGTGACAGGTTTGTCATCAAGGTGAAGCTCGAGCAAATCAAAGGTGTAAGAGTGATCTTTGCGCAAACAATTGAGACACTGCCCGATCATAAGGTATGCATTTACATCTTGTGCATGTGCCAAGTGTTCCAACATAAGGTACTCAAATTTGTGGTCTATATCAACTACTCCCTCCGTCCCGTAATGTAAGACGTTTTTTGACACTACAATAGAGTAAAAAAACGTCTTACATTATGGGACGGAGGGAGTATATTTCTAGGCATTGCCGTGTATATCTCACCTTTTGAACTCCTTGCAGCCCGTACTGGAAGCCAAAGGAACCGTTGTTTGCCTCGACAAAGACTATCGTCCAACTCGCATATTCCCAGATATATCAACAAAAATTCTGCAGTTCTTCTCATCCAAGGACGACTAAAGCATCGAAAGGAATTGCCACTATTCTTAATAAGACCTAATGTATGTGATCTCCTGGAGTACAACGTTGCAATTGATCAACAATATTGATCGCCAATTCACTGTGGTTTCCTCACAGCACCATATCTCACTAAAAACATTTGTATTTTACAGTGCCGCTTGAATGCTTGAGCTGATCTTAAAATGCTTTACATCTCTGTTAGCAAGTGCAACTTGGACAGAAGTAGTTTTATTTCTTTTTTCAAGTGGTGGTAAGACTACACAAATCAGATGCAAACAATTGAGCAAAAAATTACAGAATGTGCATAATGCACAATAGTTTACTTCCAAAGGATATCACAACAAAAATAACTCATTCACCTGGAGTGTGGCTGATGTTGCAATGCTGCCCTCCTTGAATCCACTACTACACTTTGGTCAATGTACAGAACTAAATTATGCTGGTACGACCCAAAAATGTCTCTGCCGTGGTCTTGCTTAACCCATCGCGTGCTTTAGTGAATCACCAGCACCAGCCTGGAAGAACAGGCACGAAAGGGCGAAGTCTGCAATGAAAATTCCAACCAAGGAAATGACCACTGCAGACGTTGTGGACTCGCCAACGCCCTTGGCTCCTCCGTGGGTTGTCACACCCCATGCACAGCTCACCACCGCAATAATGGCACCGAACACCTGTGATTTTATCAAGGCGCTGATCAAGTCCCATGGTCGCAGCGCCTTGCGTGCTGACTCCAGAATGATGCTGGTGCTTACACCAAAGACGGCGTCGGCCAAGAACGCCGAGGAGGCGAGCCCGAGGGCGAAGCTGATGAGGGTTAGGACAGGGAGCGCAAGCACGCAAGCGAGGACCCGGGGAACCACGAGGTAATCGATGGGCTGTGAGCCGAGGACGCGGAGGGTGTCCGTCTGCTCGGACACCTGCATGGTGCCGAGCTCGGCGGCAAAGGCGGAGCCAACTCGGCCGGCAGCGACGACGGCGGTGACGACCGGGGTGAGCTCGCGGGCGAGCGCGAGGGCAAGGACGCCACCAACGGAGCGGTGGAGACCGAGGCGGGTGAACTCGCGCACGAACTGGATGGTGAAGGCCATGCCGACGAAGGCGGCGGTGAGGAGCGAGACCCCCGCGCTCCCGGGGCCCACGCGACGGAGCTGGGCGAGGAGGTTGCGGCGGTGGACGCGTCCCGTGAGGACGCGGTGGAAGACCTGCCCTGCGAGGAGCAGCGCCGAGAGCCCCCGCCAGATCGCGCGCGGCGGAGACCAGTTGGCGAAAAGAGAAGGCGGGGGCGTGGAGGACGGAGGCGGAGAAGGAGGAGAAGGCGCTGAATTGCTGCCGGCGGTGGCGGGGGGCGTGAGGGAGAGGCGGAGGACGGGGAGGCGGCGGCGTGGCGAGTGGAGGCGGAGGAGGTGGGATTTGGGGCAGGGGCTGGCAAAGCGGAGGAGATGGTTCGTCGTGGAGGAGGTGGGGCGGAGGAGGAGGGCGGCCCCTGCCGTGGTGGACGACATGGTGTCGGTGGTGGTGGCGGTGGCCGGAGATCGGGACAGTGGTCGTCGCGGTGGCCGTGTGGGAGTGGGTGGGAAGCGATGGGGAACGGCCGTATCGGCGGGGAGGAAGGAGTCTCTGGTGGGCCACGATAAAGCCGCTACTGGGCTGGACAAGAAATCCCCCTAAAGATCCAACCCGTTAGATCACCCCCCATGGTCTCAAAAAAATAAAAAATTCAACCCCTCCCCCACCCCACACCCCCGGTCCGCCAGGTACCACGTTGTTGGGGAGCGTAGTAATAATTTAAAAAATTTCTACGTGTCACCAAGATCAATCTAGGAGATGCTAGCAACGAGAGAGAGAGAGAGCATCTTCGTACCTTTGAAGACCGCTAAGCGGAAGCATTACAAGAATGTGGTTGATGGAGTCGTACTCGCGGCGATTCAAATCGCGGAAGATCCGGTCCAAGCGCCGAACGGGCGGTGCCTCCGCGTTTAACACACGTACAGCCCGGGGACGTCTCCTCCTTCTTGATCCAGCAAGGGGGAAGGAGAAGTTGAGGGAGAACTCTGGTAGCACGACGGCGTGGTGGTGGAGCTCCTGGTTCTCCAGCAGAGCTTCGCCAAGCTCAAAAGGAGGAGGAGGAGGAGGTGTAGGAGGGGGAAGGGCTGCGCCAGGGCCTGAGGTGTGGCTGCCTCCCACCCCCCTCTATTTATAGGGTGAAGGGGAGAGGGGGACGGGCCCCTTAGATGCATCTAGAGGGGGGCAGCGGCCAAGGGGGGAGACTTGCCCCCCAAGCAGGTGGGAGGCGCCCCCACCCCCTAGGGTTTTCAACCATAGGCGCATTGGGCCCTTGGGGGGCGCACCAGCCCACTAGGGGCTGGTTCCCACCCATATTCAGCCCACTTGGTCCCCCGGGGCAGGTGGCCCCACCCGGTGGACCCCCGGACACCTTTCGGTGGTCTCGGTACAATACCGATAACCCCCGAAACCTTTTCAGTGACTAAAACTGGACTTCCCATATATAAATCTTCACATCCGGACCCCGGAACTCCTCATGACATCCGAGATCTCATCCGGGACTTCGAACAACTTTCGGTAACCACATACAATTTCCCATTTCAACTCTAGTGTCACCGAATCTTAAGTGTGTAGACCCTACGGGTTTGGGAACCATGCAGACATGACCGAGACATCTCTCCGGCCAATAACCAATAGCTGGATCTAGATACCCATATTGGCTCTCACATGTTCCACGATGATCTCATCGGATGAACCACGATGTCGGGGATTCAATCAATCCCGTATACAATCCCCTTTGTCCATCGGTATGTTACTTGCCCGAGATTCGATCATCGGTATCCCCGTACCTCGTTCAGTCTCATTACCGGCAAGTCTCTTTACTTGTTTCGTAACGCATGATCACATGGATAACTCCTTAGTCACATTGAGCTCACTATGATGATGCATTACCGAGTGGGCCCAAAGATACCTCTCCATTATACGGAGTGACAAATCCCAGTCTCGATTCGTGCCAGCCCAACAGACACTTTCGGAGATACCTGTAGTGCACCTTTATGGTCACCCAGTTACGTTGTGACGTTTGATACACCCAAAGCATTCCTACGGCATCCGGGAGTTGCACAATCTCATGGTCTAAGGAAAGATACTTGACATTAGAAAAGCTCTAGCAAACGAACTACACGATCTTGTGTTATGCTTAGGATTGGGTCTTGTCCATCACATCATTATTCTAATGATGTGATATCATTACCAATGACATCCAATGTCCATGGTCAGGAAACCATAATCATCTCTTGATCAACGAGCTAGTCAACTAGAGACTCACTAGGGACATGTTGTGGTCTATGTATTCACACATGTATTATGGTTTTCCGGTTAATACAATTATAGCATGAATAATAGACAATTATTATGAACAAGGAAATATAATAATAACCATTTTATTATTGCCTATAGGGCATATTTCCAACAGTCTCCCACTTGCACTAGAGTCAATAATCTAGTTACATTGTGATGAATCGAACACCCATAGCATTCCGGTGCTGATCATGTTTTGCTCGTGGAAGAGGTTTAGTCAACAGGTCTGCGACATTCAGATCCGTATGTACTTTACAAATATCTATGTCTCCATCTTGAATATATTCACGAATGGAGTTGAACCGGCGGTTGATGTGCTTGGTCTTCTTATGAAACCTGGGCTCCTTGCCAACGGCAATAACTCCAGTGTTGTCACAGAAGAGAGTCATCGGGCCTGACACATTGGGAATCACTCCTGGGTCGGTGATAAACTCCTTCATCCGGACCCCTTCCCGCGTTGCTTCCAAGGCAGCTATGTACTCCGCTTCGCATGTAGATCCCGCCATGACTCTTTGCTTGCAACTGCACCAGCTGACTGCCCCACCATCAAAATATACACGTATCCGGTTTGTGACTTAGAGTCATCCAGATCTGTGTCAAAGCTAGCATCGACATAACCCTTTATGACGAGCTCTTCGGCACTTCCATAAACGAGTAGCATATCCTTAGTACTTTTCAGGTACTTCAGGATATTCTTGACCGTTGTCCAGTGTTCCATACCGGGATCACTTTGGTACCTCCCTGCCAAACTTATGGCAAGGTTCACATCAGGTCTGGTACACAGCATGACATACATAATAGAGCCTACGGCTGAGGCATAGGGGATGACACTCATCTTTTCTCTTTCTGCTGCCGAGGCCGGGCATTGAGTTGTGCTCAATCTCACACCTTGCAATATAGGCAAGAACCCCTTCTTGGACTGATCCATATTGAACTTCTTCAATATCTTCTCAAGGTATGTGCTTTGTGAAAGACCAATGAGGCGTCTTGATTTATGTCTATAGATCTTGATGTCTAATATGTAAGCAGTTTCTCCAAGGTCCTTCATAGAGAAACACTTATTCAAGTAGGCCTTTATGCTTTCCAAAAGTTCTATATCATTTCCCATCAATAGTATGTCATCCACATATAATATGAGAAAAGCTACATAGCTCCCACTCACTTTCTTGTAAATACAGGCTTCTCCATAAATCTGTATAAACCCAAATGCTTTGATCATTTCATCAAAGTGAATGTTCCAACTCCGAGATGCTTGCACCAGCCCATAGATGGAGCGCTAGAGCTTGCATACCCTGACAACATTATTAGGATCGACAAAACCTTCCAGTTGCATCATATACAATTCTTCCTTAAGAAAACCCTTAAGGAATGCCGTTTTGACGTCCATTTGCCAGATTTCATAATCATAGAATGCGGCAATTGCTAACATGATTCAGACGTACTTCAGCTTCGCTACGGGTGAGAAGGTCTCATCGTAGTCAACTCCTTGAACTTGTCGATAACCCTTAGCAACAAGCCGAGCCTTATAGACGGTCACATTACCATCCACGTCAGTCTTCTTCTTAAAGATCCACTTATTTTCTATGGCTCTCTGATCATCGAGCAAGTTCACCAAAGTCCATACTTTGTCCTCATACATGGATCCTATCTTGGATTTCATGGCTTCAAGCCATTTGTTGGAATCCGGGCCCGCCATCGCTTCTTCATAGTTCGAAGGTTCACCGTTGTCTAACAACATGATTTTCAGGACAGGGTTGCCATACCACTCTGGTGTGGAACGTGTCCTCGTGGACCTACGAAGTTCAGTAGCAACTTGATCTAAAGTTTCATGATCATCATCATTAACTTCCTCTATAGTCGGTGCAGGCACCACAGAAACATCTTCCTGGGCTGCGTTACTTTCGGTTCAAGAGGGGTTACCTCATCAAGTTCTACTTTCCTCCCACTTACTTCTTTCGAGAGAAACTCTTTCTCCAGAAAGGATCCATTCTTGGCAACAAATATCTTGCCCTCGGATCTGAGGTAGAAGGTATACCCAATAGTTTCCTTAGGGTATCCAATGAAGACACATTTTCTGATTTGGGTTCGAGCTTTTCAGGTTGAAATTTCTTGACATAACCATTGCATCCCCAAACTTTCAGGAACGACAACTTAGGTTTCTTCCCAAACCATAATTCATACGGTGTCGTCTCAACGGATTTAGATGGTGCCCTATTTAAAGTGAATGTGGTAGTCTCTAAAGCATAACCCTAGAATGATAGCGGTAGATTGGTAAGAGACATCATAGATCGCACCACATCCAATAGAGTGCGATTACGACATTCAGACACACCATTTCGCTGAGGTGTTCCAGGCGGCGTGAGTTGTGAAACAATTCCACATTTCCTTAAGTACGTGCCAAACTCGTGACTAAAATATTCTCCTCCACGATCTGATCGTAAGACCTTTATTTTCCTGTCATGTTGATTCTCTACCTCGCTCTGAAATTCCTTAAACTTTTCAAAGGTCTCAGACTTGTGTTTCATTAAGTAGACATACCCATATCTACTTAAGTCATCAATGAGGGTGAGAACATAATGATAGCCACCGCGAGCCTCAACGCTCATTGGACCGCATACATCCGTATGTATTATTTCCAACAAGTTGGTTGCTCACTTCATTGTTCCGGAGAACAGAGTCTTGGTCATTTTGCTCATGAGGCATGGTTCGCACGTGTCAAATGATTCATAATCAAGAGACTCCAAAAGTCCATCTGCATGGAGTTTCTTCATGTGTTTGACACCAATGTGACCAAGGTGGCAGTGCCACAAGTATGTGGGACTATCATTATCAACCTTACATCTTTTGGCATTCACACTATGAATATGTGTAACATCATGTTCGAGATTTAATAAAAATAAACCATTGACTAGCGGGGCATGACCATAAAACGTATCTCTCATATAAATAGAACAACCATTATTCTCGGATTTAGATGAGTAGCCATCTCGCATCAAACGATCCAGATACAATGTTTATGCTCAAAGCTGTTACTGAATAACAACTATTGTGGTTTAAAACTAATCCCGAAGGTAGATGTAGAGGTAGCGTGCTGATGGTGATCACATCGACCTTGGAACCATTCCCGACGCGCATCGTCACCCCGTCCTTCGCTAGTCTCTGCTTATTCTGCAGCTCCTATTTTGAGTTACAAATGTGAGCAACTGCACCGGTATCAAATACCCAGGAGCTACTACGAGCGTTGGTAAGGTACACATCAATAACATGTATATCATATATACCTTTGGCGTTGCCGGCCTTCTTATCCGCTAAGTACTTGGGGCAGTTCCGCTTCCAGTGACCATTTCCCTTGCAATAAAAGCACTCAGTCTTAGGCTTGGGTCCATTCTTTGGCTTCTTCCTGGCAACCGACTTACTAGGCACGGCAACTCCCTTGCCGTCCTTCTTGAAGTTTTTCTTTCCCTTGCCTTTCTTGAAACTAGTGGTCTTATTCACCATCAACACTTGATATTCCTTTTTGATCTCCACCTCCGTTGATTTCAGCATCGAATATAACTCAAGAATGGACTTCTCCATCCCTTACATATTGTAGTTCATCACAAAGCTCTTGTAGCTAGGTGGAAGCGACTGGAGGATTCTGTCAATGACCGAGTCATTTGGAAGATTAACTCCTAGCTGAGACAAGCGGTTGTGCAACCCAGACATTTTGAGTATATGCTCACTGACAGAACTGTTTTCCCCCATCTTACAACTGTAGAACTTGTCGGAGATTTCTTATCTCTCGATCCGGGCATGAGCTTGGAAAACCATTTTCAGCTCTTGGAACATCTCATATGCTCCATGGTGCTCAAAATGCTTTTGGAGCCCCGATTCTAAGCTGTAAAGCATGTTGCACTGAACCAGGGAGTAATCATCACTACACGACTGCCAGGCGTTCATATCGTCTTGAGTTGCTGGAAAATGGGTGCGTCACCTAGCGGTGCTTCAAGGACATATGCTTTCTTGGCAGCTATGAGGATGATCCCCAAGTTACGGACCCAGTCCGTATACTTGCTTCCATCATCTTTTAGCTTGATTTTCTCTAGGAACGTGTTGAAGTTGAGGGCAACATTAGCGTGGGCCATTGGATCTACAAGATAGATTTTAGACTAAGTTCATGATAATTAAGTTCATCTAATCAAATTATTTAATGAACTCCCACTCAGATAGACATCCCTCTAGTCATCTAAGTGACACATGATCTGAATTGACTAGGCCGTGTCCAATCACCACGTGAGACGGACTAGTCAGATGAACATCTCCATGTTGATCGCATCTACCATACGACTCATGTTCGACCTTTCGGTCTCTCGTGTTTCGAGGCCATGTCTGTACATGCTAGGTTCGTCAAGTCAACCTAAGTGTTTCACATGTGTAAATCTGGTTTATACCCATTGTATGCGAACATTAGAATCTATCACACCCGATCATCACGTGGTGCTTCGAGACAACGAAACTTCGCGACAGTGCATAGTTAGGGGAACACATTTCTTGAAATTTTAGTGAGGGATCATCTTATTTATGCTACCATCGTTCTAAGCAAATAAGATGTAAACATGACAAACATCACATGCAAATCATAAAGTGACATGATATGGCCAATGTCATCTTGCACTTTTGATCTCCATCTTCGAGGCGCGGCATGATCACCATCGTCACCAGCATGACACCATGATCTCCATCATCGTGTCTCCATGAAGTTGCCTCGCCAACTATTACTTCTACTACTATGGCTAACGGTTAGCAATAAAGTAAAGTAATTACATGGCGCTTATATTGACTCACAGGTCATAGAATAAATTAAGACAACTCCTATGGCTCCTGCCGGTTGTCATACTCATCGACATGCAAGTCGTGATTCCTATTACAAGAACATGATCAATCTCATACATCACATATATAATTCATCACATCCTTTTGGCCATATCACATCACATAGCATACCCTGCAAAAACGAGTTAGATGTTCTCTAATTGTTGTTGAAAGTTTTACGTGGCTGCTATGGGTTTCTAGCAAGAACATTTCTTACCTACGCAAAAGCCACAACGGTGATATGCCAATTGCTATTTACCCTTCATAAGGACCCTCTTCATCGAACCCGATCCGACTAAAGTGGGAGAGACAGACACCCGCTAGCCACCTTATGCAACAAGTGCATATCGGTCGGTGGAACCTGTCTCACGTAAGCGTACATGTAAAGTCGGTCCGGGCCGCTTCATCCCACAATGCCGCTGAATCAAGATAGGACTAGTAACAGTAAGCAAATTGACCAAATCATCACCCACAACTACTTGTGTTCTACTCGTGCATAGAATCTACGCATAGACCTAGCTCATGATGCCACTATTGGGGAATGTAGTAATAATTCAAAAAATTCCTACGTGTCACCAAGATCAATCTAGGAGATGCTAGCAACGAGAGAGAATGAGAGAGAGTGTATCTTCATACCCTTGAAGATCGCTAAGCGGAAGCGTTACAAGAACACGGTTGATGGAGTCGTACTCGCAGCGATTCAAATCGTGGAAGATCCGATCCAAGAGCCGAACAGATGGTGCCTCCGTGTTCAACGCATGTACAGCCTGGGGACGTCTCCTCCTTCTTGATCCATCAAGGGGGGAGTATAAGTTGAGGGAGAACTCCGGCAGCACGACGGCGTGGTGGTGGAGCTCGTGGTTCTCCGGCAGAGCTTCGCCAAGCTCAAACGGAGGAGGAAGAGGTGTAGGAGGGGGAAGGGCTGCGCCAGGGGCTGAGGTGCGGCTGCCCTCCCACCCCCCTCTATTTATATGGTGAAGGGGAGAGGGGGCCGCCCCCCTCAGATGCATCTAGAGGGGGGGGCGGCCAAGAGGGGAGACTTGCCCCCCCAAGGAGGTGGGAGGCGCCCCCACCCCCTAGGGTTTTCAACCCTAGGCGCCTTGGGCCCTTGGGGCGGGGGGCACACCAGCCCACTAGGGTCTGGTTCCCACCCATATTCATCCCACTTGGTCCCTCGAGGTAGGTGGCCCCACCTGGTGGACCCCCGGACACCTTTCGATGGTCCCGGTACAATACCGATAACCCCTGAAACCTTTCCAATGACTGAAACTGGACTTCCCATATATAAATCTTCACCTCCGGACCATTCTGGAACCCTCGTGATGTTCTAGATCTCATCCGGGACTCCGAGCAACTTTCGGTAACCACATACAATTTCCCATTTCAACTCTAGCGTCACCGAACCTTAAGTGTGTAGACCCTACGAGTTCGGGAACCATGCAGACATGACCGAGACATCTCTCCGGCCAATAACCAATAGCGGGATATGGATACCCATATTGGCTCCCACATGTTACACGATGATCTCCTCGGATGAACCATGATGTCGAGAATTCAATCAATCCCATATACAATTCCCCTTGTCCATCGGTATGTTACTTGCCCAAGATTCGATCGTCGGTATCCCCGTACCTCGTTCACTCTCGTTACCGGCAAGTCTCTTTACTTGTTCTGTAATGCATGTTACCGTGGCTAACTCCTTAGTCACATTGAGCTCATTATGATGATGCATTATTGAGTGGACCCAGAGATACCTCTCCGTCATACGGAGTGTAAAATCCCAGTCTCGATTCATGCCAACCCAACAGACACTTTCGGAGATACCTATAGTGCACCTTTATGGTCACCCAGTTACGTTGTGACGTTTGATACACCCAAAGCATTCCTATGGCATCCGGGAGTTGCACAATCTCATGGTCTAAGGAAAGATACTTGACATTAGAAAAGCTCTAGCAAATGAATTACACGATCTTATGCTATGCTTAGGATAGGGTCTTGTCCATCAAATCATTCTCCTAATGATGTGATCTCGTTATCAATGACATCCATTGTCCATGGTCAGGAAACCATAACCATCTATTGATCAACGAGCTAGTCAACTAGAGGCTCACTAGGGACATGTTGTGGTCTATGTATTCACACATGTATTACGGTTTCCGGTTAATACAATTATAGCATGAACAATAGACAATTATCATGAACAAGGAAATATAATAATAACCATTTTATTATTGCCTCTAGGGCATATTTCCAACACACATCTTCCCCTGCTGGTCCATCGTCGCCATGTCTGCTCCCATCAGGAATCCCATGTCGGTGTTCTGCTTCTTCGTGGTGACGTTGGTCCTCAGAAGGGCGAGCTTGATGTCCTGCTTCGTCATCTACGCCGACCACCTCGCCTTGGACTGCTCCTCCCTCTTTGCGGCGTGGATCCTCACGTCAGTGATGCACTTTTCTATGGACGACTGCAGCCGTTCGGCAGCGGGCGTCGAGTCCCTCTCCGCCTTGGGTCTCTTGTTGCCATCAGGAAGCCCTTTTGCCGACACCGAGACAGGCGCATCTGGGTTGTAGAGACCGTCCTTGGTCTTTGAGAGAGCAAGATGACACTCTGTCCATTTCTCACACAACTCAGTTCCGGTGAAGACATGAAGGAACTTGAACTCGAGGTCGTTGTTGTCCTGGCGAAACATGTCGAACATTCGGACCATCTACACAGACGAAGAACAAGTGTCGGTGAAGTACAAGGCAAAGAGCTGGGTCGGCGAGCCATGGACATAACTGACGCTCGACGTTGGCACCGCTCTCCGGGCGAGCAATGACCTCCACCTAAATCCCATGCCACTTGCTCTAGGCCTGCTGGATGGTCGCCCAATGGTTGGCCATGGCCTTGTTGCCGCAAAACATGTGGATCCTGGCAAACTCGGGGTTGACCAACTTGTGCTCGTCGAACACCGTCTTGACCCTTCTCCAGTAGGTGTCGGCATTCTGATTTGCAGCGGTGATCAAGTCGATGCTGAGAGTCTTTCATGCTTCAGCGAGGCACTCGTCTTCCTTTGGCATCTAGTTGACGCGAGGCTCGCCCGACCTGGCGTTGGACGTCCGCTTCTACCTTCTTCCTTTGGCCGATGGCTCCATCAGTCTTCCTTTTCCACCTCCTCAACATCATCGTGCTCGACGTCCTACATGTCGCCGGTGGTGTCTAGCATTTCGTCTTGCACGCGGAACCCAGGGCATGATACGTCTCCAAAGTATCTATAATTTTTGATTCTTCCATGCTATTATATTATCTGTTTTGGATGTTTTATATGCATTAATATGCTATTTTATATTATTTTGGGGACTAACCTATTAACCTAGAGCCCAGTGCCAGTTTTTGTTTTTTCCTTGTTTTTGAGCTTCGCAAAGAAGTAATACCAAACGGATCCCAAATGGAATAAAACCTTCGCGATGATTTTTCTTGGATCAGAATACACCCAGGAGACTTGGAGATCAAGTCGGAAGAGCCACGAGGCGGTCACCAGGGGGAAGGGCGTGTCCCTACCTTGTGGGCCCCCCGTGACTCCACCGACCTACTTCTTCGTCCTATATATTCACAAATATCCCCAAACTGCCAGAAGCATCCACGAAAACACTTTTTCGCCGCCGCAACCTTCTGTACCCGTGAGATCCCATCTAGGGGCATTTTCCGGCATCCTGCTGGAGGGGGATTCGATCATGGAGGGCTTCTACATCACCTCTATTGCCCTTTCTGATGAAGCGTGAGTAGTTTATCTCAGACCTATGGGTCCATAGCTAGTAGCTAGATGGCTTCTTCTCTCTCTTTGATTCTCAATACCATGTTCTCCTTGATGTTCTTGGAGATCTATCCGATGTAATCTTCTTTTGCAGTCTGTTTGTCGAGATCCGATGAATTGTGTATTTATGATCTACTTATCTATGAATATTATTTGAATCTTCTCTGAATTCTTATATGCATGATTTGATATATCTGTAATTCTCTTGGAACTATCAGTTTAGTTTGGCCAACTAGATTAGTTTTTCTTGCAATGGGAGAAGTGCTTAGCTTTGAGTTCAATCTCGCGATGTCCTTTCCCAGTGACAGTAGGGGCAGCAAGGCACGTATCGTATTGTTGCCATCGAGGATAAAAAGATGGGGTTTACATCATATTGATTGGGTTTATTCCTCTACATCATGTCATCTTACTTAATGCGTTACTCTGTTCTTCATGAACTTAATACTCTAGAATCTAGATGCGGGAAGGAGTCGGTCGATGTGTGGAGTAACAGTAGTAGATGCAGGCAGGAGTCGGTCTACTTGACATGGACGTGATGCCTATATTTCATAATCATTGCCTTGGATATCGTCATAACTTTGCGCTTTTCTATCAATAGCTCGATAGTAATTTGTTCACCCACCGTATTATTTGCTATCTTGAGAGAAGCTACTAGTGAAACCTATGGCCCCCGTGTCTATTTTCCATCATATAAGTTTCTGATCTACTATTTTGCAATCTTTTACTTTCCGATCTATAAACCAAAAATACCAAAAATATTTACTTTACCTTTTGTTTAGTTTCATCTATCTCTATTAGATATCACTTTTGCAAGGGATTGTGAAGGGATTGACATCTCCTTTATCGTGTTGGGTGCAAGTTGTTTGATTGTTCGTGTAGGTTTTGGTGGTTTGTGCATTGTATCCTACTGGATTGATACCTTAGTTCTCTAACTGAGGGAAATACTTATCTCCACTTTGCTACATCACCCTTTCCTCTTCAAGGGAAAAACCAACGCAAGCTCAAGAAGTAGCAGGAAGAATTCCTGGCGCCGTTGCCGGGGAGATCTATGCCAAGTCAAGACATACCAAGTACCCATCATAAAACTCTCATCTCTTGCATTACATTATTCGCCTTTTGCCTCTCGTTTTTCTCCCACCCACTTCTAAAACGATTTTCGAAAAGATTCGCCCTTTTCTGCGCCCCTCTTCCATTCATCTCTTCGTGTGTTTCCTCCATCTTTACCTTTTATCTATGACTAGCACTTTTGCCCCTCCTTTGTCTCTTGACTTTGCTGTTCTTCAATTCAAACAGAAACAAGGAAAAATTTAAAGGATGCTTGGTATAGGATGAAAGAATCTTATCACAATTGCACTATGAAGGGGGATTTTAAAATTTTACTCCGTAATTTTTAAGAACCAGGAGCTTGTGCCAAGAGTCTCTGTGCGTATCTTCTTCAAGCTTTAGACTTGTGTTCATCTATCTTGCGTGTGTGAGAATATTCTTCCTCCTCCGGCTGCTCCAACATTTGGTATACAAAGCTACGGTTTGATCTGTCCCTGTGATGGCCGGCACCGAGGGAGATGATGTGTCCAAGGCGGTGGAGCTGGCCAAGGGGAAGCCGGGGGAGCCGACGACTCCATCGAAGGCGTGGCTCATCGACGGTAGCTGCAGCGGCGAGGTTCGCATCGTCGAGCGCGTCGTCTGGCAAACCTCGTCGATGGTGCAGCTCCCCCTGCTGACCTGCACAAACTACACCGAGTGGGCGCTTGTCATGCGAGTGCGGCTGCACGCATAAGGCCTGTGGGAGGTAGTCGAGCATGGCGCCGTCATCGACTACCGCGACGATCGTGAAGCTTTGGGCATCATCCTCCAGTCTGTGTCATGATACATCTCCAACGTATCTATAATTTTTGATTGTTCCATGCTATTATATTACCTGTTTTGGATGTTTATGGGCTTTACTTTACACTTATATATCATTTTTGGGACTAACCTACTAACCGGAGGCCTAGCCCGAATTGCTATTTTTTGGCCTATTTCAGTGTTTTGAAGAAAAAGAATATCAAACGGAGTCCAAACGGAATGAAACCTTCGGGAGCGATCTTTTTGGAACAAACGCAATCCAGGAGACTTGGAGTGGACGTCAAGAAGCAGCCGAGGCGGCCATGAGGCAGGAGGGCGCGCCCTAGGGGTAGGCGCGCCCCCACCCTCGTGGCTCCCTTGACCTACCTCCTTCACCTATATATATCTACGTACCCCGAAAACATCCAGGAGCACCATGAAAAACTATTTCCACCGCCGCAACCTTCTGTATCTGCGAGATCCCATCTTGGAGCCTTCGCTGGCGCTCTGTCGAAGGGGGAATCAACCACAGAGGGCCTCTACATCATCTCCACGGCCTCTCCGATGAGTTGTGAGTAGTTTAACATAGACCTTCGGGTCCATAGTTATTAGCTAGATGGCTTCTTCTCTCTCTTTGAATCTCAATACAAAGTTCTCCTCGATCTTCTTGGAGATCTATCCGATGTAACTCTTTTTATGGTGTGTTTGTCGAGATCCGATGAATTGTGGGTTTATGATCAAGTTTATCTATGAGAAATATTTGAATCTCCTCTGAATTCTTTTATGTGTGATTGGTTATCTTTGCAAGTCTCTTTGAATTATCAGTTTGGTTTGGCCTACTAGATTGATCTTTCTTGCAATGGGAGAAGTGCTTAGCTTTGGGTTCAATCTTGCGGTGTCCTTTCCCAGTGACAGCAGGGGCAGCAAGGCACATATTGTATTGTTTCCATGAAGGATAAAAAGATGAGGTTTATATCATATTGCTTGAGTTTATCCCTCTACATCATGTCATCTTTCTTAATGCGTTACTCTGTTCTTATGGACTTAGTACTCCAGATGCAGGTAGGAGTCGGTCGATGTGTGGAGTAATAGTAGTAGATGCCGAATCGTTTCGGTCTACTTGTTGTGGACGTGATGCCTATATACATGATCATGCCTAGATAATCTCATAACTATGCACTTTTCTATCAATTGATCGACAGTAATTTGTTCACCCACCATAATACTTATGCTATCTTGAGAGAAGCCACTAGTGAAACCTATGGCCCCCGGTTCTATCCTTTATCATATAAGTTTCTGATCTACTGTTATTTGCATCTTTACTTTTCAACTATATCATAAAAATACCAAAAATATTTATCTTATCTTATTATCTCTATTTGATCTCACTTTTGCAAGTTACCGTGAAGGGATTGACAACCCCTTTATCACGTTGGTTGCGAGGTTCTTATTTGTTTGTGTAGGTATGAGGGACTTCTGTGGAGCCTCCTACTGGACTGATACCTTGGTTCTAAAAAACTGAGGGAAATACTTACGGTACTTTGCTGCATCACCCTTTCCTCTTCAAGGGAAAACCAACATAGTGCTCAAGAGGTAGCAAGAAGGATTTCTGGTGCCGTTGCCGGGGAGGTCTTCGCTCAAGTCAAGACATACCAAGTGCCCATCACAAACTCATCTCTCTCGCATTACATTATTTGTCATTTGCCTCTCATTTTCCTCTCCCCCACTTCACCCTTGCCATTTTATTCGCCTTCTCTTCCTCATTCGCCTCTCTTTTTCACTTGTCTCTTGTGTGTTTGTTTGCCCTTATGGCTTTGCCTAAGAACGTTAATCTTCATCTTAGAAGGTTGGAAGAGATTGAATTAAACATTAGAAGCTTTATGACTTTACAATTTCAGCATAATAATTTCTTTAGAAATGAGCTTAAAGAACAAAAAAGCTTTATGGAATACATGAATAAAGAACTTGATGATATGTCTAAGGAATTTTATGGTTTCAATTCTCAGATTGCTCGTCTTGAAAAATCAATAGCTCAAATTTCTGATAAGCAAGCCACCTTAGTTAATAAGATGGCCGCCAAACCAGAAGGGTTAGAAATAAATAATGATGAAGATCTAAAAGTTATTGATGTGTCCCCTATTAAATCTTTGTTTTGTAATATGAATCTTGATAATGATGGGACTGAAGATGAGTCAACTTTAGTTAAAAGGCGTCCCAATGATTCGGAGTTTTTAGATCTTGATGCTAAAATTGGTAAAAGTGGGATTGGAGGGCTCAAAACTTTACATAGCAATGAACCCACTATAATGGATTTCAAGGAATTTAATTATGATAATTGTTCTTTAATAGATTGTATTTCCTTGTTGCAATCCGTGTTGAATTCTCCTCATGCTTATAGTCAAAATAAAGCTTTTACCAAACATATTGTTGATGCCTTGATGCAATTTTATGAGGAAAAACTTGAGTTGGAAGTTTCTATACCTAGAAAACTTTATGATGAGTGGGAACCTAGTATAAAAATTAAAATTAAAGATCATGAATGATATGCTTTGTGTGATTTGGGTGCTAGTGTTTACACGATTCCAAAAACTTTATGTGATGTGCTAGGTTTCCGTGAATTTGATGATTGCTCTTTAAACTTGCACCTTGCGGATTCCACTATTAAGAAACCTATGGGAAGGATTAATGATGTTCTTATTGTTGCAAATAGGAATTATGTGCCCGTAGATTTCATTGTTCTTGATATAGATTGCAATTTTTCATGTCCTATTATTCTTGGTAGACCTTTCCTTAGAACGATTGGTGCAATTATTGATATGAAGGAAGGGAATATTAGATTCTAATTTCCATTAAGGAAAGACATGGAACACTTTCCTAGAAAGAAAGTCAAATTACCTTATGAATCTATTATGCGAGCCACATGAACTGAATGCGAAAGATGGCAAGATATATTCTCGCTTTTATGCCTAGCTAGGGGCGTTAAACGATAGCGCTTGTTGGGAGGCAACCCAATTTTATTTTCCTTGCTTTTTGCTTCAGTTTAGTAATAAATAATACATCCAGCTTCTGTTTAGATGTGGTTTTATGTTTTAATTAGTGTTTGTGCCAAGTAGAACCTATAAGATAACATATGGTGATAGTTAATTTGATTCTGCTGAAAAACAGAAACTTCCGCGCGCACGAGTATAATTTTAGTAAATCACAGAAACGTGATTTTTAGTTGATTATTTTTGAAGTAGATCAATAGACAAATTGACCAGCACTTCCTATTTTTGTAGGATTTTTAGAGTTCCAGAAGCATTCGAAAGTTACAGATTGCTACAGACTGTTCTGTTTTTGACAGATTCTGTTTTTCGTGTGTTGTTTGCTTATTTTGATGAATCTATGGCTAGTATCGGGGGGTATGAACCATAGAGAAGTTGGAATACAGTAGGTTTAACACCAATATAAATAAATAATGAGTTCATTACAGTAACTTAAGTGGTGTTTTTTCTTTCTTGCACTAACGGAGCTTATGAGATTTCCTGTTGAGTTTTGTGTTGTGAAGTTTTCAAGTTTTGGGTAAAGATTTGATGGACTATGGAATAAGGAGTGGCAAGAGCCTAAGCTTGGGGATGCCCATGGCACCCCAAGATAATTCAAGGACAACCAAAAGGCTAAGCTTGTGGATTCCCCGGAAGGCATGCCCTCTTTCGTCTTCGTCTATTGGTAACTTTACTTGGAGCTATATTTTTATTCGCCACATGATATCTGTTTTGCTTGGAGCGTCTTGTATGATATGAGTCTTTGATTTTTAGTTTACCACAATCATCCTTTCTGTACACACCTTTTAGGAGAGACACAACATGATTCAGAATTTATTAGAATACTCTATGTGCTTCACTTATATCTTTTGAGCTAGATAATTTTGCTCTAGTGCTTCACTTATATCTTTTAGAGCACGGCGGTGGTTTTATTTTGTAGAAATTATTGGTCTCTCATGCTTGACTTATATTACTTTGAGAGTATTTTAGAACAGCATGGTATTTGCTATGGTTATAAAATTGGTCCTAGAATGATGGGCATCCAAGTTGAGTATAATAAAAACTATCATAGAAAGTGAATTGGATGCTATGATCAATTTGATGCTTGATAATTGTTTTGAGATATGAGGATGGTGATATTAGAGTCATGCTAGTTGAGTAGTTGTGAATTTGAAGAATACTTGTGTTGACGTTTGTGATTCCCGTAGCATGCACGTATGGTGAACCGCTTTGTGATGAAGTTGGAGCACGATTTATTTATTGATTGTCTTCCTTATGAGTGGCGGTCGGGGACGAGCGATGGTCTTTTCCTACCAATCTATCCCCCTAGGAGCATGCGCGTAGTACTTTGTTTCAATAACTTGTACATTTTTGCAATAAGTATATGAGTTCTTTATGACTAATGTTGAGTCCATGGATTATACGCACTCTCACCCTTCCACCATTGCTAGCATCTCTTGTGCCGCACAACTTTCGCTGGTACCATACACCCACCATATAACTTCCTCAAAACAGCCACCATACCTTCCTATTATGGCATTTCCATAGCCATTCCGAGATATATTGCCATGCAACTTTCCACCGTTCCATTTATTATGACATGCCCCATCATTGTCATATTGCTCTTTGCATGATCATGTAGTTGGCATCGTATTTGTGGCAAGGCCACCTCCATAATTTTTCGTACATGTCACTCTTGGTTCATTACATATCCCGGTACACCACCGGAGGCATTCATGTAGAGTCATATTTTGTTCTAAGTATTGAGTTGTAATTCTTGAGTTGTAAATCAATAAAAGTGTGATGATCTTCATTATTAGAGCATTGTCCCAAGTGAGAAAAGGATGATGAAGACTATGATTCCCCCACAAGTCGGGTTGAGACTTCGGACTTTATAAAAATAAAAGAGGCCAAAGAAGCCCAAATAAGAAAAGAGGCCAAAGAAGACCACAAATAAAAAAAGAGAGAAAAGGGAGAAGGGACAATGTTACTATCCTTTTACCACACTTGTGCTTCAAAGTAGCACCATGATCTTCATGATAGAGAGTCTCCTATGTTGTCACTTTCATATACTAGTGGGAATTTTTCATTATAGAACTTGGCTTGTATATTCCAATGATGGGCTTCCTCAAAATGCCCTAGGTCTTCGTGAGCAAGCAAGTTGGATGCACACCCACTTAGTTTCTTTTGTTGAGATTTCATACACTTATATCTCTAGTGCATCCGTTGCATGGCAATCCCTACTCACTCACATTGATATCTATCAATGAGCATCTCCATAGCCCGTTGATACGCCTAGTTGATGTGAGACTATCTTCTCCTTTTTGTCTTCTCCACAACCACCATTCTATTCCACATATAGTGCTATGTCCATGGCTCACGCTCATGTATTGCGTGAAAGTTGAAAAAGTTTGAGAACATAAAAGTATGAAACAATTGCTTGGCTTGTCATCGGGGTTGTGCATGATTAAATACTTTGTGTGATGAACATAGAGCATAGCCAGACTATATGATTTTGTAGGGATAGCTTTCTTTAGCCATGATATTTTGAGAAGACATGATTGCTTTGTTAGTATGTTTGAAGTATTATTGTTTTATGTCAATATGAACTTTTATCTTGAATCATTTGGATCTGAACATTCATGCCACAATAAATAAAATTACATTGAGAATTATGCTAGGTAGCATTCCACATCAAAAATTCTGTTTTTATCATTTACCTACTCGAGGACGAGCAGGAATTAAGCTTGGGGATGCTTGATACGTCTCCAACGTATCTATAATTTTTTATTGTTCCATGCTATTATATTACCCGTTTTGGATGTTTATGGGTTTTACTTTACACTTTTATATGATTTTTGGGACTAACCTACTAACCGGAGGCCCAACCCGAATTGATGTTTTTTTGCCTATTTCAGTGTTTCGAAGAAAAGGAATATCAAACGGAGTCCAAATGGAATGAAACCTTCGGGAGCGATCTTTTTGGAACAAACGCAATCCAGGAGACTTGTAGTGGACATCAAGAAGCAGCCGAGGTGGCCACGAGGCAGGAGGGCGTGCCCTAGGGGGGTAGGCGTGCCACCCACCCTCATGGGCCCCTCGTGGCTCCCCTGACCTACCTCCTTCGCCTATATATATCTACGTAGCCCAAAAACATCCAGGAGCACCATGAAAAACTATTTCCACCGCCGCAACCTTCTGTATCCGCGAGATCCCAGCTTGGAGCCTTTGCCGGCACTCTGCCAGAGGGGGAATTGACCGCGGAGGGCCTTTACATCATCTCCAAGGCCTCTCCAATGAGTTGTGAGTAGTTTACCACAGACCTTTGGGTCCATAGTTATTAGCTAGATGGCTTATTCTCTCTCTTTGAATCTCAATACAAAGTTCTCCTCAATCTTCTTGGAGATCTATTCGATGTAACTCTTTTTGCGGTGTGTTTATCGAGATCCGATGAATTGTGGGTTTATGATCAAGTTTATCCATGAGAAATATTTGAATCTCCTCTGAATTCTTTTATGTGTGATTGGTTATCTTTGCAAGTCTCTTCGAATTATCAGTTTGGTTTGGCCTACTAGATTGATCTTTCTTGCAATGGTAGAAGTGCTTAGCTTTGGGTTCAATTTTGTGGTGTCCTTTCCCAGTGACAGCAGGGGCAGCAAGGCACGTATTGTATTTTTGCCATCGAGGATAAAAAGATGGGGTTCATATCATATTGCTTGAGTTTATCACGATACATCATGTCATCTTTCTTAATGCATTACTCTATTCTTATGAACTTAATACTCTAGATGCAGGCAGGAGTCGGTCGATGTGTGGAGTAATAGTAGTAGATGCAGAATCGTTTCGGTCTACTGGTTGCGGACATGATGCCTATATACATGATCATGCCTAGATAATCTCATAACTATGCACTTTTCTATCAATTGCTTAACAGTAATTTGTTCACCCACCGTAATACTTATTCTATCTTGAGAGAAGCCACCAGTAAAACCTATGGCCCCCGGGTCTATCCTTTATCATATAAGTTTCCGATCTACTTTTATTTGCATCTTTACATTTCAATCTATATCATAAAAACACCAAAAATATTTATCTTATCTTATTATCTCTATCAGATCTCACTTTCGCAAGTTACCGTGAAGGGATTGACAACCCCTTTATCGCGTTGGTTGCGAGGTTCTTGTTTGTTTGTGTAGGTACGAGGGACTTCTGTGGAGCCTCCTACTGGATTGATACCTTGGTTCTCAAAAACTGAGGGAAATACTTCCGCTACTTTGCTGCATCACCCTTTCCTCATCAAGGGAAAACCAACGTAGTGCTCAAGAGGTAGCATGCCGCCAGAGATGTTGCGCTCCTTGGCTGCGAAGGACTCGGCGAAGGAGGCTTGGGACGCCCTCAAGACCTTGAGGATGGGGTCCGAGCACGTCTGCGAAGCCCGGGCGCAGACGCGTCGATTGGAGTTCGAGAATCTCCGGTTCAAGGATGGCGAGAGGATGGAGGAGTTCGTTGTCCGCCTCATCGGCATCATCAACGACCTCGAGGCCCTCGGCGACGGCATCACTGAGCACAAGGCGATGCTCAAGTTTCTCCGCTGCATGCTACAACACTACCGGCAGCTCGCCCACTCCATCCAGTCACTACTCGACCTCAAGACCTTGATGATTGAAGAGCTTAGGGGTCGCTTCTTGGCCGTGGTGGAGAGCTTCGACATGGATGAGGCAGGCAGCAACAACAGCGGCACTCAGCTGCTCCTCACGGAGGAGGAGTGGTTTGCTCGCTCCAAGAAACGCGGCGGTGCTGGAAAGAGGAGGAGCAACTTCGACATCCGCAAGGTCCGCTGCTACAACTGCCAAGACTATAGGCATTTCTCGAGGGAGTGCACCGCGCCCAGGAAGGAGAAGGCCCACCTCGCCGCCGCGACCGCCACCGCCGAGCCGAGGCTGCTTTGAAGATCGACATGAAGGTGTTCGAATTTACGACAACAAGGTTAAGTGGGTGATTGATAGAGTAAACCTTGTTGTCTAGGTATTCATCATGTTTATTTCATCGCATTAGTTCATTCATGCACGTAGTCATGTCCAACCAACTTAGCTGCGGCCATGTAGTCGCGTGAAGATGAGATCATGTGTACATGCAAGCTAGTACTGGGTTAGACAATTACTCCCTCCGTCCCATAATGTAAGACATTTTTTAAAATTACATTTAGTTTTAAAAAGCGTCTTACATTATGGGATGGAGGGAGTAGAAAATAAATGCATATAGATTAGGGAAGATGCACTTGAGCACGACAGGTTAATCATGTCAAGTTGTGAGCGTCACATGGCGTCGTGTGTATGGCACAAATGTGTGTATGTGCTGTTGCATTAGCAAGTAGTCTATCTGCATGGATGTGTTAGGAAGCTAGCTGCGTTCACTGCGGAGCCGGAGCGGCTGAGTCGCGTGGCAGATCGACGAGGAGAAAGAATCGGGAGCAATCAGTTGTGGCTTGGTCCTGTGTGTGCATATCCAACGTTCTGCAGACTTGGTTGCTACTCAAAGTGAAGCTAGCCGGTTGATAAGAGTCGGAAGTAGTTGTGGGGTTTGTATGTGTGTCTGTGTGCATGGAGTTAGTGGGTGAGTGGCCGCGTGTTGGCCGTGTAACACTGGCTACTTAAGCCCATGTATTTGCATTGTGTCAGGTGTGAAAAGAAATAGAGAAAAGGCAAAGTTGTGTGTGCCAAGAGTCTCTGTGTGTATCTTCTTCAACCTCTAGACTTGTGTTCATCTATCTTGCGTGTGTGAGAATCTTCTTCCTCCTCTGGCTGCTCCAACATAGGCAACTCTTGGATTTGCTACAAAAGGAAATTTTATTGAAATTGATCCCCACATTGCTTATGAGATAATAGAAGGGGTACTTGGAATATCACCCCCACAAAAGGGATTACCTCACACTCAAGAGGGAACTCAAGTTTTCGAGAAACTATGTGAAGTGACAAGTTTTTTGCAAAATCTCTTGAACCCCTCAAAAATGTTAGTGGGAACATCCACCACATGAATATGTTGATTACTCTTTGCAATAAGCGATTGGATGCTCATGACTTAAATATTTCTGAATATGAGGAGAAACGCAAGGAACCTCCTGGATTTGAACATAACTCCATTAAAAGGGTAAAGACCAAAGCTGACAATACCTAGATCTATTCATGTTTTTATGCCTAGCTAAGGGCATTAAACAATAGCGCTTGTTGGGAGGCAACCCAATTTTATTTTTTGTTTTTGCTTTTTTGTCTCCTGTTTTGCTTTGAATAATTCATCTAGCCTCTGGTTAGATGTGGTTTTGTGTTTTAATTAGTGTTTGTGCCAAGTAAGACCTTTGGGATGGCTTACGGTGATAGTTGTTTTGATCTTGCTGAAAAACAGAAACTTTTGCACCCCGGAAAATAATTTTCATAATTAATAGAACAGTGCTTTTGATCTGATTCTTTTGCAAAAGATTGGTACAAAAATTTCCCAAGTTGTCCTAATTTTTCAGAATTTTTGGAGTTACATAAGTATTCTAAGTTTCCAGATTTCTACTGACTGTTCTATTTTTGACAGATTCTATTTTCTATGTGTTGTTTGCTTATTTTGATGAATATATGGGTAGTATCGGGGGGTATGAACCATGGAAAAGTTGGAATACATTAGATATTACACCAATATAAATAAATAATGAGTTCACAACAGTACGAAAAGTGGTGATTTATTTCTTCTACTAACGGAGCTTATGAGATTTTCTGTTGAGTTTTGTGTTGTGAAGTTTTCAAATTTTGGGTAAGGATTTGATGGACTATGGAATAAGGAGTGGAAAGAGCCTAAGGTTGGGGATTCCCAAGGCACCCCAAGGTAATATTCAAGGACAACCAAGAGCCTAAGCTTGGGGATGCCCCGGAAGGCATACCCTCTTTCGTCTTCGTTTATCGGTAACTTTACTTGAGGCTATATTTTTATTCACCACATGATATGTGTTTCGCTTGGAGCATCTTGTATGATATGAGTCTTTGATTTTTAGTTTGCTACAATCATCCTTTCTGTACACACCTTTTAAGAGGGACACACATGAATCGTGATTTATTAGAATACTCTATGTGCTTCACTTATATCTTTTGAGCTAGGCAATATTGCTCTAGTGCTTCACTTATATCTTTTTAGAGCACAGCGGTGGTTTTATTTTATAGAATTGAACTCTCATGCTTCACTTATATTATTTTGAGAGTCTTTTTAAAGAGCATGGTAATTTTCTTTGGTTATAAATTTAGTCCTAATATGATAGGCATCCAAGAAGGATATAATAAAAAACTCTCATATAAAGTGCATTGAATACTATGAGAAGTTTGATTCCTTATGATTGTTTTGAGATATAAAGATGTTGATATTAGAGTCACGCTAGTGAGTAATTGTGAATTGGAGAAATACTTGTGTTGAGGTTTGTGATTTCCGTAGCATGCACGTATGGTGAAACGTTATGTAATGAAGTTGGAGCATGAGGTATTTATTGATTGTATTCCTTATGAGTGGCAGTCGGGGACGAGCGATGGTCTTTTCCTACCTATCTATCCCCCTAGGAGCATGCGCGTATTACTTTGTTTTGATGACTAATATATTTTTGCAATAAGTATCTGAGTTCTTTATGACTAATGTTGAGTCCATGGATTATACACACTCTCACCCTTCCACCATTGCTAGCCTCTCTAGTACCGCGCAATATTCTTTGGTACCATACACCCACCATATACCTTCCTCAAAACAGCCACCATACCTACCTATTATGGCATTTCCATAGCCATTCCGAGATATATTGCCATGCACCTTTCTAACGTTCCATTTATTATGACACGCTTCATCATTGTCATATTGCTTTGCATGGTCATGTAGTTGACATCGTATTTGTGGCAAAGCCACCTTTCATAATTCTTTCATACATGTCACTCTTGAGTCATTGCACATCCCGGTACACCGCCGGAGGCATTCATATAGAGTCGTATTTTTGTTTGATCATCATTATTAGAGCATTGTCCCATGTGAGGGAAAAAAGCAGAGGCCAAAGAAGCCAAACAAAAAAAGAAAGAAAAAAAAAGAAAAAAAAGAGAAGAAAAGAGAGAAGCGGCAATGTTGTTATCCTTTTTCGCACTTGTGCTTCAAAGTAGCAGCATGATCTTCATGATAGAGAGTCTCCTATTTTGTCATTTTCATATATTAGTGGGAATTTTTCATTATAGAAGTTGGCTTGTATATTCCAACGATGGGTTTCCTCAATTCGCCCTAGGTCTTCATGAGCAAGCAAGTTGGATGCACACCCACTTAGTTTTTCTTTTTGAGCTTTCGTAAACTTATAGCTCTAGTGCATCAGTTGCATGGTAATCCCTATCCACTCACTCAGACCCTGAACCGGGAGTTGGAAGCGCCTACATTGATATCTATTGATGGACATCTCCATAGCCCGTTGATACACCTAGTTGATGTGGTACTATCTCCCTCTTTTTTGTCTTGTCCACAACCACCATATTCTATTCCACCTATAGTGCTATGTCCATGACTCACGCTCATGTATTGCGTGAAAGTTGAAAAGGTTTGAGAACACAAAAAGTATGAAACAGTTGCTTGGCTTGTCATCGGGGTTGTGCATGATTTGAATATTTTGTGTGATGAAGATGGAGCATAGCTAGACTATATGATTTTGTAGGGATAACTTTCTTTGGCCATGTTATTTTGAGAAGACACAATTGCCTTGTTAGTATGCTTGAAGTATTGTTGTTTTTTATGTCTATATTAAACTTTTCTTTTGAATATTATGGATCTGAACATTCATACCACAATAAAGAAAAATTACATGGATAAATATGTTAGGTAGCATTCCACACCAAAAATTCTGTTTTTATCATTTACCTACTCGAGGACGAGCAGGAATCAAGCTTCGGGATGCTTGATACATTTGATTGTTCCATGCTATTATATTATCTGTTTTGGATGTTTTATATGCATTAATATGCTATTTTATATTATTTTTGGGACTAACCTATTAACCTAGAGCCCAGTGCCAGTTTCAGTTTTTTCCTTGTTTTTGAGCTTCACAGAGAAGGAATACCAAACGGAGTCCAAACGGAACAAAACCTTCGCGATGAATTTTCTTGGACCAAAAGACACCCAGGAGATTGGAGATCAAGTCGGAAGAGCCACGAGGCGGCCACCGACCTACTTCTTCGTCCTATATATTCACAAATATCCCCAAACTGCCAGAAGCATCCAGGAAAACACTTTTCCACCGCCGCAACCTTCTGTACCCGTGAGATCCCTTCTAGGGGCCTTTTTCGGCATCCTATCGGAGGGGATTCGATCACGGCGAGCTTCTACATCAACTCTATTGCCCTTCCGATGAAGCGTGAGTAGTTTACCTCAGACATACGGGTCCATAGCTAGTAGCTAGATGGCTTCTTCTCTCTCTTTGATTCTCAATACCATGTTCTCCTCGATGTTCTTTGAGATCTATTAAATGCAATCTTATTTTGCGGTGTTTGTCGAGATCCGATGAATTGTGGATTTATGATCAGCTTATCTATAAATATTATTTGAATCTTCTCTGAATTCTTATATGCATGATTTGATATCTTTGTAATTCTCTTAGAACTATCAGTTTAGTTTGGCCAACTAGATTGGTTTTTCTTGCAATGGGATACGTGCTTAGCTTTGGGTTCAATCTTGCGGTGTCCTTTCCGAGTGACATTTGATGTTGGCTTGAACTATGTGGGTATTTCCCCAAAGAGGAAGGGATGATGCAGCACAACAACGGTAGGTATTTCCCTCAGTGATGAGACCAAGGTTATCAAACCAGTAGGAGAACCATGCAACACCACGTAAACAGCTCCTGCACACAAAGAACAAATACTTGCAACCCGACGTAAGAGAGGGGTTGTCAACCCCTCAGGGGTAAAAAGATAGGTAAAATTGTAGTAGTTTGGATAAATAGATCTCGTGGGAATGCGAGATAAAATAATTAAATAAATATTGCAGCAAGGTATTTTTTGTATTTTTGGATTAATAGATTTGAAAATAAAAGCAAATAAAAATAGATCTCGAATGCAAACATGATAAGAAGAGACCCGGTGGTCGTAGATTTCACTAGTGGCTTCTCTCCAGAAAAATAGCATACGATGGGTGAACAAATTACTGTTGGGCAATTAATAGAACTTCAAATAATCATGACGATATCCAAGCAATGATCATTATATAGACATCACGTCCAAGATTAGTAGACCGATTCCTGCCTGCATCTACTACTATTACTCCACACATCAACCACTATCCAGCATGCATCTAGTGTATTAAGTTCATGGAGAAATGGAGTAATGCAACAAGAACGATGACATGATGTTGACAAGATCTATTTATGTAATAATAGACCCCATCTTGTTATCCTTAATAGCAATGATACATACGTGTCGGTTCCCCTTCTGTCACTGGGATCAAGCACCGTAAGATCGAACACATCACAACACAACTCTTCCTATGGCAAGAAAAATCGATCTAGTTGGCCTAACTAAACCAAAGATTCGAAGAAGAAATACGAGGCTATAAGTAATCATGCATATAAGAGATAAAAAAGACTCAAATAATTTTCATGGATAAAGAGTTACATCAAATAGATCATCGGGGGATCCCAACAAACACATCGCAAAAAGAGTTACATCAAATAGATCTGAGAATCAAGAGAGATAGAGGAAGCCATCTAGCTACTAACTACAGACTCATAGGTCTACAGTGAACTACTCACGCATCATCGGAGAGGCACCAATGAGGATGATGAATCCCTCCGTGATGATGTTTAGATTGGATCTGGTGGTTCTGGAACTTGCGGCGGCTGGAATTGATTTTTGTCGACTCCCCTAGGGTTTCTGGAATATTGGGGTATTATAGAGCAAAGAGGCGGTGCGGGAGGCCACAGAGGTGGGCACAACCCATCAGGGTGCGCATGGGCCTCCAGGCGTGCCCTGGTGTCTTGTGCTCAACTCGGCCCCCCTCTTCGGTACTTCTTTGGCCCACTAGATGTCTTCTGGTCCAAAAAAATCCACAAAAAGTTTCGCTGCATTTGGACTCCGTTTGGTATTGATTTCCTATGATGTAAAAACAAGCAGAAAACAACAACTGGCACTGGGCACTATGTCAATAGGTTAGTCCCAAAAAATGATATAAAGTTGCTATGAAATGATTGTAAAACATCCAAGAATGATAATATAACAGCATGAAACAATCAAAAATTATAGATACGCTGGAGACGTATCAGCATCCCCAAGCTTAATTCCTGCTCGTCCTCGAGTAGGTAAATGATAAAAACAGAATTTTTGATGTGGAATGCTGCCTAACATTTTCATCACACATTCTTTTCTTTGTAGCATGGACATTTGGACTTTTATATGGTTCAAAGCAATAGTCTAGTTTTGACATGAGGACTTTAATACTCAAGCATATCAACAAGCAACCATGTCTTTCAAAATATCAACACTAAAGCAAGTTACCCCTAGCCCATTGATACATCTCCATCATATCTACTTTTCCTAACGCTTTTCCTATTCTTTTGGACTGTAATTTGCATGATTTGAATGAAACTAACCCGGACCGAGGTTGTTTTCAGCAGAACTACCATGGTGTTGTTTTTGTGCAGAAATAAAAGTTCTCGGAATGGAACGAAACTTTGTGAGGAATTTTTATACAATAAAAGAGAATTTCTGGAGCCAAGAACCACTGGAGAAGGGCACCTAGGTGGGCACAACCCACCAGGGCGCGCCACCCCCTCCAGGCACACCTAGGTGGGTTGTCCCCACCTGGTGGCCCCGCAGACCCTGAACCAACGCTATAAAATCCTATTTTTCCAGAAAAAAATCGGGGAGAAAGAATTATCACGTTTCACGAGACGGAGCCGCCGCCGTCTCAAGTTCTTTATCGGGAGGCCAACTCTGGAGTCCTTTTGGGGCTCCGGAGAGGGGGATCTTCGATCTTCATCATCACCAACCCTTCCCCATTGCCAATTCCATGATGCTCCCCACCGGGAGTGAGTAATTCCTTCGTAGGCTCGCTGGTCGTTGAGGAGTTGGATGAGATTCATCATGTAATCGAGTTAGTTTTGTTAGGGCCTGATCCCTAGTATCCACTATGTTCTGAGATTGATGTTGCTATGACTTTGCTATGCTTAATGCTTGTCACTTTGGGCCAGGGTGCCATGATTTCAGATCTGAACCGTTTGTGTTATCACTATTATATCCATGTTCTAGATCCGATCTTGCAAATTATAGTCACCTACTACATGTTATGATCCGGCAACCCTAGAGTGACAATAGTCGGGACCACTCCCAGTGATGACCGTAGTTTGAGGAGTTCATGTATTCACCGTTTGCTGATGCTTTGGTCCGGTACTCTATTAAAAGGAGGCCTTAATATCCCTTAGTTTCCAATAGGACCCCGCTGCCACGGGAGGGTAGGACAAAAGATGTCATGCAAGTTCTTTCCATAAGAACGTATGACTATTTACAGAATACATGCCTACATTATATTTATGAACTGGAGCTAGTGCCGTATCGCCCTAGGTTATGGCTGTCTGATGATGAATATCATCCAATGAATCACCAATCCAATGCCTACGAATTTACCTTATATCATTCTTGCTAAGTTACTACTGTTGCTACTGCTATCGTTACTGCTACAAACCATTGCTATCACTGTTACCGTTACTATTGCTGCTACCACTATTACCAAAACTATCATATTATTGTGCTACTGATCACTTTGCTGCAGATAATTGATCTCCAGGTGTGTTTGAATCAACAACTCTGCTGCTAATACTTGCAAAAATTCTTTGGCTCCCCTTGTGTCGAATCTATAAATTTGGGTTGAATACTCTACCCTTGAAAACTGTTGCGATCCCATATACTTGTGGGTTATCAAGACCTTTTTCTGGCACCATTGCTGGGGAGCATAGCTATATTTGTTGACTCACTTGGGATCATTATCATATTATCACTATGAAGAATCTGAAGGATGGTAAGACTAAGATTTTTCCCTCTAAGACGAGGGGAGGGAAGGAACTGCCATCCAGCTCCGCTTTAGATTCACCTTCTGTTATAAGTAAACTTGCAACACCACCACATGCTATTAATTCTTATATGTCGCAAGTTGTTGATGATGCTACTTCTGCTATGAATGCTACTCATGATGATGCTAGTACCTTGCTTGACGATGATGTGCCACTAGGTGAATTTCTTGATGAATAAATTGCTAGAGTAAGAGAGCATGATATTGTTGAAACCGATGATGAGCTTGAAACTGAAAATCTTGAAACACCTACTAGAACTAGCCCTCCTAGATATGTTAGAGGTGTAGGAAAGCATGCCTCTATGGTTCAAACTCAATTAGAACAAGTTGCTAAGTCTCAAAGAGAGTTGCTTGATGAAATGAACAATAATATAAGTGACTTTGTTGTTAGAGTAGCAACTAGAGGAGGTAAAATGACTCAGGAACCACTTTATCCTGAGGGACACCCAAAAATAATTGAACAAGACTCTCAAAGAATTAACACTGATGCACCTAGTCCTTCTAAGAAGAAAAGGAAGAAGAAAAATGATAGGACTTTGCATGCCTCTAATGAACCTGAAGTAGAAAAACCTCCTAATAATGATAATGAAGTTTCTATCTCTGATGTTGATACTCAACCTGGTAGTGAACACTCACCTTCTGATAATGAAAAAGATAATGGTGAGGTTCATGAAGAAACTCAAATGAATAATAAAGAATCAGACAATGATGTTGAGATAGAACGAGCTGTTGATCTTGAAGACCCACAACCCAAGAATAAAATATATGATAAAATAGACTTTGTTGCTAGATAACATGGTAAGGAAAGAGAGCCATGGGTTCAAAATCTATGCCCTTTCCACCTACGTCAACTAAGAAGAAAGGTGATGAAGAATTTGAACGCTTTGCTGAAATGCTGAGGCCAGTCTTTTTGCGTACCCGCTTGACTGATATCTTAAAAATGCCTCCTTATGCAAAGTACATGAAAGACATCATCACCAATAAGAGAAAAATACCGGAAGTTGAAATCTCCACCATGCTTGCTAATTATACTTTTAAAGATGGAGTACCTAAAAAACTTGGAGATCCGGGAATACCAAGCATACCTTGCTCCATTAAAAGAAACTATGTTAAAACTGCTTTATGTGATTTGGGAGCTGGTGTTAGTGTTATGCGTTTCTCTTTATATAAAAGACTTGATTTGACTAAACTCACAACTACTGAAATATCTTTGCAAATGGCTGATAAATCAACTGCCATACCTATTGGTATTTGTGAGGATGTGCCCGTTGTTGTTGCTAATGTTACTATTTTGACTGACTTTGTTACACTTGAGATGCCCGAGGATGACAACATGTCGATTATCCTTGGTAGAACCTTCTTGAATACTGCAGGGGCTGTTATTGATTGCAATAAAAGCAAGATCACTTTTCATATTAATGGTAATGAGCATACGGTGCACTTTCTGAAGAAACAATTCCAACTGAATGGTATTGATGTTATTGAAAAATCTTCGATAATCACTATTGGGAGTTTCCAACTACCTCTACCTACTGTTAAAAAGAAATATGAAATGCTTATTGTTGGGGACATTCATATCCCGTTGAGGTAACTTAGTGATTTATGAAAGTTCTTTGGTTTCATATTAATCGGAAGTGGTTGTTAATATGACTTGATCAACCTTATTAATGGATCATTTTTGAGAGGTATGAAGCTGATGAATTTAGTGAGCACTACCTTATGTCCCTACCTTTTGTTTTCTGTTTTTCTTAGTTAAATAAAATAAAATGCCATGCTTTGTCTGTTTTCTGAGTTTTCCGTGCAATAAAAAATGACCCAAAAATAAAAGTTCTCAGAATGCTCTGAAAATTTAATACGTTTTTTATGAATATTTCTGAATTTCAGGTGCAAATAATATCAGAGGGAGGTGCACCAGGTGGGCAGAACCCACCTGGACGCACCAGGACCCCCAGGCATGCCCTGGTGAGTTGTGGTCCCCATGTGGTCCCCCTCACTTACTTCTTCTTCCCACATCACCACATTCCTCCAGAAAAAATCACCATTGCTCTCTCTCGCGCATTCTTGCTCCCGAAACCGCGGATTTCAATCTCTTTGCTCGAAGCTCCGTTTCCAAAACTGTTTCAAGGAATTGTTGCTTGGTATGTGACTCCTCCATGTGTTCAATTAGTTTTTGCTTTAGTGGTTTATATTTTGAATAATTAGCTGATACGTCTCCAACGTATCTATAATTTATGAAGCATTCATGCTATTTTATTATCTGTTTTGAATGATTAAGGGCTTTATTATACACTTTTATATTACTTTTGGAACTAACCTACTAACCAGAGGCCCAACCCATATTACTGTTTTATTGCCTGTTTTAGTATTTCAAAGAAAAGGAATATCAAACGGAGTCCAAACGGAATGAAACCTTCGGGAGCGTGATTTTTGGAACGAACATGATCCGGGATACTTGGAGTACAAGCCAGGGAAGCTTCGAGGAGGCCAGGAGATAGGAGGACGCGCCCACCCCCTGGGCACGCCCCCCTGTCTCGTGGGCCCCTCGTGGCTCCCCGACCGAATTCTTTCGCCTATATATTCCCTTATACCATAAAACCATCGAATACGAATATAGATCGGGAGTTCTGCCGCCACAAGCCTCTATAGCCACCAAAAACCTCTCGGGAACCCGTTCCGGCACCCTGCCGGAGGGGGGATCCCTCACCGGTGGCCATCTTCATCATCCTGGCACTCTCCATGACGAGGAGGGAGTAGTTCACCCTCGGGGCTGAGGGTATGTACCAGTAGCTATGTGTTTGATCTCTCTCTCTCTCTCTCTCTCGTGTTCTCTCTATGGCACGATCTTGATGTATCGCGAGCTTTGCTATTATAGTTGGATCTTATGATGTTTCTCCCCCTTTACTCTCTTGTGATGAATTGAGTTTTCCTCTTGAAGTTATCTTATCGGATTGAGTCTTTAAGGATTTGAGAACACTTGATGTATGTCTTGCCGTGCTTATCTATGGTGATAATGGGATATTCACGTGATCTACTTGATGTATGTTTTGGTGATCAACTTGCGGGTTCCGCCCATGAACCTATGCATAGGGGTTGGCACACGTTTTCGTCTTGTCTCTCCGGTAGAAACCTTGGGGCACTCTTTGAAGTACTTTGTGTTGGTTGAATAGATGAATCTGAGATTGTGTGATGCATATCGTATAATCATGCCCACGGATACTTGAGGTGAAAATGGAGTATCTAGGTGACATTAGGGTTTTGGTTGATTTGTGTCTTAAGGTGTTATTCTAGTATGAACTCTATGATAGATTGAACGGAAGGAATAGCTTCATGTTATTTTACTACAGACTCTTGAATAATTAGTGACTTTGGAGGTGGTTTCGTACCCTACCATAATCTCTTCGTTTGCTCTCCGCTATTAGTGACTTTGGAGTGACTCTTTGTTGCATGTTGAGGGATAGTTATATGATCTAGTTATGTTATTATTGTTGAGAGAACTTGCACTAGTGAAAGTATGAACCCTATGCCTTGTTTCCTACCATTGCAATACCGTTTACGCTCACTTTTATCATTAGTTACCTTGCTGTTTTTATAATTTCAGATTACAAATACCTATATCTACCATCCATATTGCACTTGTATCACCATCTCTTCGTCGAACTAGTGCACCTATACAATTTACCATTGTATTGGGTGTGTTGGGGACACGAGAGACCCTCTGTTATTTGGTTGCAGGGTTGTTTGAGAGAGACCATCTTCATCCTATGCCTCCTACGGACTGATAAACCTTAGGTCATCCACTTGAGGGAAATTTGCTATTGTCCTACAAACCTCTGCACTTGGAGGCCCAACAACGTCTACAAGAACAAGGTTGTGTAGTAGACATCATTAGCTACTCTTGGTGCTGATGTAGATAAGCTTGCATGTTGAACTCTTAGAGTTCTAAGTAGTTTGAATGCTTGCTATGGCCTCTATACATCCCTATGAGTAGTTGCTATCATTTTTGTAAAGTTTTGTTGAGAAAAATTTCGTGGATTCTTTAGGAAGTTTTCTTTCAAGAAGAACTCCAAGGGAGTGGGGAGTCGTCTGACAATGATCTCCATACTCGGAGGTTGGCGGAGTTACGGCCGTACGTGCGAGTGGACGCATAATTCGTTCATGGAAGGGGCTGGAATCCTTCAAGAGTTCACACAATATGCTACTAATGCCGGACTCACCGACTTCATCGCACCTCAGTGTGAACAGTATCATCTCCTCACAAATTCCTTTGTGCAAAATTTTCATGTCCATTCTAGGAATAATCTCCCTTAGGTGTCATTCAATTTATATGCTGAAAATCACCATATACCACTTACTGAATTTTGTGACATATGCATGCTTCCTTTTGATGGTGATTTTGTAGAGCCTAGGCCCACGAAGTTTGAGGGTTTTTACCGTACTCTAACGGTGGGGGATGAGAGAGGAGTATCAAGTACCACCGCTGCTAGCTTGCATTTCCCTGCTATACATTATTTTGCTATATCTATTGCAAAATGCTTACTTGCTAGAGAGAAGGTAGGTGCACTTAGCGCCCCAGACTTTGCTATTTTGCATTGCGCACTTTATGTCGACAACAATTATAGCTTGGGAGCTATTGTGGCACGTCGCCTTGACCTTAACGGATCTAAGGGTAAAAATACATGGGGGTATTTACGCTACTCGGTTGGCGACTCACTTTAACGTGCAGATATGCCAGCATGACCATCGTTTGGCCAAGGTTTACCTAGATCGATTGGCTATGGAAGGCCACCAGTTTATTGCTACTGATTACCCTAACATTGATATTCCTTACAACTTAGTTTTCAGTGTGAAAACTCGTGATATTATGCCACTTCCTGGACCTGCTTTGTTTGATCATGTTGCAAGGGGCGGATATAGGATTATGCCTGAGGACATTGTCGCTTACCGAAACAACCTGGCTACGGCACAGGAGGAGCCTCGGCAGTGGGACCCTCAGGTGCCTACTCCCCAACACTTCAACATTGGACCTCACGGTTTCTACGACTGGTGATTACCAAGTTAGGCCAAAAGCCTAAGTTTGGGGGAGTACGTATTTCCATTGACATTACATTCATGTTCACACATTTCATTCCAGTTGTCGGTGTTCACACTTTTTCATTGTATTATCCATGTTAAATTTTTTTTCTCACTTTCTTCTTGTCTGTTTGAAAAACTTAGAGAAAATCCAAAAACATGTTTCTTGCTTCTTTTTGATTTTTCTTCCTAGTTTAAATTGTTGTAGCACTAAAAAGAAACCCCAAAAAGATTTCCTTTTTCTTTTTTTCTTGTTGGGAGCTTGCCTGTGTAAATAGTTTTTCTAGTTTTTGCTTTTCTCTTTTTATTTTCTTTTTTATGAAAAACCAAAAACTCCAAAAATATTTCATTGTGTTTCTCTGAACTTCTTTTCTTTTTGAGTCATACCGAGGAGAAGACCATGATGAAAATGTTGAGTGGCTCTCATATGCATTTTTCTTGATCTGTCAAAGAGCCCACATTACCTTGTCTTCTCCTTTTGAATAAAATATTTGCAGATTCCAGCTTTAGTCCAGGACACCCTTGCACTATTATTACTTTCAAATCGTTCGGTCGTGCAAGTGAAAGGCAATAATGACGATATTCGATGAACTGGCTGTGGCAGAGAGAAACAAGTATGAACTTGATTTGTTCTATTTTTGTAAATATGTTTAACCTAGTATCCATGATTCAGCCTATTATGATCAAACATGTTTGCAATGACAATTAGAGATTATAGTTTCTCATGCCATGCATAAAGTAGCTAGGAGTGGATAATGATTTATCTTGGATGTCAACATTGCGTTAAATTGATTGTGATTTAGTATGATGATATGGTATCCTCCTCTGAATGTTCGAGTGGCTTGACTTGGCACATAGTCATGCATGTAGTTGAATCAAAACCAACATAGCCTCTAAGATATTTATGTTCATGGTGTTCATATCCTACTCATGGTAGTATCCAATGTTACTTATGAATAATGCATGTTCATGACCGTTGTTGCTCTCTAGCTGGCCGCTTCTCAACCTATTTTCTAGCCTTTGCGTGTACTAAGTGGGAACTCTGCTTGTACATCAAAAACCCGAAACCCAAGTTATTCCCAGATGAGTCCACCATACTTACCTATATGCGGTATTACGCTGTCGTCCTAAGTAAATTTGCATGTGCCACCTCTAAAAGCTTCAAACAAATGTCCTTTTTGTGTGCCTGGATTTTTCATAGAGTGACAGGAGGTAGTTGGTATCTTCCATGCTAAGCGGGGTATTCTCAGGTTGGGTGTTTATTCACTGACCATTGCACAAGAAAATAGCGGTAATAGGGATTCCCAGTCCCAAATTGCAAAAAGAACTTATCAATAATCAAACAAAAACTCCTATGGAGCAAAAACCTTTACTTTACCGCTTGGGAACCGCTACTAATTTGTTTAGCATGGAAGATATTGATAACTGATGGTCGCGAAGTAAACAAGAAGGGTGCATGTCTCAAAATTTCATTTATCTCTGTTTTAAAAACTTGAGCTCTGGTACCTCTGCAAATCACTGCTTCCCTATGCGAAGGGACTATTTATTTACTTTTATATTGTGTCATCACCTTCTCAAATAAGCGCCAGAACCTGAGAGCACTGCTGTCATGCTGATGCATTGTGTGTAGCTAATGTTGGGTGCATCATGACTGGATCTTTTCTACCATGAATTACAATGTTTAGTCGCTTCTTGAACTTTGGTGATGCTCTGCACTTATGTTTTGCAGTCTCAGAAAGGGCTAGCGAGATAACACTATTGTCATATTGTATCATGGTTGTTTTGACAACGTGTTGCTGTTTGAGATATCTTATTATTGCTTGCTAGTTGATTCTGTCATTGATATGAGTTAATATAATTTTTAAGAGTTATTGTCGACATGGTTAGTTATAATCTTTGCTGAAAACCTGGGTGCTGTTTAAGCCTATTTATGGAAACAAGAGCAAAAGAGTTCGTAAAAGTTTTCTTTTTCACTTTCAGTTTATTAACTGAATTGCTTGAGGACAAGCAAATGTTTAAGCTTGGGGGAGTTGATACGTCTTCATCGTATCTACTTTTCCTAATGCTTTTCCTCTTGTTTTGGACTCTAATTTGCATGATTTGAATGAAACTAACCCGGACTGACGCTGTTTTCAGCAGCCCATGGTGTTGTTTTTGTGTAGAAATAAAAGTTCTCGGAATGGAACGAAACTTTGCGAGGAATTTTTATACAATAAAAGAGAATTTCTGGCGCCACGAACCACCGAAGGAGGGCACAACACACCAGGGCGCGCCACCCCCTCCAGGCGCGCCCAGGTGGGTTGTCCCCACCTGGTGGCCCCGCACACCCTGAAACTAATGCTATGAAATCCTATTTTTCCAGAAAAAAATCAGGAAGAAAGAATTATCGTGTTTCACAAGACGGAGCCACCGCCGTCTCCTGTTCTTCATTGAGAGGCAAGATCTGGAGTTCGTACGGGGCTCCGGAGAGGGGTATCTTCGATCTTCGTCATCACCAACCCTTCTCCATCGCCAACTCTCACCCAAAACTTGAAAACTTCAATCACACAAAACTCAACAAAACCTTCATGAGATCGGTTAGTATAAGAAAGCAAATCACTACTTTAAGTACTGCTACAAACCCATTCATATTTTGTTATTGTATTATATCTACCGTATTTTAACTTTTCCATGGCAAAAACTCTTCAAAGGAAACCATAGAATCATCAAAACAAGCACATAACACAACGAAAACAGAATCTATAAAAAAAACGGTCTGTAGTAATCAGGGAACTTTGTATACTTCTGTAACTCCAAAAATTCTTAAAAATAGGACAATGTGGAAAATTTGTATATCAATCTTGTCTAAAAATTCAGAGCAAAAGCACGTTCCTGTGATTTATGAAAATTATTTTTCTGATAGCAAAAGTTTTTGTTTTTCAACAAGATCAAATCAACTATCACCCAAATTTTCCCAAAGGCTTTGCTTGGCACAAACACTAATTTAAACCACAAAAACACACATAAAGAGAGGCATAATTGGGTATTTTATTTAAAACAGCAAGAAAACCAAAAAGCAAAAAGATACAAGTTGGGTTTCCTCCCAACGAGCGTTATCTTTTTAGGCCCCTAGCTAGGCATAATGCAAAGGATCTAAGTGTTGTCATCTTTTTTTCTATTTCACTCGGAGGTGTTTTTGTTAGGTGGTTTTGCAAAGACAACATAAAACACTTCATCCATAGTGACCTTAGCACTATCAAGTTGTTTATCATCGTATCCACTTTGATTTCTAGCAACAATCCAAGAATAATGTTGGTTAACATCATTGAAAACTTGTTGGATTATATCTAAAATAGGGACTTGCTTTTTAAGATTCTCATCAAAGATTTGATTATTCCCAAGCAAATATCTTAATGCATAATCACTACTATGAAGAATTTCATCAATCACGTGTTTTTCACGATTCATACCATAAAAATCAAAGATTTCCCTAGCTTCTCGTATTATGTAGTCAAATTCATTCATGAGAACAAGAGTGGCTAACTTTTTAGCTTTAGGATTCTTTATAATGGGTAACTCATAGAACAATCTTTGCAAGGTAGAATGAGTACGAATAAATTTATTTTCAAGTTTCAGAACTAGTGCCGAAATAACTTCTTCATAAGATTTTGTTCTTTTAAGTATAGGGGCATCATCGAGAGTTAAATTTCCGACACAATTGAAAAATTCTTGGATACGTTCTTTTCCCATAATATTCTCTTGCCCCAAAACAAAAGTTTTAGCATCCAGATTGCCAGATCGTACAATTTTAGGAGTTAGGCCATCATCTATTTCTTCCATGCCAAAGTCAGTCATGGCGACAAGTTCAAGCAAATAAGATATCTGACGAGAAAATGACAAACAAAAAAGACGGCAAATAAAACAACATTTTTTTGTGAAGTGGGGGAGAGGAAAGCGAGAGGCAAATGGGAAATAATGTAAATTGCAAGGAGATGAAAATTTTGATTAGGAACCTAGTAGATGTTGATGATGTCTCCCCGACAACACTGCCAAAAATTCCTTTTGATGTTGGCTTGAACTATGTCGGTGTTTCCCCAAAGAGGAAGGGATGATGCAGCACAACAACGATAGGTATTTCGCTCAGTAATGAGACCAAGATTATCGAACCAGTAGGAGAATCATGCAACACCATGAGACATCCATTTTGCATCATGTTTACCTACTGTTATTTATGTTGTTTTGTTGCATAATAATGCTTTTTGGAGTAATTTTAATGCCTTTTCTCTCATAATATGCAAGGTATGCACAAAAGGGGGGAATTTCGGGAGCTGGAAATCTGGATCTGAAAAGCTACGTCAGGCTACCTATTCTTCACAACTCCAAATGAGCTAAAACTTTACGAGGATTTTTTATGGAATAAATAAGAATTTTTGGAGTCAATAAGTACCAGGGGGCCACCTGGTGGGCACAACCCACCTTGGCGCGCTAGGGAGCCCAGGCGCGCCCTGGTGGGTTGTGCTCACCCAGACCCACCTTTGGTGCCCCTCTTCTGGTATATAAGTCATTTTGACCTAGAAAAATAAGGAGAGGACTTTCGGGACGAAGCGCCGCCGTCTCGAGGTGGAACCTGGGTAGGAGCACTTTTGCCCTCCGACGGAGCGATTCCGCTGGGGGAACTTCCCTCTCGGAGGGGGAAATCATCGTCATCATCATCACCAACAACTCTACCATCTTGGGGAGGGCTATCTCCATCAACATCTTCAACAACACCAACTTCTCTCAAACCCTAGTTCATATCTTGTGTTCAATCTTTGTGCCTTAACTATAGATTGGCGCTTGTGGGTGACTAGTAGTGTTGATTACATCTTGTAGTTGATTACTATATGGTTTATTTGGCAGAAGATTATACGTTCATATCCATTATGCTATTTAATACCCCTCTGATCTTGAGCATGATTATAATTTGTGAGTAGTTACTTTTTTTCTTAAGGTCACGTGAGAAATCATGTTGCAAGTAATCATGTGAACTTGATATGTGTTCAATATTTTGATGATATGTATGCTGTGATTCCCTTAGTGGTGTCATGTGAATGTCAACTACATGACACTTCACCATATTTGGGCCTAAGGGAATGCATTGTGGAGTAGTTATTAGAGGATGGTTTGCGAGAGTGACAGAAGCTTAAACCCTAGTTTATGCGCTATTCCGTAGGGGACCGAATGGATCCAAAAGTTCAATGCCATGGTTAGAATTTATTCTTAATACTTTTATCGTAGTTGCGGATGCTTGCAAGGGGGTTAATCATAAGTAGGAGGTTTGTTAAATTAAGAACAACACCTAAGCACTGGTCCACCCACATACCAAATTATCAAAGTAGCGAACACGAATTGAGCCAACATGGTGAAAGTAACCAGATGAAATTCCAGTGTACCCTCTAGAACACTTTGCTTATCATAAGAGACCGTTTTGGTCTGTCCTTTGCCTCAAAAGTATTGGACTACCTTGCTGAACTTTTTTTACTACTACCATTACTTGCTCGTTACAAAATATCTTGCTATCAAACTACTCTGTTACTTACAATTTTAGCAGTTGCAGACATTACCTTGATGAAAACCACTTGTCATTTCCTTCTGCTCCTCGTTGGGTTCGACACTTTTACTTATTGAAAAGGCTGTAATTGACCCTATATATGTGTGGGTCATCAAGGCTATTTTCTGGCGCTGTTGCCGGGCAGTGAAGCACTTTTGGTTAGTGGAAATTGGTAAGGAAACATTATTACCACGTGCTGAAATTTACTGCCACTTGTTACTATGGAAAACAATCCTTTGAGGGGTTTGTTCGGGGTATCTTCACCTCAACCGGAACCACAATTAGTTTCCCCTCAACCTACTGCACCTAGTAAAAATATTGAATATTAAATTCCTTCAGGAATGGTAGAACAACTACTAGCTAATCTTTATGCAGGAGATAGAACCAAACATCCTGATATGCACTTGATATATGTGGATGAAATTTGTGGATTGTTTAAGCTTGCAGGTTTACTCGGAGATGAAGCTAAAAAGAAGGTTTTCCCTTTATCTTTGAAGGGAAAGGCATTGACATGGTTTAGGTTATGCGATGATATTGGATCTTGGAACTGGAATTGGTTGAAATTGGAATTCCATCAAAAAAATTATCCTATGCATCTAGTTCATCATGATCAGAGTTATATATATAATTTTTGGCCTCGTGAAGGAGAAAGTATCGCTCTAGCTTGGAGGAGGATTAAGTCAATGTTATATTCATGCCCCAATCATGAGCTCTCAAGAGAAATTATTATCCAGAAATTTTATGCTTGGCTTTCTCATAATGATCAATCCATGCTCGATACTTCTTGTACTGGTTCTTTTATGAAGAAGACTATTGAATTTTGGTGGGATCTTTTAGAAAGAATTAAATGCAACTCTGAAGATTGGGAACTCGACAAAGGTAAAGAGTCAGGTATTGAGCCTAAGTTTGATTGTGTTAAATCTTTTATGAATACCGATGCTTTTCAAAAGTTTAGCACTAAATATGGACTTGACTTTGAGATTGTAGCTTCCTTTTGTGAATCTTTTGCTACTCACATTGATCTCCCTAAGGAGAAGTGGTTCAAATATCACCCACCAATTAAAGAAGAAACTAAAGAACAGGTAAAAGCTAAAGAAGAAACTATCCTTTACAATGTTGATCCAGTTGTTCCTACTAGTTATATTGAAAAACGACCTTTCCCTGTTAGGATGAAGGAACATGCCAAAGTTTCAACCGTGGTCAACAAAAGTTATATTAGAACACCTAAACCAGCTGAACAAATCAAAGTTGAACCTAGTGTTGCTATGGTTAAAGATCTCTTGGTCGATAATATTGATGGGCATGTTATTTACTTCTGTGATGAAGCTGCTAGAATTGCCAAACCCGATGAAAAAGATAAACATAGGCCAGTTGTTGGCATGCCTGTTGTCTCTGTTAAGATAGGAGATCACTGTTATCATGGTTTATGTGACATAGGTGCTAGCGTGAGTGCTATTCCTTTTTTCCTTATATGAAGAAATTGTGAATGATATAACACCTGCTGAAATAGAAGACATAGATACTATTAAACTTGCCAATAGAGATACTATATTGCCAATTGGGATAGTTAGAGATGTTGAAGTCTTGTGTGGGAAAATAAATACCCTACTGGTTTTCTTGTTCTTGGTTCCCAACAAGATGACTTTTTGTCCCATTATCTTTGGTAGACCTTTCTTGAACACCATCAATGCTAAAATAGATTGTAAGAAACAAACTGTCGGTGTTAGCTTCGGTGATGAATCTCATGAATTTAATTTTCCCAAGTTTAGTAGAAACCTCATAAGAAAGATTTGCCTAGTAAGGATGGAATTATTGGTCTCGCTTCTATTGTTGTACCTCCTACCGATCCTTTAGAACAATATTTGCTAGACGATGAAAATTATTTGCATATGCGTGAAAGAAATGAAATAGATAGAATCTTGTTCGAACAACAACCTCTACTTAAACACATTCTACCTATTGAAACTCTAGGAGGTCCTCCTCCACCTAAAGGTGATCATGTGTTTGAATTAAAACAATCGCCAGACACTTTGAAATATGCTTATCTTGATGAGAAAAAGATATATCCTTTATTATTAGTGCTAACCTTTTAGAACATGAAGAAGAAAGATTATTGAAAGCTCTAAGGAAGCACCAGGCTGCTATTGGATATACTCTTGATGATCTTAAGGGCATTAGTCCCACTCTATGTCAGCACAAGATTAATATGGAACCTGATGCTAAACCCGTTGTTGATCACCAGCGTCGGTCTTCTGGAAGCAGGTATAATCTATCCTATAGCTGATAGTAGATGGGTAAGTCCTGTTCATTGTGTCCCTAAGTAGGGAGGTATAAACTGTTGTTCCTAATGATAAGAATGAACTTATTGCACAAAGAATTTTGTCACAGGCTATAGAATGGTAATTGATTATAGAAAATTAAATAAAGCAACTAGAAAAGATCATTACCCTCTACCTTTTATTGATCAAATTCCAGAAACATTATGTAAGCACACACATTTTTGCTTCCTTGATGGATATTCTGATTTTTCATGAATGCCTGTTTCACAACCTGATCAATAAAAGACCACCTTTACTTGCCCTTTTGGAACCTATGCTTAAAGACGTATGCATTTTGGTCTATGTAATGCACCTTCTACCTTTCAAAGATGTATGACTGCTATATTCTCTAATTTTTGTGAAAAGATTGTTGAGGTTTTCACGGATGACTTTTCTATTTATGGGAAGTCTTTTGATGATTATTTAAGCAATCTTGATCGAGTTTTCCAGAGATGTGAACAAACAAATCTTGTCTTGAATTGGGAGAAGTGCCACTTCATGGTTAAGGAAGGTATTGTTTTGGGCCATAAAATTTCTGAACGAGGTATTGAAGTGGACAAAGCCAAGGTTGATGCAATTGAGAAAATGCCATGTCCTAAAGATATCAAAGGTATTCGTAGTTTCCTTGGTCATGCTGGTTTCTATAGGAGATTTATCAAAGAGTTTTCTAAAATTTCTAGGCCTCTTACAAATCTTTTGCAAAAGGATATCCCTTTTGTTTTTGATGATGATTGCTTGGAAGCCTTTGAAACACTTGAGAAAGCCTTAATTTCTGCACCTGTTGTTCAACCACCTGATTGGAACTTGCCTTTTGAAATTATGTGTGATTCTAGTGATTATGCCGTTGGTGCTGTTCTAGGACAAAGAGTTGACACTGCAAAAAAATGCACTTCCGTGATGATACGTGTTTGTCACAGTAGGTCACATTTTATGTCATGCATGTACATCCATGAAGATTTTATGACAGAATCAAGATAGTCATACATGTGTTGTCGTAGAAGTGTTCCATGACATTACCAAAATTATCATCACGGAAGTGTCCACTTCCATGACGATAAATCACATGTCATAGAAGTGCTTTCGTCAAGGGTGATCGACACGTGGCATCCATCATGACGGAATGCCGATAAGCTATCGGGTCCGGTTTTGGATCCGATAACCCGTTAACAGCCCCGACCAATGGGGATTTTCCACGTGAAAATCATCATTGGCTGGAGGAAACACGTGTCGGCTCACCGTTGGGACAGATGTCATCCACTCATTGGACCGAAGGCGCCTATGATACACCGACATGTGGCACGACCCAACAGAGGCCCATTCCTGTGAAAAGGCCAGCCCGTTTGACTTGGTCAAAAGGTGGCGGGCCGGCCCACGGAAAGCTTGTTAACGGCTTGTTCGCATATAGCCCATTTACAACCCGCTAACCTAGGGCCCGTTATGATCTATCCAAATTAGGCCCAGTAGCATTATTTGGGCCGTCCAATATGATTCCAGCCCGTTTTAACTTTCGGCCCATGTATGGCCCATGACGTCTTTTGACCCACATGAGGCCCTTTGTAACTGTTGGCCCATTAAAGGCCCATCGTGAAACAGGTCCGTAATGGACAGTGTATCACTTTATACCCATTAATGGCACGTGGTGAAACTGGCCCGTAATGAACAGTGTATCACTTTATACCCATTAACGGCCCATTATTCCGTTGGGCCGTTTTTATCCCATGTTATCTTTCAGCCTTCTCAGGGTCCATTTATTCTTGGGCTCATTTCCAGCATTCGTTTACTTATGGCCCGTTACAGTCATTTTCTGCTTGTGGGCCAAATTCAGCTAGTGGTTACAGTTGGCCCATTTGTGGCCCGTTAATACGTTGGGCCGTTTTCATAGCGTCATCCAATACGATCGATTAACGACGACCCATTATGGTTGGCCCATGAACGGGCGATTCCAACGCTAGCCCGTTTACAGCCATAATGCGGTTTGTTATTGGCCCATGTTTGGCCAACCGATCATACGGCCCGTAGAAGGCCCATTGATGATACAGCCCATAGAAGGACCATTGTGTCTACGGCCCGTCGAAGGCCCATTGTTTCCATGCCCCGTAGAAGGCCCATTGTTTCTATGACCCTTAGAAGGCCCATTGTTTCTACGGCCCGTAGGAGGCCCATGGTAACTACAGTAAATATGTAGCCCATGGTTATTGTGGCCAAGTTTTAAAAAATAGGTTATTGTGGCCACTAGCAAACCGCGGAAAAAGAACTCCACTGACTACAAGTAAACAAATAAACAAGACAATAAGGAAATAAATAAGTAAGCAACTTACGCTAGGCTATCACGGCTATTACACATATTACATCCATTGGGCATCAAAGTTCGCCACCAGTGCAAATATAGGGAACAAAGTAGCATATCATATACACTGGTTGTCAAAGTTGGCGACCAGTGCAAATAAACGCCACAACAAAACAAGTCCAGAACTGAAAACCACTTCAGAAGAGCTCAAGAAACAATATGCTGGGTACCCATAATGCTGGCAAGATGCTTAGCAAGCTTATTAACTTTCTCTTGTTTGGCGCTCAAATCCTCCAGCACTTGCTGTTGCACCAGAAAGTATGCATCTGAATTCTGCAGGGACTTCCTCAGTCCTTCGGCTTCCTGTCGCATAACATCTGATCGATGTCTTTCAACTTGAAGTTGAGACTCAAGAAGCCAAACTGATTCAGGCAGCGAGTTCGAAGAGCTGGTGCCAGCAGTAGTAGCCAGTAACTCGAACACTCACTACCAAAAAAGTACACTTCCGTGATGATACGTGTTTGTCACAGTAGGTCACGTTTTCTGTCATGCATGTACATCCATGACGATTTTATGACAGAATCAAGATAGTCATACTTGTGTTGTCGTAGAAGTGTTCCATGACATTACCAAAATTATCATCACGGAAGTGTCCACTTCCATGACGATAAATCGTGCGTCATAGAAGTGCTTTCGACAAGGGTGACCAACACGTGGCATCCACCATAACGGAACACCGTTAAGCTATCGGGTCCTGTTTTGGATCCGATAACCCGCTAACAGCCATGCCCAATGGGGATTTTCCACGTGTAAAATTCTCATTGGCCGGAGGAAACACGTGTTGCCTCACGGTTGGGACAGATGTCATCCAGTCATTAGACAGGAGCCGCCTATGATACGTCGACACGTGGCACGACCCAAGAGAGGCCCATTCCGATGAAAAGGCCAGGCCTGTCAAAATAAGCGGACCGGCCCATTAGTGGCCTACTTGATTCAGGCCCATTTACAAGTACGGCCCATACAAGTTACACAGAATCGGCCCATCAAAGGCCCATTCTAGATTCTACAATTTCCAGCCTGTCGTCAGTTTAAGCCCGTTAACGGCCTGCTAGGTCTTTGGGCCCAATTGCAGCCCGAGCTTCTTTCGGCCTGTTAGGAACCCATCGTCAGTTCCAGCCTGTTAACGACCCAGAACGTCTTTCGGCTGTTTCTCGGCCCATTCTGCAGTTGGGCCAATTCTAGCCCGCTGTGACTTTAGGCCTGTCCTCGGCCCATTCGGCAAATGGGCCAACTCTTAGCCCATTTTGTCCCTCGGCCTATTAACGGCCCACACAATAGTTGGGCCTTTGACTTTAGGTCCATTAGGGCCCACATTCCGCAGGGCAAAGGTCCATTAGGGGCCCATGTTTCGCAGGGCATCATTTTAGCCCAACGCGACTTTCGGCCTGTTAAAAGCCTAGTTTGCAAATTGGGCCTCCTCTAGCCCATAACACTTTCGGCCTCTTACTGGCCCATAAAGTAAAAGGGCTGAGACACAATTGACATTTATTTTGGCCTGCTAAAGGCCCGCAGGGCATTTCCATTTATACGGCCCTATCGAGCTTTAGGCTTGTTGACGACCTGCCAAGAGCCATTGTTATGGTGGGCCAAATCATTTGGGATCCACATAATATTATTTTGACCAGCCCAATTAAGGCCCGCTTTGAGTATACATGTTTGTTCATTTGTATGGCGTCAAGGAAACGTTTGGGCATGTTGGCCCCTGTTTCAACGATATGTCATATTCAAGAAATATCCTACTCTATACTATCGCTCCTAAAAACATACACTATACAATAAAAATACGTCATAGAAACATAGAATAATCCTACACTGTACAATAAAGAAATTACAGCCAAATATACCCATTGGGAATTATAGTTCGACACCAGTGATAATAAAGCATACACAAACAACAAATTACATACACTGGACAAATAAAGCTCATACATCATGGACACGCATCAACAAAACTTACCATTTGAACTATAATCTCTTCAGAAAATAGGATTGGCCGGATTCAAATAGCACAAATTTCAGTCTGCAAAATCTCCAATTCCTTCATGGTTACCTCAGTGTCTTGTTTCATTTTTTTGACTCCTGCATCTAATACCTGCATGTCCAGTCTCAACTTGTTGATTGTATGTTGAGAATCATGTACACGTTGTCTTGCCACCTCTAGTTGATGCTCGAGAACATCAGCATATTCCAATTCCAATCCATAATCATTCGGTAACGGCCATGCCGCACTACTCACAGATCTTTGTGTTGATGTCACTTCATCCTGAAATGTTTCTGTAAGTACACATGACTAGGGCAAAAATATAGTTACAACAGTGAAGCGAGCAAGACAGACTATTTTGTACATGGGAAAACAAGACTAACAATAATGTTACACGTCATGAAGCATAAGCAGGTGATATTTTAAAAATTATAAAAAAAGTAGTCTGTGCATCCTGCATACAGAAATCTCTCTTAGCTCACCAGAGGAGCATGATGTTGGGGCCCAATCCAAAACACAGACAAGTTACAAATTTAGACAGCACATTGCATATAAGTAAGCAAGCAGTTGGCCATTCTGTAGCTCAATTAAAGTCTTAGGGAGCATAATAAACAACAGAGGGATTCATACAAACATACTACAGCAAGCAAAACTATGCAATCATTAGCCTAGTATAAACAAGATTGTGAGCCTCATGCAATAATAGTTGGTTAATAGACTTCAAAGCTTTAGGCACACTTTGGTAGAGTAATTAAATGGTAAGGCCTTTAATTTTGTCAACTAATTGTTATACAAGTACCCAACATCAGGCATCATTCTTTGGGCATCTCATTAACTGAGGACAAATAAAGCAATTGAAAATAGCAAATTAACCATGCCTGAAACAAACAAGGAATTGAACTGTTGAGTTGGATACAGTGACTTACCTTAACTGGTTGAAGAGGCTCAGCGCAACTCCTACTTCTCTTGCAAGGCTCCTTCCTAACATCTTGTACTTGGAAATCCTCAATCTTATCTTCATTGCGCCCCCTCTGCAAGGTGACACAAACTAGTTACTCATCTCCTTGGAAGATAAATATGCATACTTTCCAGTCTGTAAACACACAAGGATGAGATTATAACAAAACAAGACCACATAATGAAACATGCCGCATCTCTTGCAATTGCACACAATGAAATGAGCATTTACTATGTCTGCACTATGTAAAAACTAGGCATACCTTCGAACTGGATCTCCAGGTACTCTTGGAGAGCCTACTTTAGTGTACAGCCAAACCTTTATGTCACCTATGAGTTAGACAAGGCCCCACTACAACAACCCTTAGTGTTTAAATCATTGACAAGCTCTGTTAGAGTGTTAGGTCAAGAACATCAAGTAATCAAAGCAAACAGTCCTAGTATGGCTGGCTAATGCAAACAAGCAATTGAACAGATGTGTGAGCAAATCTTACATATCAAGAAAAGAAGCAAAGAAGGAGGCTTAAACACCATCACTTGACCGACCAGATTTAAGGGGCATTTAAACATCATGTGCAACGTATGAACTAACATAAACATTGCATATTCCAGATTCTACAATGGAATGCACATGTATTAAGTTATGCCATGTATGATGATGCCTAAATGTACACTATAGCAGGCAAGAGTGATTCATCATTGCACGCACAATTGAATTACAGGTTAAGGGCCAATTCGATTCCGCCTTTTCAAGGCTTATTGTCAAAATAAGCCATAAAAGATGTAAAGAAGTCATTTTGAGTTATGGGATTGGGCTTAACTTATTTCGCTTTGGAGGGGGGTGTTTCGGGTAGAACCTCACTAAAAATTGAAGGGAAGGGGAATAATGAAATGACTCTGTTGTCTGCCTATATTACACTCAAAATGCAACTGCTGACGCCCACATCACATCTGACCCTCAAGTAAAAACAAACACGCAAGCGTTCATTGCCCTGCCCGCTTGCATCTCCTCTCCCCTTTCCCTCTACATCGATCCCTGACCTGCAGCACTAGGGTTCCTCCAGCGAGCCGTCGCCACTGGTCCCATCTGGCCTGGTCCTCGATGATGCTCTATCTAGCTAGGCAACATGTCTCCCTGGCTGCTCCTCCCTCTGGCGCCGCCCCTCATTCTCATGGTCTCCAGCAGCTGCTCCATTGTGGTTCGTCCAACGCACTACTCCGGCGGGCGCTGCACAACTACGGCTGATGCCACACTGCGGCAGAAGGCACCTTATTCCCCCTCCCCTCCTCCTAGGTTGTGGCCTTGAGGTGCTGTTGAAGGATGAGCTCATCCAACAAGGTGAGGATCTCCTCTGATTTTTTGCCAAATTTTCATTCTGATCCACTATATGATGAATTGCTATGAGCTGCTTCTGCTGCTGCTATATGATGCATTGCTATGAGCTGCTCCTGCTCCTGCTATATGATGAATTGCTATGAGTTGCTGCTGCTATATGGTAAATTGCTATGAGCTGCTGTTGCTGCTATATGATGAGTTGCTATAAGCTACTCCTGCTGCTGCTGTATGATGAATTGCTATAGCTGCTCCTGCTGATGCTATGTGACGAATTGCTATGAGCTGCTCCTGCTGCTGCTATATGATGAATTGCTATGAGCTGCTGCTGGTATATGATGAATTGCACACTGCTGCTGCTGCTGCTGTATGATGAGTTGCTATGAGCTGCTGCTTCTATATGATGAATTGCTATGAGCTGCTGCTGGTATATGATGAATTGCACACTGCTGCTGCTGTTGCTGCTGTATGATGAGTTGCTATGAGCTGCTGCTGCTGCTATATGATGCTTTCAGGTGCTGCTGCTATATGATAATAACCAGCCACTTGGACCATCGAATTTCAATAAATTATTGTTCTTCATTTAAATGCGGTTCATGTGTTCTTCGTTTAATTAGGCAATGGGATCTCTATGGAAAACATTGACCAAAGTAGATTGTGCCAAGTAGATGGTATCTTTGTATTTGCATTTTGAGCAAATAGTGATGGTCTGTTTTCCTATCATATTAATTACTACACTGGGTTCAATTTGTGATGTTTGCAAGTCAAATTAATTTTCATATGAGCAGAAAAATGAAAAAATATAATGCAATCTAGAGGTTTCACTGATCATACCAAAGATAAGCTGAAAAGGCAATGAAAAGAACTGGTTGGCCTATTACTTCGAGCTTATATTCACATGTGCTTATTTTCTTAGGATAACTCGTAATAACTGTCCCTAAGAAACTTGGCCAATAGAACTGACATACAAATAACATGTCGCGATGATTGCAATGGAGGAGTGACGTACCATAGCACACTATATAGACTCACCGCTGCCTCTCCTTTTTTTTTTGCAATGTTCCATGAAATTGCCGCATACATCTTGTACTTTTTCATTGTGTAACCCTATCTGCAAGTTGACACGGCTAATTTCAGACATCTCTACATGATAATACATTGCATATCCCTTGCGCATATTTAAACCACCAACTAATGATTGTGTGTGTAGCATAAACTAGCCATGACTCTGTGTGCTGGACTAGCAGGCACTCTAAGGGAGCCTAATGTAGTGCACTGGAATTCCTACATGACACCTATGATTTTGTGTAATGTACTGCCTCTGTTCCTAAATATATGTCTTTGTAGAGATTCCAGTATGGACCACATACAGATGTATATAGATGCATTTTCAAGTGTAGATTCACTCATTTTGCTCTGTATGTAGCCTATAGTGGAATATCTAGAAAGACTTATATTTAGGAATGGAGGTACGAGGTAGTATCATGTATGACATCTACATATCTAATTTAGCAGCCAGTAGTAGAAATCATTGTCTGCACAAAGGGATTACATGTCGAAAATCCTAGCAAAGCACGCTGGCAGGCAACGAACAATACAAAAGAGAGAGACACACCTACAAGATCATAGCAATGCCTCAGTCCAGGATCTTGGTTGGTCAAGCTGTTAGATCCAGAAGAAACATCGTTTTGTAGTTTTTGCCAGCTGCATAACAGGTAACATCGACCTTTTAGTATATTTGAAGTACATCGGGCAGGTGATGCTGGACGGTTTTAAATGTGACAAGCACCTAGGCCGTGGCGGGTGCTTGGCATCTTGCCAAACGGTGGGAATCAGGTTAGAAACGTCAAGGTGATGATGTTGCACTGGCTGTTGGTGTCCGGTAAGGAGATCTAGAACCGTTGAGTAGGGTGTTTGTGGAGCGGCTCCGGTAGGGTGGACTACGGTGTGGGCGAAGCGGATCTGTGGCCGTGGACGAGGCCATAGGTGAAGCTGCTCCAATGGTTGGGTTAAGGATGGTGTCAATGATGCGGATATGCGGCCATGGATAGGGCGTCAGAAGCTGCTCCGGTAGGTTGGATGAGGGTGCGAGGAAGCGGATCTGAGGCCATGGACTTGTGAGTTGGAAAAGTGGCCCCGGTAGGGTTGAGAATGGTATAGGCAAAGCTACTCCGGTTGGGTTGACGATGGTGTCGGCAAAGTGGCTCCGGTAGGGTTGAGGAAGGTGTCGGCGAAGAGGATTGATACGTCTCTGTCGTATCTATAATTTTTGATTGTTCCATGCCAATATTATTCAACTTTCATATACTTTTGGCAACTTTTTATACTATTTTTTGAGACTAACATATTGATCCAGTGCCCAGTGCCAGTTCCTGTTTCTTGCATGTTTTATGTTTCGTAGAAACCCAATATCAAACGGAGTCCAAACGGGATAAAAACGGACGGAGAATTATTTTGGAATATTTGTGATTTTTGGGAGGAAGAATCAACGCGAGACGGTGCCCGAGGGGGCCACGAGGCAAGGGGCGCGCCCTAGGGGGGCAGGCGTTCCCTGGACCCTCGTGGGCACCCCATAAGGCGGTTGACGCTCTTATTTTGCCGCAAGAAAGCTAATTTTATGAGAAAAATCTGGGCGAAAGATTCACCCCAATCGGAGTTACAGATCTCCGGATATAAAAGAAACGGTGAAAGGGCAGAATCTGGGAACGCAGAAACAAAGAGAGACAGAGAGATAGATCCAATCTCGGAGGGGATCTTGCCCCTCCCATGCCATGTGAGCCAAGGACCAGAGGGGAAACCCTTCTCCCATCTAGGGAGAAGGTCAAGGAAGAAGAAGAAGAAGGGGGGCTCTCTCCCCCTTGCTTCCAGTGGCGCCGGGACGCCGCCGGGGGCCATCATCATCACCGCGATCTGCACCAACACCTCCATCATCTTCACCGCCTTCATCACCAACTCTTCCCCCCTCTATGCAGCGGTGTAACCCCTCTCTTACCCTCTGCAATCTCTACTTAAACATGGTGCTCAACGCTATATATTATTTTCCAATGATGTATGGCTATCTTATGATGTTTGAGTAGATCTGTTTTGTCCTATGGGTTAATTGATGATCGTGATTGGTTTGAGTTGCATGTTTTATTATTTGTGCTGTCCTATGGTGCTCTCCGTGTCGCGCAAGCGTGAGGGATCCCTGCTGTAGGGTTTGCAATATGTTCATGATTTGCTTATGGTGGGTGGCATGAGCGACAGAAGCACAGATCCGAGTAAGTAGGTTGTTTGCGTATGGGATAAAGGGGACTTGATACTTTAATGCTATGGTTGGGTTTTACCATAATGATCTTTAGTAGATGCGGATGCTTGCTAGAGTTCCAATCATAAGTGCATATGAGCCAAGAAGAGAAAGTATGTTAGCTTATGCCTCTCCCTCAAATAGAATTGCAATAGTGATTACCGGTCTAGTTATCGATTGCCTAGGGACAAATAACTTTCTCGTGACAACAAGCTCTCTACTAAAACTAACTTAGTTGTGTCTTCATCTTAACAGCCCCTAGTTTATATTTATGTGCTCTTTATTATCTTGCAAACCTATCCTATCACACCTACAAAGTACTTCTAGTTTCATACTTGTTCTAGGTAAAGCGAACACTAAGCGTGTGTAAAGTCGTATCAGTGGCAGATATGACTTGAGAGAATATTTTTTCTACCTTTAGCTCCTCGTTGGGTTCAACACTCTTACTTATCGAAAGAGGCTACAATTATCCCCTACACTTGTGGGTTATCAAGACCTTTTTCTGGCGCCGTTGCCGGGGAGTCATAGCGTGGGGTGAATATTCTCGTGTGTGCTTGTTTACTTTATCACTAAGTAATTTTTGTTTGCTGTTCTAAGTTGTTCTCTATCTTTTAGTTATGGATATGGAACACGAAATACCAAAAAAAAATTAGGTGTACTTGCTACTCATGGAGATGGGGAACCTCCTAAAACCCTCGATGCTCCTTATGTGAAAGAAATTATGTACTTTGATAATCCTAAGAAAACCCCATTCAATTTTGTTATGGGAGGCACGTTGGATCAATGTGAATACTTTAGGGATTATCGCTTGACACAAAAAGGGAAACTATTATGGGATCAAATTTATATGTTGTGTTGGTATGCTCGGGATCTATGCTTGAGACATGATTATACTTGTTGCTCTAGGATGAAGGCTCCACACCTTCCCTTTTCTTGCAAATTTAATGACGATAAAACCTTAGCCTCTTATGCTAATGGTATATATGATTACTATGATGTGGAACAAATAGAAGAATTCGTTGATTTTATGGGTGCTTATGAGATTGAATCTATGTTTAAAAAGTTTGAAGATTTTGATGATTCAGGTTATAGACCTGAAAATTTTGCTATACTTAAATATTGCTATGACAATTATGAATATAATGCCAATATTGATGCATTTATTGAGGAAGTGTCCGCTGTCCAAGAAGAGACTAATATTTTGCAGGAGTCTATGGAAGAAGAAATTGATGAAATTGTGAGCTTATTGGATGAAAAAGATGAGGAGGAGAGCAAAGAACAAAAGGTGGAAGAGCGGAGTAGCTACCCGTGCCCACCTTCTAATGAGAGTAACTCTTCAACTCATACATTGTTTAATTCTCCTTCGTGCTTACCGAAGGATGATTGCTATGATGATTGTTATGATCCTATTGATTCTCTTGAAATATCCCTTTTTGATGATACTTGCTATGCTTGTGGCCAAGATGCCAATATGAATTATGCTTATGGAGATGAACTTGCTATAGTTCCTTATGTTAAACATGAAATTGTTGCTATTGCACCCACGCATGATAGTCCTATTATCTTTTTGAATTCTCCCAACTACACTATATCGGAGAAGTTTGTGCTTATTAAGGATTATATTGATGGGTTGCCTTTTACTACTACACATGATGATTTTCTACTTGTAATTATTATGAGAGAGGAACTATATCTCCTCCTCTCTATGTTTTCAACATGATAAAATTGCAAGAAATTGCTTATACTATGCATTGGCCTTTACTTGGTGTGCATGAATTGTTCTTTTATGACATGCCGATGCATAGGAAGATAGTTAGACTTCGTTGTTGCATGATATATGTTACTTTGTGCTCATTACTAAATTACAAATCATTGTTAATTAAAATCGGCTTTGATATACCTTGGGATCCGGGTGGATCCATTACTTGAGCACTATATGCCTAGCTTAATGGCTTTAAAGAAAGCGCTGCCAGGGAGACAACCCGGAAGTTTTAGAGAGTCATTTATTTCTGTTGAGTGCTTTCATATAGTCTAAAAACAAAAAAATAAAGAGGGGAACCCAAAACTTTTCAAAAAGGAAAGTGAAAGTGAGAGAGACAAGCATTGTTGAAGCGAGAGGGCTCCTTGAACTTTGTTCATGCTCACGAAATTTTTGTGAATCTTAATTACATAAAATTTTCATCAAAAATAATTATCCCCTTGTACAATTCCATTGTATTATAAAAATAATGTGCCAAGGTTTGGCTTTAGGATGTTTACAATGCTTGTTGGTTTGTACGGTTCAGGACAGAAACTTTGGCTATAGTGCACGATTTTAAATTTTTTGCTGGAATGTCAAATGGTTCTGATTCTTTTTTCACTGTCTTGCTGTACATATTGTTTATTGTTAATAATTTTGGTAGAATATTTGGGGTAACATAAGTATGGTGAATGTTCAGATTGCTACAGACTATTCTGTTTTTGACAGATTCTGTTTTTGATGCATAGTTTACTTGTTTTGATGAAACTATCAATTTATATCAGTGGATTAAGCCATGGAAAAGCTATATTACAGTAGACACAATGCAAAAACAAAATATGAATTGGTTTGCTACAGTACCTAGAGTAGTGATTTGCTTTATTATACTAACGGATCTTACCGAGTTTTCTGTTGAAGTTTTGTGTGGATGAAGTGTTTGATCGAGGAGGTCTCGATATGAGGAAAAGGAAGAGAGGCAAGAGCTCAAGGTTGGGGATTCCCAAGGAACCCCAAGTAAATATTCAAGGATACTCAAGCGTCTAAGCTTGGGGATGCCCCAGAAGGCATCCCTCTTTCTTCAACAAGTATCGGTATGTTTTCGGATTCGTTTCGTTCATGCGATATGTGCAAGTCTTGGAGCATCTTTTGCATTTAGTTTTCACTTTTATTTTATGCACCATTCTGGTATGAGATAGTCCTTGGTTGATTTATAGAATACTCATTGCACCTCACTTAAATCTTTTGAGTATGGCTTTATAGAATGCTTCATGTGCTTCACTTATATCATTTGAAGTTTGGATTGCCTGTTTCTCTTCACATAGAAAACCGCCATTTGTAGAATGCTCTTTTGCTTCAATTATATTTGTTAGAGCATGGGCATATCTTTTATAGAAAGAATTAAACTCTCTTGCTTCACTTATATCAACTTAGAGAGATGACAGGAATTGGTCATTCACATGGTTAGTCATAAAATCCTACATAACTTGTAGATCGCTGAATATGATATGTTTGATTCCTTGCAATAGTTTTGCGATATAAGGGTGGTGATATTAGAGTCATGCTAGTGGGTGACTGTGGATTAGTAGAAATACTTGTGTTAAAGTTTGTGATTCCCGAAGCATGCATGTATGGTGAACCGCTTTGTGATGAAGTTGGAGCACAATTTTATTTATTGATTGTCTTCCTTATGAGTGGCGGTCGGGGACGAGCAATGGTCTTTTCCTACCAATCTATCCCCCTAGGAGCATGCGCCTAGTAATTTGTTTTCAATGGCTTGTAGATTTTTGCAATAAGTATATGAGTTCTTTATGACTAATGTTGAGTCCATGGATTATACACACTCTCATAGTTCCACCATTGCTAGCCTCTCTTGTACAACTTTCGCCGGTACCATACACCCACCATATACCTTCCTCAAAACAGCCACCATACGTACCCATCATGGCATTTCCATAGCCATTCAGATATATATTGCCATGCAACTTCCATCATCATCATATACATGACTTGAGCATTCATTGTCATATTGCCTTGCATGATCATAAGATAGCTAGCATGATGTTTTCATGGCTTGTCTGTTTTTTGATGTCATTGCTACGCTAGATCATTGCACATCCCGGTGCACCGCCGGAGGCATTCATATAGAGTCATATATTTTGTTCTAGTATCGAGTTGTAACATTGAGTTGTAAGTAAATAAAAGTGTGATGATCATCATTATTAGAGCATTGCCCCAGTGAGGAAAGGATGATGGAGACTATGATTCCCCCACAAGTCGGGATGAGACTCCGGACTTTATGAAAAATAAAAGAGGCCAAAGAAGCCCAAATAACAAAGAGGCCAAAGAAGCCCACCAAAAAAAGAGAAAATAAAAAAATGAGAGAAAAAGAGAGAAGGGGCAATGTTACTATCCTTTTACCACACTTGTGCTTCAAAGTAGCACCATGTTCTTCATAGAGAGAGTCTCCTATGCTTTCACTTTCATATACTAGTGGGAATTTTCATTAAAGAACTTGGCTTGTATATTCCAATGACGGGCTTCCTCAAATGCCCAAGGTCTTCATGAGCAAGGAAGTTGGATGCACACCCACTTATTTTTCAGTTTGAGCTTTCATACACTTATAGCTCTAGTGCATCCGTTGCATGGCAATCCCTACTCACTCACATTGATATCTATTGATGGGCATCTCCATAGCCCGTTGATACGCCTAGTTGATGTGAGACTATCTTCTCCTTTTTGTCTTCTCCACAACCACCATTCTATTCCACCTATAGTGCCATGTCCATGGCTCACGCTCATGTATTGCGTGAAAGTTGAAAAGTTTGAGATTACTAAAGTATGAAACAATTGCTTGGCTTGTCATCGGGGTTGTGCATGATTAAATACTTTGTGTGATGAAGATAGAGCAATAGCCAGACTATATGATTTTGTAGGGATAACTTTCTTTGGCCATGTTGTTTTGAAAAGACATGATTGCTTTATTAGTACGCTCGAAGTATTATTGGTTTTATGTCAAATGATAGACTATTGCCTTGAATCACTCGTGTCTTAATATTCATGCCATGATTAGACATATGATCAAGATTATGCTAGGTAGCATTCCACATAAAAAATTATCTTTTTTATCATTTACCTACTCGAGGACGAGCAGGAATTAAGCTTGGGTATGCTGATACGTCTCCGTCATATCTATAACTTTTGATTGTTCCATGCCAATATTATTCAACTTTCATATACTATTGGCAACTTTTTGTACTATTTTTTGGGACTAACATATTGATCCAGTGCCTAGTGCCAGTTCCTGTTTGTTGCATGTTTTATGTTTTGCAGAAACCCAATATCAAACGGAGTCCAAACGGGATAAAAACGGACGGATAATTATTTTGGAATATTTGTGATTTTTGGGAGGAAGAATCAACGCGAGACGGTGCCCGAGGGGGCCACGAGGCAGGGGGCGCGCCCCAGGGGGGCAGGCGCGCCCTGGACCCTCATGGGCACCCCGTAGGGCGGTTGACGCTCTTCTTTTGCTGCAAGAAAGCTAATTTTATGAGAAAAATCTGGGCGAAAGATTCACCCCAATCAGAGTTACAGATCTCCGGATATAAAAGAAACGGTGAAAGGGCAGAATCTGGGAACGCAGAAATAGAGAGAGACAGAGAGATAGATCCAATCTCGGAGGGGCTCTCGCCCCTCCCATGCCATGGGAGCCAAGGACCATAGGGGAAACCCTTTTCCCATCTAGGGAGAAGGTCAAGGAAGAAGAAGAAGAAAGGGAGCTCTCTCCCCCTTGCTTCCAGTGGCGCCGGAACGCCACCGGGGACCATCATCATCACCGCGATCTACACCAACACCTCCATCATCTTCACCGCCTTCCTCACCAACTCTTCCCTCCTCTATGCAGCGATGTAACCCCTCTCTTACCCGCTGTAATCTCTACTTAAACATAGTGCTCAACGCTATATATTATTTCCCAATGATGTATGGCTATCTTATGATGTTTGAGTAGATCTATTTTGTCCTATGGGTTAATTGATGACCGTGATTGGTTTGAGTTGAATGTTTTATTATTGGTGCTGTCCTATGGTACTCTCCGTGTCACGCAAGCGTGAGGGATCCCCTGTAGGGTTTGCAATATGTTCATGATTTGCTTATGGTGGGTGGTGTGAGTGACAGAAGCACATACCCGAGTAAGTAGGTTGTTTGCGTATGGGATAAAGGGGACTTGATACTTTAATGTTATGGTTGGGTTTTACCTTAATGATCTTTAGTAGTTGCAGATGCTTGCTAGAGTTATAATCATAAGTGCATATGATCCAAGAATAGAAAGTATGTTAGCTTATGCCTCTCCCTCAAATAGAATTGCAATAGTGATTACCATTCTAGTTATCGATTGCCTAGGGACAAATAACTTTCTCGTGACAACAAGCTCTCTACTAAAACTAACTTAGTTGTGTGTTCAGCTAAACATCCCTAGTTTATATTTACGTGCTCTTTATTATCTTCCAAACCTATCCTATCACACCTACAAAGTACTTCTAGTTTCATACTTGTTCTAGGTAAAGCGAACACTAAGCGTGCGTAAAGTCATATCAGTGGCAGATAGGACTTGAGAGAATATTTGTTCTATCTTTAGCTCCTCATTGGGTTCGACACTCTTACTTATCGAAAGAGCTCCAATTAGCCCCTACACTTGTGGGTTATCAATGATCAGAGGCCGTCGATGGGGGCGTCGGTGGGGTGGCTCCAGGGGGTGTGGACAAAGCGTCTCCGGTGGGGAGTACGAATGAGCTGCTGCAGATGTGCTGTAGTTGACGAGAATACCGGTGAAGCATATCAGGCGCTGTGGACAAGGCTGACACTGAATGGGCTGTTGTACAGTGGTGGATGAGCAGTCTACTTGTTTCTAGGGGAGGTGGGAGTGGTAGATGCGGCCGCAGAAGCAGATCCAGCAAGGTGGACATCGCTGGCAGTGAATGGGCTCTGGTACGCCGGTGGATGATCAGTCTAGGGTTTCGAGAGGGGAGGGGAGAAAGGCCGATGAAGTATGGACGATGTAATTTAAGATGCTCTGGTGCTGTGGAGTTAGTCGTTTTTGCGGGAGGGGGAGAGGAAATGGGGTTGCCGTGTAGTGGGGGTAACCGGAAGTTACCAAAGCAGCCCCGACCTATTATGTAGATGAGGGCGGTATTGTAACTGTTGGTCTTCGTGCACCAAGGACAAAAGGGTAATTTCGCATGTTAAAGACTAGGTGGTGGAAATTTTTGAAGGAGACGGGGGATTTTGCCGCCCGCGGGATCGTTCGTATCCAGTTTCAACTAATTTTGGACCGTGCTAGCGGGAAGGTCATGCGAGACTGTGTACACGGGGCACGCGTCAGCAGTTAATAACTGGTGTGAAGTCCACCCCAGAAAAAAGACAATAACTCGGGATGATGCGCCGATAACTTGGACGTTCACACGGGCGCGGCCAATCGTACGGGTGTAGAGGCGCGTTCACAAAAAAGGGATCAAACGCTCAGCCTATGTATTTCTCGTGTAAATAGATAATTTAGTGCCATTGGTTATTTACTTTAAACATAATGCATTGACGTGTTAGTGTAGAGGCGCACAAAAAGAAATGGATATTGTAGTCCGCTACTTAAAAGTGTTACCTCATATGATTACATAGCCTCCATTTCATAAATTGCGTACCCGTTGAATTCATATATGAATACTACATATGTTACTTCATAATAGAACCTTAAATCATCCAAGACTAATGAATTTGAATGCAAGAGTAACAATGGTGCATGTACATGATAGCTACATTGGTTGTTTGAAGAAACATCACTGTAACTTTGGCGTGCACAACTGAAAAGGTTTATTTAAATAGAAAAAATGTGATATGTGAGTGTCCAATCTTTATAGCGTTGAATCGATATTGTACCTTTGGCCACGATACGAAGTAGATATTGATTTATGTTCAAGCGATGCACGTCCATGATCGCTAGATAGTGAAACACGAATGAATTGTGCAATCTCTCTCACACGCATACATATCTCGTTTCCCTGTGGGCATCGAAATCACACACGCGCACTTTGTGTATTTCTCTCCCTCCGTCAAGGTTAGAATTCGTCTTTCTACCCCGTCCTACAAGTCTATCACACAGAAACACACACGCTCTCTCTGTCGAACAAGCCCACCCCTTTAATTCCGCCCACCCACAACCACTAATGTCTCAAAGTATAATTATGTCTCTCACACATATGCCTAAGGTTAACTCGAGTTCCGGAACCATATGAATACATACAATGGGATTCCAGCAGAGCACCTTTTGTTTTGAGTTTTTGCTCTCTCTCTCTCTCCCTCCCTCCCTCTCTCTCTCTCTCTCTCTCACACACACACACACACACACACAAACACACACACACACACATGCGCGCGCGTGTACACATTGTTTCTCGCTTCATTTTTTCCGGCACTTGCATACACACCATTTGTTTATCTTCGTGATGTTTTAAGTATGCCTCACACACATGCTATCTACCTATCCCTTAATATAGCTAGATATGTGTCACACAAACTCCTTCTCCCTACTAGCAAGATGCCCATGCATTGCATGGAACATCAAGATGCATTTGTATGAGTAGTTTATCTTGTGGGAGAAAAGGATGAATGAGGGAATGCATTATTTGCAAATGTGGAGAGGGGTGTGGGTATCTTTTTGGAAAATTGCCATAGTTTCCTTCCTATCCATCGGATATAAATCGGATGGCCTATATTGCAGGATGGCAGGAACACCATCATCACCAACTCTGTTTTTATAAGAGTAGAGATATGTAAGTGTCACTGCCCCCCCACACCCACACACCCACACACACACTTCCCAACACCGAAGGAGTAGGGTGACACCTCGATCTTGATACTGATCTATCGACCGGATTCTCTCTCAAACACACACACACACACACACACACACACACTACCCGACACCGAAGGAGTAGGGTGGCACCTCGATCTTGATAGTAATCTATCTACTCCTCTTTCAAACACACACACATACACACACACTCGCTAGTTGTGCCTCTGTGCCTACCGCGCACACTCAATACGTCTTTCTCTCCCTCCCCCTCCCCCCACCCCAACAATGACAGTAGAAGGGTGACAACTCGATCTGATCGTAATCTGTCAATTGGTTTCTCTCTCAAACATTGTGTCTTTGTGCCTCGCTCAGTAGCCCCCTCGATATGTAGACTTCTCACGCACGCACAACTGTAGTCATGATGACGCTGAACCCAGTGTGCCTCGTTTTTACTGGTCTCATGTGATAGTTTTCACCCTGTTTTCTGTTAATTAACAAGGCAACTTTTTCTTTGTTACTACTAGTGAATCTGAAATCATTCGGGGCAGACATAAAATATATCACTTCAACCCAATTACCGCAGTAACTATTTTAAAAGAAACTAGCTAGATGCCCGTGCGTTGCACGGAACATCAAGATGCATTTGTATGAGTAGTTTATCTTGTGAGAGAAAAGGACGAACAAGGGAAGGCCTTATTTGTGAACGTGGAGAGGGGTGTGGGTATATTTTTGCAAAATTGCCATAGTTTCCTTCCTATCCGTTAGATATAAATCTGACGGCCTACATTGCAGGATGGCACACACACCATCATCACCAACTCTGTTTTCTACTCCCTTCGTTCCTAAATGCTATTTATCTTTTTAGAGATTTCAACAAGTGACTATATACGGAGCAAAATGAGTGAATCTACACTCTAAAATATGTCTACATACACATCCGTATGTGGTAGTCCATTTGAAATATGAAAAAGACAAATATTTAGGAACGGATGGAGTATAAGAGTAGACATGGAGATATATCTCCAGCATGGTCTACAACAAAAATGTGCTGGACTGGTTAGCGCCGGATGCTCGCAACGCGATGACATGAGTTCGAATTCCGTCTTTAACTTCAGATTTTTATATTATATATTACTTATTTAATATATACTTCTTTCACTACTGTACTAACAGTGGAACCCATAGAGTACTTAGAATACAAGATTAAGGATGGACTTGTTTCTTTTTAACTTTCTGTACGAAGTTGTAGCCACCCTGCAAGTCACGTGTACACTGTACATGCAATTAACTTTTTATAGAGGGACAATCATACATGCAATTAACTCAAATGGATTGGATGTCACTCTATTATTTCCAGCATAAGAGCATCTGTCGGCGTTCTGGGAACGGGGGTCCCTAGATTTGCCTGCCTGCGGCGTGGCTCAAGGGGCGGCCCAGCATGGCCCATCTTCATCAACACGAGCTCAGGACTCTCGCGAGGGGCCAAGCCTCGCGGGGTGGACGATAGGAAGCTTCCTCAGGCACGACCTCGTTAGGATGGCTCACGAGGAGGCGGGGAGATCAAGGCGGGGTACTTCACGAGGTGCCCATGACGCAAGCCATGACGACCAAGGGCGCCAGGCGGGCGCCAGGCCGCGCAATGTCCTTCCTTTCCTCTTTGGTGCAAAGGGAGCAAGCGCAGGCGAGAGAATCAAGCAAAGGCATCCATTTCGGTGCAACAAGACCAAGACCAGCAGAACGATAGGATGGAGGTCATCGTGGAGCCCAAGCCGGCGTCACCCCCAGAGCCTTTGACAGGCGAGGACCAACTTTAGTCAGGATAAGTGTACTAGATGTTCCCATTCAAAATGGCCAATTGTTGGCGCCCTTCCCGCTCAATATTTAGGAAGACGCCGAGGGCCTTTGCCTATAAATAGGACTAGCCACCACAAGGTAGAGGCAGATCGGACCCTCACCAGGAAACCAGTAGAGAGAGCGACTGAACTCCCCCTAGTAGTTCATCGCACCAGCCGAGAACAGACCCTCGCGAGGCTGTTCTTCCTTATATTGTCCATCATCAGCCCAAGAGGCAATCCACCACACCACACACTGGAGTAGGGTATTACACCACAATGGTGGCCTGAACCAGTATAAACTCTGTGTCTCTTGTGTTGTTCCTTTGATTGCTTAGATCATAGCGAGGCGGTGAGGTGCAGGTAGGCAGAGGACGAAATCTCCGCGCGCACCCCAGTGTTCGAATCTAGAGGGTCTGCCGGAACCCAAAATCCGACATTTGTCACGCCAGGTAGGGGTGCGCCGGAATTCATCTTCCGCTGCCCTGTTCTTCACCGACCATCGTGTCCATGTCAGACGCTCGTCGGGCCCGTGCTGAGCCACTCTCGCTTCCTGCGTCGCCCAGATGGCCCCCGTCGGCGGCCACCCCCGCCGTTCCCCGTTGCCTGCCGTCAACACCGCCACCGGCCCGGCGGGTAACGAGCAGCAAGCATCGTCCGAACATCCATCCATGAGGCGAGATGGCCGCACTGCTACTCCCTCGCTCGCCCCGGCTGGTTCTTCGTCCCGCGCGCCCCGCGCGGCCATGCAGGCTCGAGCTGCGCTCATCGCGGCAAACGAACTCCTGCGCTACCGCCCAGTCGACGACGTCTACGAAGAGTGGCTCGACTGCGTCGCCGAGCTCGTCCGTGCCGCAGGGGGCTCTCCCGTGCCGTCCTTCTCGCTGGACCGCGCCCCGCCCTGCGCGGGCAATGAAGCTCCGGGGGCGCCTCAGCCGCCTCCCCCTCAAGAAGGCGCCCTGGCCCCAAGGCGCGTGGCCCCTGGACGGAACCCACCCTGTCCGGCGCCAGCGCAGCAAGAGCGGAGCTGCCAAGAGGTTCCTCGCCCCCAAGAAGCTGCCTGAGTGCTCCCTGCTCCGGTCCGTCGCGACCACGCTCCTGTTCCAGCACGCCAAGACCCCGCGCTGCTCCCAGCTACAACACATGGGGGCCCGCAAGACCAAGCTCCTCGTCACCAGAGGCCTCCCGTGGCCACAGCAGGCTGCCGCGCCTTCACCACAGAGCTGCGCAGCGTCGCGTGGCCCTGCAAGTTCAAGCCAAACCTGCCTCCTCGCTATGACGGCACGGCCGACCCAGCGGAGTTCCTCTAGCTCTACGAGCTGGGCATCGAAGCCGCCAACGGGGATGAGAAGGTCATGGCGAACTGGTTTCCCACGGCGCTCAAGGATGGGGCCCGCACCTGGCTCCTGAACCTGGCCCCAGGCATGATCTCCTCCTGGGACGAGATGCGCACCCATTTCATCGCCAACTTCCATGGTACTCGCGACCGGCCACCTGCCGTGAGCGACGTGCGCCGCATCAAGCAGCAACCAAGGGAGACCCTGCAGAAGTACATCCAGCACTTCAACAACGCACGTCTCAAGATTCCCAAGGTGACCGAGGAGGCCATCATCTCAGCCTTCTCCGACGGCGTGCGTGACGTCAAGATGAAGGAGGAGCTGGCGATGCATGAAGATATGTGCACTTCCTTGGAGCTGTTCAACCTGGCAACCAAGTGTGCCAGGGCTGAGGAAGGGCGCATTTCCCTCCTCGAGCTGCCACCCGTATGTTGGAAATATGCCCTAGAGGCAATAATAAAAGGGTTATTATTATATTTCCTTATTCATGATAATTGTCTTTTATTCATGCTATAACTGTATTGTCCGGAAATCGTAATACACGTGTGAATACATAGACCATAACATGTCCCTAGTGAGCCTCTAGTTGACTAGCTCGTTGGTTAACAGATAGTCATGGTTTCCTGACTATGGACATTAGATGTCATTGACAACGGGATCACATCATTAGGAGAATGATGTGATGGACAAGACCCAATCCTAAGCATAGCACAAGATCGTGTAGTTCGTTTTGCTAGAGCTTTTTCAATGTCAAGTATCTCTTCCTTAGACCATGAGATCGTGTAACTCCCGGATACCGTAAGAGTGCTTTGGGTGTACCAAATGTCACAACGTAACTGGGTGACTATAAAGGTGCACTACAGGTATCTCCGAAAGTGTCTGTTGGGTTGACACGGATCGAGACTGGGATTTGTCACTCCGTATGACGGAGAGGTATCTCTGGGCCCACTCGGTAATGCATCATCATAATGAGCTCAAAGTGACCAAGTGTTTGGTCACGGGATCATGCATTACGGTATGAGTAAAGTGACTTGCCGGTAATGAGACTGAACGAGGTATTGGGATACCGACGATCGAGTCCGGGCATGTAACGTACCGATTGACAAAGGGAATTGTATACGGGGTTGTTCGAATCCTCGACATCGTGGTTCATCCGATGAGATCATCGAGGAGCATGTGGGAACCAACATGGGCATCCAGATCCCGCTATTGGTTATTTCCTGAGAGCCGTCTCGGTCATGTCTACGTGTCTCCCGAACCCGTAGGGTCTACACACTTAAGGTTCGGTAACGCTAGGGTTGTATGAAATATGAGTATGCAGCAGACCGAATGTTGTTTGGAGTCTCGGATGAGATCACGGACGTCACGAGGAGTTCCGGAATGGTCCGGAGGTAAAGAAAACTATATAGGAAGTGGTATTTCGGCCATCGGGAAAGTTTCGGGGTCACCCGGTATTGTACCGGGACCACCGGAAGGGTCCCGGGGGTCCACTGGGTGGGGCCACCCATCCCGGAGGGCCCCAAGGGCCGAAGTGGGGAGGGGAACCAGCCCTTAGTGGG
>NC_041383.1:634032024-634041793 GCF_002162155.2 Triticum dicoccoides
TCCACCCCCTTGGCCGCCGCCCCCTTGGGAGATTGGATCTCCCAGGGCCGGCGCCCCCCTGGGGGCCTATATAAAGGGAGGGGGGAGGGGGGCAGCCGCACCCTGAAGTCCTCGCACCCCCTCCCCCTGCTACACCTCTTCCTCCTCCGTCACGTGCTTGGCGAAGCCCTGCCGGAGTGCTGCTGTTCCACCACCACCACGCCGTTGTGCTGCTGCTAGAGCCATCATCATTAACCTCTCCTCCCCCCTTGCTGGATCAAGACGGAGGAGACGTTACGCTGACCGTACGTGTGTTGAACGCGGAGGTGCCGTCCGTTCAGCGCTAGGATCTCCGGTGATAGGATCACGACGAGAACGACTACTTCAACCCCGTTCTTTTGAACGCTTCCGCGCGATCTACAAAGTGGTATGTAGATGCAATCTCTCTCCCATGACTCGTTGCTTAGATGAACTCATAGATGGATCTTGGTGAAACCGTAGGAAAATTTTTAATTTTCTGCAACGTTCCCCAACAGTGGCATCATGAGCTAGGTCTACGCGTAGTTCTCTATTGCACGAGTAGAACACAATTTTGTTGTGGGCGTAGATCTTATCAACTTGCTTGCCGCTACTAGTCTTATCTTGCTTCAGCGGTATTGTGGGATGAAGCGGCCCGGACCAACCTTACACGTACGCTTACGTGAGACCGGTTCCACCGACTGACACGCACTAGTTGCATAAGGTGGCTGGCGGGTGTCTGTCTCTCCCACTTTAGTTGGAGCGGATTCGATGAAAAGGGTCCTTATGAAGGGTAAATAGAAGTTGACAAGATCATGTTGTGGTTATTCGTAGGTAAGAAAACGTTCTTGCTAGAACCCAATTGCAGCCACGTAGAAGACGCAACAACAATTAGAGGACGTGTAACTTGTTTTTGCAGCAATTGTCATGTGATGTGATATGGCCAGAAGTTGTGATGAATGATGAATGATATATTGTGATGTATGAGATCATGTTCTTGTAATAGGAATCACGACTTGCATGTCGATGAGTATGACAACCGGCAGGAGCCATAGGAGTTGTCTTTATTTTTTGTATGATCTGCGTGTCATTGAAGAACGCCATGTAAATTACTTTACTTTATTGCTAAACGCGTTAGCCATAGAAGTAGAAGTAGTCGTTGGCGTGACAACTTCATGAAGACACAATGATGGAGATCATGATGATGGAGATCATGGTGTCATGCCAGTGACAAAGATGATCATGGAGCCCCGAAGATGGAGATCGAAGGAGTTGTATGATATTGGCCATATCATGTCACTACTATATAATTGCATGTGATTTTTATTATGTTTTATGCGTCTTGTTTACTTAGAACGGCGGTAGTAAATAAGATGACCCCTTATAATAATTTCAAGAAAGTGTTTCCCCTAACTGTGCACCGTTGCTAAAGTTCGTCGTTTCGAAGCACCACGTGATGATCGGGTGTGATAGATCCTTACGTTCACATACAATGAGTGTAAGACAGATTTACACATGCAGAACACTTAGGGTTAACTTGACGAGCCTAGCATGTACAGACATGGCCTCGGAACACAAGAGACCGAAAGGTCGAACATGAGTCGTAAGGAAGATACGATCAACATGGAGATGTTCACCGATGATAACTAGTCCGTCTCACGTGATGATCGGACACGGCCTAGTCGACTCGGATCATGTAACACTTAGATGACTAGAGGGATGTCTAATCTGAGTGGGAGTTCATTAAAATAATTTGATTAGATGAACTTAATTATCATGAACTTAGTCTAAAACTTTTTGCAAAATATGTCTTGTAGATCAAATGGCCAACGCTCATGTCAACATGAACTTCAACGCGTTCCTAGAGAAAACCAAGCTGAAAGATGATGGCAGCAACTATACGGACTGGGTCCAGAACCTGAGGATCATCCTCATAGCTGCCAGGAAACAATATGTCCTAGAAGGACCGCTAGGTGATGCACCCGTCCCACAGAACCAAGACATTAGGAATGCTTGGCAGTCTCGCGCTGATGATTACTCCCTCGTTTAGTGCGGCATGCTTTACAGCTTAAAACCGGGGCTCCAAAAGCGTTTTGAGCAACACGGAGCATATGAGATGTTCGAGGAGCTGAAACTAGTTTTCCAAGCTCATGCCCGGGTCGAGAGATATGAAGTATCCGACAAGTTCTATAGTTGTAAGATGGAGGAAAATAGTTCTGTTAGTGAGCACATACTCAAAATGTCTGGGTTGCACAACCGCCTGTCCCAGCTGGACATTAACCTCCCGGATGAGGCGGTCATTGACAGAATCCTTCAGTCGCTCCCACCAAGCTACAAGAGCTTTGTGATGAACTACAACATGCAGGGGATGGTGAAGACCATTCCTGAAGTATTTTCAATGCTGAAGTCAGCAGAGGTTGAAATCAAGAAAGAACATCAAATGTTGATGGTCAATAAGACCACTAAGTTCAAGAAGGGCAAGGGTAAGAAGAACTTCAAGAAGGACGGCAAAGATGTTGCCGCGCTCGGTAAGCCAGTTACCGGGAAGAAGTCAAAGAATGGACCCAAGCCTGAAACTGAGTGCTTTAATTGCAAGGGGAAGGGTCACTAGAAGCGGAACTGCCCCAAATACTTAGCGGATAAGAAGGCCGGGAACACAAAAGGTATATTTGATATACATGTAATTGATGTGTACCTTACCAGTACTCGTAGTAACTCCTGGGTATTTGATACCGGTGCCGTTGCTCACATTTGTAACTCACAGCAGGAGCTGCGGAATAAGCGGAGACTGGCGAAGGACGAGGTGACGATGCGCATCGGGAATGGTTCCAAGGTCGATGTGATCGCCGTCGGCACGCTACCTCTACATTTACCTACGGGATTAGTTTTAAACCTTAATAATTGTTATTTAGTGCCAAGTTTGAGCATGAACATTGTATCTGGATCTCGTTTGATACGAGATGGCTATTCATTTAAATACAAGAATAATGGTTGTTCTATTTATATGAGAGATATGTTTTATGGTCATGCCCCAATGGTCAATGGTTTATTCTTAATGAATCTCGAACGTAATATTACACATATTCATAGGTGAATACCAAAAGATGTAAAGTTGATAATGATAGTCCCACGTACTTGTGGCACTGCCGCCTTGGTCACATTGGTGTCAAGCGCATGAAGAAGCTCCATGCTGATGGACTTTTAGAGTCTCTCGATTATGAATCATTTGACACATGCGAACCATGCCTCATGGGCAAAATGACCAAGACCCCGTTCTCCGGAACAATGGAGCGAGCAACCAACTTGTTAAAAATCATACATACCGATGTGTGCGGTCCAATGAGCGTTGAGGCTCGCGGAGGATATCGTTATGTTCTCACTCTCACTGATGACTTGAGTAGATATGGGTATGTCTACTTGATGAAACACAAGTCTAAGACCTTTGAAAAGTTCAAGGAATTTCAGAATGAAGTAGAGAATCAACGTGACCGAAAGATAAAGTTCTTACGATCGGATCGTGGAGGAGAATATTTAAGTCACGAATTTGGTACACACTTAAGAAAATGTGGAATCGTTTCACAACTCACGCCGCCTGGAACATCTCAGTGTAACGGTGTGTCCGAACGTCGTAATCGCACTCTATTGGATATGGTGCGGTCTATGATGTCTCTTACCGATTTACCGCTATCATTTTGGGGATACGCTTTAGAGACAGCTACATTCACTTTAAATAGGGCACCGTCTAAATCCGTTGAGACGACACAGTATGAATTATGGTTTGGGAAGAAACCTAAGCTGTCGTTTCTAAAAGTTTGGGGATGCGATGCTTATGTCAAGACACTTCAACCTGAAAAGCTCGAACCCAAGTCGGAAAAATGCATCTTCATAGGATACCCTAAAGAAACCATTGGGTATACCTTCTACTTAAGATCCGAAGGCAAGATCTTTGTTGCCAAGAACGGTTCCTTTCTGGAAAAAGAGTTTCTCTCGAAAGAAGTAAGTGGGAGGAAAGTAGAACTCTATGAAGTACTACCTCTTGAACGGGATAGTAGTGCAGCTCAGGAAAATGTTCCTGTGATGCCTACACCAACTGAAGAGGAAAACAATGATGATGATCAAGGTACTTCGGATCAAGTTGCTACTGAACTTCGTAGGTCCACAAGGACACGTTCCGCACCAGAGTGGTACGGCAACCCTGTCCTGGAAAACATGTTGTTGGACAACGGTGAACCTTCGAACTATGAAGAAGCAATGGCGGGCCCAGATTCCAACAAATGGCTAGAAGCCATGAAATCCGAGATAGAATCCATGTATGAAAACAAAGTATGGACTTTGACTGACTTGCCCGATGATCGGCGAGCGATAGAAAACAAATGGATCTTTAAGAAGAAGACGGACGCGGATGGTAATATCACCATCTATAAAGCTCGACTTGTCGCTAAAGGTTATCGGCAAGTTCAAGGGATTGACTATGATGAGACTTTCTCTCCCGTAGCGAAGCTTAAGTCCGTCCGAATCATGTTAGCAATTGCCGCATACTATGATTATGAGATATGGCAGATGGACGTCAAAACGGCATTCCTTAACGGGCATCTTAAGGAAGAACTGTATATGATGCAGTCGGAGGGTTTTGTCGATCCTAAGAATGCTAACAAAGTATGCAAGCTCTAGCGATCCATTTATGGGCTGGTGCAAGCATCTCGGAGTTTGAACATTCGCTTTGATGAGATGATCAAAGCGTTTGGGTTTACGCAGACTTATGGAGAAGCCTGCGTTTACAAGAAAGTGAGTGGGAGCTCTGTAGCATTTCTCATATTATATGTAGATGACATACTTTTGATGGGAAATGATATAGAATTCTTGGACAGCATTAAGGCCTACTTGAATAAGTGTTTTTCAATGAAGGACCTTGGAGAAGCTGCTTATATATTAGGCACCAAGATCTATAGGGATAGATCGAGACGCCTCATAGGTCTTTCACAAAGCACATACCTTGATAAGATTTTGAAGAAGTTCAAAATGGATCAGTCCAAGAAAGGGTTCTTGCCTGTACTGCAAGGTGTGAGATTGAGCTCGGCTCAATGCCCGACCACGGCAAAAGATAAAGAAGAGATGAGCGTCATCCCCTATGCCTCAGCCATAGGATCTATTATGTATGCCATGCTGTGTACCAGACCTGATGTAAACCTTGCCGTAAGTTTGGTAGGAAGGTACCAAAGTAATCCCAGCAAGGAACACTGGACAGCGGTCAAGAATATCCTAAAGTACCTGAAAAGGACGAAGGACATGTTTCTCGTTTATGGAGGTGACGAAGAGCTTGTCGTAAAGGGTTACGTCGACGCTAGCTTCGACACAAATCTGGATGACTCTAAGTCACAAACCGGATACGTGTATATGTTGAATGGTGGAGCAGTAAGCTGGTGCAGCTGCAAGCAGAGCGTCGTGGCGGGATCTACATGTGAAGCGGAGTACATGGCAGCCTCGGAGGCAGCGCATGAAGCAATATGGGTGAAGGAGTTCATCACCGACCTAGGAGTCATACCCAATGCGTCGGGGCCGATCAAACTCTTCTGTGACAACACTGGAGCCATTGCCCTTGCCAAGGAGCCCAGGTTTCACAAGAAGACCAGGCACATCAAGCGTCGCTTCAACTCCATCCGTGAAAATGTTCAAGATGGAGACATAGATATTTGCAATGTACATACGGATCTGAATGTCGCAGATCCGTTGACTAAACCTCTCTCGCGAGCAAAACATGATCAACACCAGAACTCTATGGGTGTTCGATTCATCACAATGTAACTAGATTATTGACTCTAGTGCAAGTGGGAGACTGTTGGAAATATGCCCTAGAGGCAATAATAAAAGGGTTATTATTATATTTCCTTATTCATGATAATTGTCTTTTATTCATGCTATAACTGTATTGTCCTGAAATCGTAATACACGTGTGAATACATAGACCATAACATGTCCCTAGTGAGCCTCTAGTTGACTAGCTCGTTGGTCAACAGATAGTCATGGTTTCCTGACTATGGACATTAGATGTCATTGACAACGGGATCACATCATTAGGAGAATGATGCGATGGACAAGACCCAATCCTAAGCATAGCACAAGATCGTGTAGTTCGTTTTGCTAGAGCTTTTTCAATGTCAAGTATCTCTTGCTTAGACCATGAGATCGTGTAACTCCCGGATACCGTAAGAGTGCTTTGGGTGTACCAAACGTCACAACATAACTGGGTGACTATAAAGGTGCACTACAGGTATCTTCGAAAGTGTCTGTTGGGTTGACACGGATCGAGACTGGGATTTGTCACTCCGTATGACGGAGAGGTATCTCTGGGCCCACTCGGTAATGCATCATCATAATGAGCTCAAAGTGACCAAGTGTTTGGTCACGGGATCATGCATTATGGTATGAGTAAAGTGACTTGCCGGTAACGAGACTGAACGAGGCATTGGGATACCGACGATCGAGTCTCGGGCATGTAACGTACCGATTGACAAAGGGAATTGTATACGGGGTTGTTCGAATCCTCAACATCGTGGTTCATCCGATGAGATCATCGAGGAGCATGTGGGAACCAACATGGGTATCCAGATCCCGCTGTTGGTTAGTGCCTGAGAGCCGTCTCGGTCATGTCTACGTGTGTCCCGAACCCGTAGGGTCTACACACTTAAGGTTCGGTAACGCTAGGGTTGTATGAAATATGAGTATGCAGCATACCGAATGTTGTTCGGAGTCCCGGATGAGATCCCGGACGTCACGAGGAGTTCCAGAATGGTCCGTAGGTAAAGAAAACTATATAGGAAGTGGTATTTCGGCCATCGGGAAAGTTTCGGGGTCACCCGGTATTGTACCGGGACCACCGGAAGGGTCCCGGGGGTCCACCGGGTGGGGCCACCCATCCCGGAGGGCCCCAAGGGCCGAAGTGGGGAGGGGAACCAGCCCTTAGTGGGCTGGTGCGCCCCCCTAAGGCCCACCCCCTGTGCCTAGGGTTGAAACCCTAGGGTGGGGGGGCCCACTTGCGTTGGGGGGTACTCCACCCCCTTGGCTGCCGCCCCCTTGGGAGATTGGATCTCCCAGGGCCGGCGCCCCCCTGGGGGCCTATATAAAGGGAACGGGGAGGGGGGCAGCCGCACCCTGAAGTCCTGGCGCCCCCTCCCCCTGCTACACCTCTTCCTCCTCCGTCACGTGCTTGGCGAAGCCCTGCCGGAGTGCTGCTGTTCCACCACCACCACGCCGTTGTGCTGCTGCTGGAGCCATCATCATCAACCTCTCCTTCCCCCTTGCTGGATCAAGACGGAGGAGACTTTACGCTGACTGTACGTGTGTTGAACGCGGAGGTGCCGTCCGTTCGGCGCTAGGATCTCTGGTGATAGGATCACGACGAGAACGACTACTTCAACCCCATTCTTTTGAACGCTTGCTCGCGATCTACAAAGTGGTATGTAGATGTAATCTCTCTCCCATGACTTGTTGCTTAGATGAACTCATAGATGGATCTTGGTGAAACCGTAGGAAAATTTTTAATTTTCTGCAATGTTCCCCAACACCGTAGACCCAGAAGAGAAGAAATCCAAGGCCAAGGACGTGAAGCGCAAGGGGGCTGCCGTGCTCGCGGCAGAACCAGACACCAAGCGGGGTAGAGGTCAGCCCGAGTCTTTCAAGGGCAGCCGATACTGTATGTACCACGACCTCCACACCCACAACACCAACGAATGCCAAGAGCTCCGAGCCGTGTGAGAAGGAAGGGTCGACCGACGCCCCGATCGCAACGATCGTGGCTATGGCCGAGGAGGACGAAGGAACGCAGGACGCTGGGAAGACCGTGGCCCTCGCTAAGGGTGGCGCGACCGACCTCGTGAGGATCGCTGGCAGGATCAGCCTCGCGAGGGAGACTGGAGGGATCAGCCTCGCGAGGATCGTCCGTAAGGAAACGCATGCCTCCCTCCACTGCCGCTGCAACCAAGGAGAAACAAGGACCATCATCAGGACAAGGGGGCTAGGGGCTTCCAGGAGCCGCGCGCGATCGCCTGTATCCTGGGCGGAGCTCAAGCCCCAGCCTCTCAACGCATCTTCAAGCAGTTTGCCCGCGAAGTAAATGCAGTCCTCCCCAAGCTTGAAGCCACGCGCCCCCTCAGGTGGTCGGCGTGCGCCATCATGTTCAGCTCAGCGGACCAGCTCAAGTGCGCGGCCACAGCCGGAGTCCTCCCAATGCTTTGCTCCCCAGTCATCAGCAATGTGCAAGTCACCAGGACCCTCATCGATGGCGCGGCAGGGCTCAATGTCCTGTCCGTAGAGACGTTCAACAATCTCCAAGTGCCTTACGAGCAGCTTCAGCTAACCAAGCCTTTCTCCGGAGTCACCGACGGCTCCACAATTCCAATTGGGCAGGTCCTCCTCCCTGTCACCTTCGGGGCACACAACAACTACCGCACCAAGCTCATCGACTTCGACGTCGCCCACATTCGCCTGCCATACAACGCCATCCTCGGGTACCCAGCTCTCGCCAAGTTCATGGCCATGACTCATCACGGCTAAAACGTCCTCAAGATGCCAGGAAGTGGCGGAGTCATCACGGTGCCCTGTGAACAAAGGGATGCAGTGTGATCCCTAGAACGAGCTTTTCAGGCCGCATCACTTGAAGACCCAGATCACGGGAGCGGGAGGCTCCCTGAGACCGCCCCCAAGAAGAAGAAGACATCACCAGGCCCGACCCCTCAGGAGGCAGGCCCCTCTGGGTCTGCGCCTGCTTAGGGGGCACCTCCTTCTGTCACATAGGGAGGCGCGCCCGGTGCCCTCCTCAAGCAAGGCTCGGGGGCTCCCTCCTGGAGGGCCACCGACCTTGCTAAGGTCACGAGGGAGGTGCTTGGGCACCACTTGGAGGCATGTTTCAGAACACGTTTCCCTCAGGAAGGAGCAAAGCAAGGAGGGCCAAACCCTCAGGAGTTCGACAGTCAGATCACGCAGGAGCTGTAGGAGTCAAGAGTCATGAGTGGCAGCCGCCGCTTACCCGCCGCAGCTCCCCATCAAGGTGAGGATGGCAGGCTGCGCGTCTGCATCGACATCCTAGGGCTCAACCGAGTCGCCTCTTAGGAGCGCTTCTGCCCCTCACGCGTGGGGCGCTGCGAAGGCGCACCCCACAGCTACGTTTGCATGCTCTACGGCTTGCTGAACGCGGCTGCGGTGCGCCAGCACCTCATGAGGAGCATCCTGGAGGCTCAGGAGGCCCGGCGTTCCACCGTCCTGGTGGAGGTGGAAATGGTTCGCGAGGAGCCACCAGCGCCTCCGGAGCCTCCCGAGGCTCCTGGGCCTGGGGGCTCATGAAGATCGGCTCCCGCAGCCCGCTACGTCTGCTACTTCAACACCCCTTCGCCGTCAACACTATCAGGTGACATCTTTCAAGTTTCGTTTCCAGCTGGGAGCGCCCTCAGGGCTGCATCATTCCCAGGCCGCGTGGGTCCGTCCCTACGGCGTGTATCCCTTTTGCTCATGTTTTTAGCTTACCTTGTTGGGGGCGCCCCTCGGGCTGCATCATCCCCAAGTCGCTCGGGTCAGACCCAGTGGCGTGTACCCCTCTTGCGTTTATTTTTGGGCCATGCATTCGACCCATCATGCTTGTTATTTGGTGCCTGTCCATGGCACCTCTTCTTCCTTCATGTCGGCCGCTTGCGCATTAAAGGGGGGGGGGGTACCTGAGCACCGCGACTCAGGGCTCCTACTGGCTCTCCAGCCCTCACCCTCTGGCTTTGTCCACGGCATC
>NC_041383.1:634042095-634047095 GCF_002162155.2 Triticum dicoccoides
CGTGCCCTGGCAAACCAGCGACGGCTGAGACTTGCTCGAGGGCCGGGACCCGAGGACGTAGAGCGTCGACATCTAACCAAGCTTGCGCGTTAAAGGGGGGGGTACGTGAGCATCGCGACTCCGGGCTCCTACTGGCTCTCCAGCCCTCACCCTCTGGATTTGTCCACGGCATCGCGCCCTGGCAAACCAGAGACGGCTGAGACTCGCTCGAGGGCCGGGACCCAAGGACATAGAGCATCGGCATCTAGCCAAATTTGCAGGAACACATCACAGGTTAAGGCCCAGTGTAAGGCGCAACCCGCCTTGGGGTAGGGCCCCGTGAGTCCCGCGCTGGCTCACGGGTGCCCCGCTACACCTCGTCAGGCCTTTAGTGCCTCGTCGCCTCTCCAAAGCAACTAACGGCTGACCGCCGCTTGTCATAGCGGACTTTTGCTCTTTTTGTGGTGGGCCTGCAGGACCCCTTCAAGGAGCAGCGCCAGGCGAGGCCCTCATGGCGTCCTCTTCACTCTCGTCCGCGCAAACCGCTTGCACATTAAAGGGGGGGGTACCTGAGCATCGCGACTCATGACTCCTACTGGCTCTCCAGCCCTCACCCTCTGGCCTTGTCCACGGCATCGCGACCTGGCAAACCAGCGACGACTGAGACCGACTCGAGGGCCGGGACCCGAGGACGTAGAGCAGAAAGGGGAGCAAAGGCGAGAGGGAAGAGGCACGCGGAGACCTCGCCAGGAAACCCCTCGCCGGCCGATGCGCGGACCTAGCGCCACACCAGGAAGCGCTTCCTGACTCTCGAGATAAGTCACCCTCCGGAAACACTAGCTATCGCATCACCGTCACCGCATCCAATGCAATCCCGTGTTAGCAACATCGCATTCCTTTCTCACCGAACGATAGCTGCTTGAGCGCTAAAGGGGACCTCCTGAGCATCGCGACTCAGGGGCTCTTACTGGACCCCGGGCCGCTCACCTCCTAGCCTTGACCACGGCATCGCGACCTGGCATACCAGCGACGGCTGAAGCCGCCTTGGGACAGGGACCTGTCGGCTTAGAGCACCAAGCCCTCGTGAGGTTTGAAAGGAAGAAACTAAGCTAAGACGGAATAAGCATCTCGCACTGCTTCACAATAAGGATCATATTTACAAACGGAGCTACAAACACCTTACAAGCCCCCACGGGGTGTGTTCTTGGCTCCTCGCAGGGGCAAAAGACGTGTATCCTAAGGAGTCCTAACTACAGGAACCGTCGCGGCAAACACCATCATCAACAGTGAGCCGTCAGGCACCGGCGCCAACCTCATCCAAATCAGAGACGGCGGCGGCCTAATGAGCCCATCCTGCTCCGAGGGCAGCGCAGGCTCGGGGGCTCGTAGCTGTCGTCGCTCGTCTCCGGAGTCGCGAAGAGCTCGGCGGAGTCGCTGGATCCACCGGCGCCCCCGCCGCTTGAGGAGCTGCTGGAAGAACATGTGACGACAGGCCTGGTCCCTGCCGCTCCGGAGCTTCTGCCGCTGCCTCTGGGACAACACTCCAGTCGATGCCCATCTTCGTCGAAGACCTTGAAGATCATCATGCAAGCGCCATCGAACTCCAGGTGGATCACGAGGGTGCCCCTCGTCCTGCAAACCCGGGCGATCTCGCCCCAGCCCTGGATCATGAAGACCTTACCTGGAGCGATGACCTCGACATCCGCATCGGTCGCGGGAGTCTGGCAATCGGCGTGCTGCAGCCAGAGCCTGAAAGGCCCCCTTGGCGGAATCTCAAAGGTGAAGGAAGGAGGAAGGCGAATCCAAGATCGAGGAGGCATGGCGGCATGGAGCACAAACTCTCGGGAGGAGCCTTCAGCGTGAACTCCAGGAGGGACAACACGCACCGCCGTGACCCGCCGGCGCCGATGGCGGCGTCATCCATGGCGCTCGGCATCAGCTCCTGCAGGGCCCTCAAGGTGGGCGTACAAGGGAAGCGGAAACCCTGGTGGCGGCCGCTTGCACCAAGGCCTCGACACCTCCTGCCCCGTGCCCTCATCTCGGCGGCAGAGGACCAACCGCTTCTTTGGCGGAAGCGGGTCAGGACCCTCTCGGGGGGCCTTTCCCTTCTCTTCTGCGGAGAACCGGCGTATCGGAGCCATTGCGGCAAGGCGGAGCAGTGGCGAAGATAAAGAAGCGGAGAAGTAGCAGAGTAAGATGAACTAGAATGGCTCATGCTGTTCCGTACTTATAGCCAGGGGAGGCCAACCGCCGGCATCCACGATCGTAGGTAATCATGACCGGGTTTTTTTGCATACAGGGACTTGTCAGTTCGTGCAGTTGCCGAGGCGTCGTGGGGGAGCGGAGCCGCCCACGTCCAACCAACTGGCACGCGGCGCCCGAGGCCGCAGGCTGTTAGGGCCTGCGGCGCTTCGCACTTTCCCCTTCGCCTCTCTGCTCAACCAAGCCCGGGCGCGTCTTGGGCCCGGGGGCTACTATCGGCGTTCTGGGAATGGGGTCCCCAGACTTGCCTGCCTGCGGCCTGTGGCCGGACTGTTGGACTATGAAGATACAAGATTGAAGACTTCGTCCCGTGTCTCGATGGGACTCTCCTTTGCGTTGAAGGCAAGCTTGGCGATTCAGATGTCAGATCTCCTTCTCTGTAACCAACTCTATGTAAACCCTAGCCCCCTCCGGTGTCTATATAAACCGGAGGGTTTAGTCCGTAGGACAACAACAATCATACCATAGGCTAGCTTCTAGGGTTTAGCCTCTATGATCTCGTGGTAGATCAACTATTGTAATATTCATATCATCAAGATCAATCCAGCAGGAAGTAGGGTATTACCTCCATCAAGAGGGCCCGAACCTGGGTAAAACATCGTGTCCCCTGCTTCCTGTTACCATCAGCCTTAGACGCATAGTTTGGGACCCCTGAGGGAGTCCCGGATTAGGGGGTGTCCGGATAGCCGGACTACCATCATCGGCCGAAATATCATCGTTCGGACTATCATCATCATCGACCGGACTCCAAGACTATGAAGATACAAGATTGAAGACTTCGTCCCGTGTCCGGATGGGACTTTCCTTGGCGTGGAAGGCAAGCTTGGCGATACGGATACGTAGATCTCCTACTATTGTAACCGACTCTATGTAACCCTAGCCCTCTCCAGTGTCTATATAAACCGGATGGCTCTAGTCCGTAGGACCCAACAACAACAACAACCATTACAATCATACCATAGGCTAGCTTCTAGGGTTTAGCCTCCTTGATCTCGTGGTAGATCCACTCTTGTAAACATCCACAATATCAATATCAATCAAGCAGGACATAGGGTTTTACCTCCATCAAGAGGGCCCGAACCTGGGTAAAACATCGTGTCCCTTGTCTCCTGTTACCATCCGCCTAGACGCACAGTTCGGGACCCCCTACCCGAGATCCGCCGGTTTTGACATCGACATTGGTGCTTTCATTGAGAGTTCCTCTGTGTCGTCACCGATAGGCTTGATGGCCTCTTCAATCGACAACGACGCAGTCCTGGGTGAGACTTTTCTCCCCGGACAGATCTTCGTATTCGGCGGCTTCACACTGCGGGCCAACTCACTTGGCCATCTGGAGCAGATCGAAAGCTACGCCCCTGGCCGTCAGGTCGGGTTTGGAAGCCTAAACTTCACAGCCGATATCCGCGGGGACTTGATCTTCAATGGATCTGAGCCACAGCCGAGCGTGCCGCGCTATCACGATGGGCACGACCTAACTCTGCCGCTGAACAGCACCTTGGAGGCCGCACATGAATCCGCTCCGACCCATAGTCCGGAGCCGATCGCTCAGATCGAGGACGGATGGCTGGACACCGCCTCGGGAGCTGCAACTTCTACGGCGATGGAGCCGAACACTTACCTTGTCCCGCATAAAGCTCATGACTCTGAGGTGCCGGACTCTCTGCCGGACTCCGAACCTCCTGCGCCCCTGCCAGTCGAATCCGAATGGGCGCCGATCATGGAATTCACCGCTGCGGACATCTTTCAGCACTCACCCTTCAGCGATATCTTAAATTCTCTGAAGCATCTCTCGCTATCCGGAGAGCCCTGGCCGAACTACGGCCAGGATGGTTGGGACGCGGACGACGAAGAAATTCAGAGCCCACCCACCACCCACTTCGTAGCCACTGTCGACGATCTAACCGAGGTACTCGACTACGACTCCGAAGACATCGACGGTATGGATGACGATGCTGGAGACTATCAAGAACCAGTGCCTCTAGGACACTGGAAGACCACCTGATCATACGACATATATATGGTGGACACCCCAAAAGATGGGGACGGCGAAGAAGCAACGGAGGCCGATTCCTTAAAGAAATAGCCCAAGCGCCGACATCAGCGGCGCCGCTCTAAATCCCGCCACAGCAAGAATAGAGATTCTGGCACAGGAGATAATAACACCCCAGAAAGTGCCGAAGACAATCCCCTCCAGCACGATCCAGCGCAGGAGGAGGCAGAAGCAAGCCCTCACGAGAGGGCGGCAGACGAAGAGGTCGAGGATGATAATTACTTACCTCCCTCCGGAGACGAGGCAAGCCTCGACGACGACGAATTCGTCGTGCCTGAGGATCCCGTTGAACAAGAGCGTTTCAAACGCAGGCTAATGGCCACGGCAAACAGCCTAGAGAAAAAGCAGCAACAGCTTCAAGCTGATCAAGACCTACTGGCCGGCAGATGGACCGAGGTCCTCGCGGCCGAAGAGTATGAACTCGAACGCCCCTCCAAAAGTTACCCAAAACGCAAGTTGCTCCCCCGACTAGAGGAGGAAGCGTACAAACCTGCATCACCAGCGCACAATACGGCAGACCGACCACCTCGTGGCCGCGATAGAGAGGCGTGCAAGCCCTCCACCAAAACCGTACCCCGGAACCGCTCAAAAAGCATGAAGCCACGGGGGAACGCGCTGGACTTGCAGGATATATTGGAGGACAAGGCAAGACAATCCAGATCTATCTATGGATCACGTGGGCGCCCCAAGACACACGACGAATACCGTC
>NC_041383.1:634217795-634263093 GCF_002162155.2 Triticum dicoccoides
TACCTCTTCTTAAACCTAGCACTAATTAACCTATAACAAAACAGGAAAAAACTACACCTAAACCTAGCTATTCTTCTTCTCCTCCTCTTCTTCTAATTATTCTTAGCTTTTTTTCATGACTAAACATAAACCTAAAACTAAACTAAACGTAAGACCAAACTAAAAGTTATCTAAACTAAACTAAATATGAAATCAAACTAAAAGTAATCTAAACTAAACTAAATCCAAAACAAAACTAAAAGTAATCTAAACTAAAAAACAAAAAAAAACAAAAAAAGAGGAGAAGAGGGGTGCGGGCGGGGCTCACCTGCGGCAGGCCGGCAGGGCCCACAGGCGCCGGACGGCGGGGTTGGTCGGCTGCGGAGGGGCGCTGGCCGGGCGGAGGGGCATAGCAGAAGGGGGAGACGGCCGTTAGCTGGGCCCTTTCTTTGTCGTCCGCCAGCGGACGACAAAGGTCCGGCAGGCAGACGACAAAGATTAGGCAGGTGGAAAATAGTCTGACCTAGCCACGCCGTGCCCTATGGGGCCCACCTGGCTCTTTGCCTTCAGCTGGCTGACGGCAAAGAAGCAGCTGACGGCAAATAGCCTTTTTGCCATCTGCCCTTTCTTTTCCGTCCGCTTTGTGGAAGCGGACGGCAAAGAGCCTCTTTGCCGTTAGTTGGCAGACGACAAAGAGGAGGTAGATGGCAAAATGCCCGATTCCAGTAGTGTCTACTTGAAATTTATGTTCCACTAAACTCATCGGGAGGCGTTTCGGGCCTCGAAACCAAAACCATCAATTAATCTTTACCTTGTTCCGATCACATTAGAAAGTACTAGTGTTACAATTAAGTGCAAGCCTGCTCACACCTACTAGTACGTACCAAACCTGAACGTGTTCCCACTATGCAGGTTTTAGTACTAGTGCTAGTACTTAGGTTATAAAAAAGGGAACTACCTAACCGAAAATTACTCTACCTTTCCTCCTCATAAGTCCTTCTTCTTCGTTTGTCCTTGCCATGGCCGGTGTGCAGAGCTCTAAGTCGAGAAATACTCGTAACAAGGGAGCGGCAACCAAGGCTGCGGAAAAAAAGAGGGCTCGCCGCCACACAGAGACCTCGAAAGATCTCTCACGGGAAGGCGATGGCTCCCAGGAGCGCCCTAGCCGCGGAGACGAATATGCCAAGCTAGCAGCGCTGGAGTCGTTGTCCCTCGACGGCATGCCCGATCAGCTCAATAAGCACCTCAATTAGCAGAAGGAGTTCATCCACAGCTTGGTGGAGCTGCTGAAGGAGAGCCTCGACGACATGCCCTTTGAGCTCAATAAGCAGGGGGAGTTGACCGCGCCTTGGTGATGCTGCTGAAGAAGAGCATTGCCTCGAAGAAGAAGGCGACCGGTGAAATCCTGCAACTTCAGTAGGACAAGGCGAAGCTCTGCCACGAGCTCAACCTGCTGAAGGAGAAGAATGCCGGCTGGATGAAGATACATGAGAATAGTAGTTCCTCGATGAAGATGCTGCAGGCCCTCGTCATGGAATAGAAGGAGGAGTTAACAAAGCTCCGTATCGAGCACCCGACTTCTGTCAAGGTACGTAATGCGGCCGTGGAAAGAATGATGAAGGCTTGCGTCGAGAAATCCCGCGTCATGGACAGACTGAATAAGTAGTTACGACTCCGCGGCCGTGGAACAGATGATGGCGGAGGAGACGCGCAAGGAGATGGAGGTTGTGGAGGCGATGAAGAAGTAGTTACGACTCCGCGGCGAATTAGATCATTTGGGGTGATAATCTTCCTTCTTCTTTTGCTCTTGTGTTTCCTCTTTTTCTTCGGGTGTTTTGCCGCACGTGTCATGTTCTCCGTGAGGCATGAATAGAACAATGCTAACCATGAGATGACTAGCAAATTAGATCATTTTTATCGCCATATGGCACTAGGCTGCCATATTTCGTGATCCTCCATCGTAGTACTACTCCAGTGGAAAACTTGAGTATACCGCACGATTCTTTGCTCCTTCTCAGGTCGTCGGCACATTTATACGAGCAGTCAAATCAAAAGGCCCCACCTTCCAGCAGTAATGAGCCGTCAATGTTGGGGAACGTAGAAATTTCAAAAAAATTCCTATGCACACGCACGATCATGGTGATGCATAGCAACGAGCAGGGAGAGTGAGTCCACATACCCTCGTAGACCGAAAGCGGAAACTTTAGCACAACACGGTTGATGTAGTCGTACATCTTCACGATCTGATCGATCCAAGTACTGAACGTACGACACCTCCGAGTTCAGCACACGTTCAGCTCGATGACATCCCACAAACTCCGATCCAGCAGAGCTTCACGGGAGAGTTCCGTCAGCACAACGGCGTGATGACTATGATGATGTTGCTACCAACGCAAGGCTTCGCCTAAGCATCGCTACGATATGACCGAGGTGGAATATGGTGGAGGGGGGCACCGCACACGGCTGGGAGAGATCAACAGATCAACTTGTGTGTCTAGAGGTGCCCCCTTGCCCCCGTATATAATGGAGTGGAGGAGGGGGGAGGGTTGGCCCTCCTATGGCGCGCCCTGGAGGAGTCCTACTCCCACCGGGAGTAGGATTCCCCCCCTTCCAAGTATTAGGAGTAGGAGTCAAGGAAAGGGAAAAGAGAAGAGAAGGAAGGAGGGGGCACAGCCCGTCCCCCTAGTCCAATTCGGACTAGGGCTTGGGGGGGGGGGCGCAGCCTCCCCTCTCTCTTTCCCCTAAAGCCCAATAAGGCCCATATACTCCCCGGCGAATTCCCGTTCTCCGGTACTTCGAAAAATACCCGAATCACTCAGAACCTTTCGATGTCCGAATATAATCGTCCAATATATCGGTCTTTACGTCTCGACCATTTCGAGACTCCTCGTCATGTCCATGATCTCATCCGGGACTCCGAACTACCTCCGGTACATCAAAACACATAACTCATAATATAAATCGTCACCAAACGTTAAGCGTGCGGACCCTACGGGTTCGAGAACTATGTAGACATGACCGAGACACTTCTCCGGTCAATAACCAATAGCGAAACCTGGATGCTGATATTGGCTCCCACATATTCTACGAAGATATTTATCGGTCAAACCGCATAACAACATACGTTGTTCCTTTTGTCATCGGTATGTTACTTGCCCGAGATTCGATCATCGATATCTCAATACCTAGCTCAATCTCGTTACCGGCAAGTCTCTTTACTCATTCCGTAATACATCATCCCGCAACTAACTCATTAGTCACATTGCTTGCAAGGCTTATAGTGATGTGCATTACCGAGAGGGCCCAGAGATACCTCTCCGACAATCGGAGTGACAAATCCTAATCTCGAAATACGCCAACTCAACAAGTTCCTTCGGAGACACCTGTTGAGCACCTTTATAATCACCCAGTTATGTTGTGACGTTTGGTAGCACACAAAGTGTTCCTCCGGTAAACGGGAGTTGCATAATCTCATAGTCATAGGAACATGTATAGGTCATGAAGAAAGCAATAGCAACATACTAAATGATCAAGTGCTAAGCTAACGGAATGGGTCAAGTCAATCACATCATTCTCTAATGATGTGATCCCGTTAATCAAATGACAACTCATGTCTATGGCTAGGAAACTTAACCATCTTTGATTCAATGAGCTAGTCAAGTAGAGGCATACTAGTGACACTATGTTTGTCTATGTATTCACACATGTATTATGTTTCCAGTTAATACAATTCTAGCATGAATAATAAACATTTATCATGAAATAATAAAATAAATAATAACTTTATTATTGCCTCTAGGGCATATTTCCTTCAGTCAAATCACAAAGGACCTCGCCTCCCGTGAAATCGACCAAGCTAGATTGCCCCGCCCTCTAGCCTTTTAAAAAATGTATACTTTTGTACAGTAGTAGTATCGATGGATTGCGCCATGGAGCAAAACTAACAAGATGAAATTAAAGAAAAAAGGTGGTACATATAGAGAGTGCTCGTCGCCAAATTATCTATATAGTACTATTAAAAAAGCTAGTACATACTTAAATGGGGTGCTAAATTCTATTAAAGAAATTAGCATACCTATTTAATTCTTGGGTTCTTATTATTTATTCCACTAGTTGTGTATCACTACTCAGTATTGCCATTAGAAGTTACAACTACTCAAAAATGTCATCGATCCGTGAGATGCCTGCTCAAAAATGCAATTAGATATCTCAAAAATGCCATTGTTAAGATAGATGTTTGCTCAAAAATGCCATTAGACATTGTTATTTTCACGTCAAACCCGTTAACCATGTTACATGACAAAAATAAGCCGATTCTCACAATGTTAAGTGTGGCCCCGCTTGTTAGGAGTAACCAAGCGAATAATTTTACAGGAAAATAAGAACGCTGTTGGGATAAAGTAGGAGCCACACTTTATTTTACTGTAGTGAGATAGAGGGAAAGTTGGCATGTTGGTGCATCGGTATTTATGTTATTGTAACATGGCAAAAGATATTTGAGTCATAATCAAGGTGTCCAGCACAACACACCTCTCAAATAAAACTAAGCACCCTGAAATTCTTTGACAAAACTAAGCACCCTGAAATTCTTTGACAACTAAACTGCTGGCTATATGATGTTGGCCATATATATTGAACATATATAATGTGAAGAAACGAGTGGTAGTACTATACCAACTAAAAGATGAAATGTAAGAAATACTAGTATGTATGCACTAAAGAGTTAAAGTAACGAGAAGAAACACAACATAGTTCTGCTGGGGGCTCAACACAACACACCCCTCAAATAAAACTAAGCACACCTAAAATTAAACTAAGCAACTAATCCGGTAGACACTGCATTAGAACCACCATGAGCAACGACACTGCCACCTTACTCGGAGTCCTCGTCCACGTCCTCGACTTTGTCCTTGTGCCTCTTCATCTTGGCTGATACTTCTTTGCTTGAACCGCACACTTGGCTCTTGCTCTTCATCCAACCCTTGTAGATATTGAAACAAAGGTAGCCATCCATTGCAGCATAGTGGATGTGGTTTACTAGTACATTCCACTCCCATGCATGACGATGAAATGTGTGTGGAGGTTTCTTCAGTTTACCGTACGAAGGGTGAACCATGGCTCCTGCCAGGGTCAGCATTGAAGGCTGATTGTCAGGACCGGATTCTTGGGATGTTAATTTCCCAGAAAATGGCCCTTATGCTCACCAGCCCCAGGATTATTGTTAGCTGGCAAGACACAACTTGATACAAAACTCCAAGCAAGTACATGACATGTAGTACAAGACCATTTTGGCCTATGAGTACAACACAAGGTTTCTAGTGGTTGGTGGCGTAAGCGGTTTGTGGATCATCAGTGTCTATGGGACTCCATTTCCCACGGGAACAGATGACCAGGGTAACTCCTATCTTCGCAAGGCTGCTATCTCCATTGACTAGGTTCAGGGGCTGTCATCTCGTTGCTCCTCTCCACGTAAGAAATCTGGCCAAGACAATAGCCAGGGACAAGCCAGTGAGTACTTTGAATGTACTCGCAAACATTATGAACACATGCATAATATAATAAACAATAATCATGATCTAAAATTTCTATGATCACAACGTCAGTCCCAAATATATAATCCATGATGCACACAGACAAGTTATTCACGCAACACATGACTAATGCAATAAGATAGTAGAATAGAATGCCTCAGTCGGGCGTCTGAGCGACACCATAGAAAGGGCTCATAAGTGAAATAAATAACAAACGTGCCGCAGTCAGGCGTCTGTGCGATGCCACATAAAGGGCTTATATGGTAAATAAATAACAAACATGCCACAGTCGGGCATCTATGCGACACCACATAAAGGGCTTATAGTAAATAAATGGCAAACATGCCACAGTCGGGCGTCTATGCGACACCACATAAAGGGCTTATAGTAAATAAATAACAAACATGCCATAGTCGGGCGTCTATGCGACACCACATAAAGGGCTTATAATAAATAAATAACAAACATGCCACAGTCGGGCGTCTATGCGACACCACATAAAGGGCTTATAACAGAATAGTCACGATGAATATCCCGGAGGTAGAACCGTCCCAGAGATACTCAATAAATCAAATAATGAACATCGTTAGTCCATAATAATAATAATCACAATCATCATATTTCACTGGTCTAAATCAAAGTTCAGACTTAGTTGTTTTTCCTCCGAAGACCGACACTAAGACCGGCACTTGACCCAACCCAGACTGTAGTCCTTAACCACGGACACGGCTACTCGAATAGGTTTAATCTCTACAGAGGGTGTACTCTTTACCTACGAGTAACGGATTCTGTTAGTCCATCTGGACTAATTCCGCTTACGATCTTTCAGTTGAAAACACACCCAACCGCATACACTAGCTTGACTCATCGGTGTCTGGAATCACCCATGACACTCGTTAAGCAAAACTCTAAGTGGGGAGGCTACAACCTCGATTAGCATGGGATCACAAAATTTATACCGCGCGCAAACTGGGGAAGCTACCCCCTCGGCTACGACCGAAACACCCATGCCCCCTGACCGGATGACTGGCTTTAATCCATGGCCATGGTACCCTCATCCCGGCCCCTCTGTATGGTGTGTGCTAGAAAGGGGTTGACAAATTACTGAACCGTACCCTACTTGTGGCAGTGACTAGTGGTAGCACGAAACAAGTGTGGGGGTTACTGGAACAAGACTCGATCTACGATCGACTCAGGAGGTTTATGTGTTACCTGCATGATTAGCATAACAAATATGTTTTCAACCAACAGACATAACCACCACTCATCATGTCTCACTATGCCGTATCAGACACAATCGTCTCAACGACCGGAAACAAGCTCGTGTCTACCCAAGACAGAGGCTTTCCCGGGTTCCTTCCGATATGCACGAGAGGCATGTGATGGTGACTACCATCTCAACATATCAAACTCCAACAACATGATTCATCAATGTGCACTCGTGAGTTTGCACTTATCATCACAGAAAAATAACGAAAAACTCCGAGACGAGAGGTGTTGTAACCGTATGAAACAACACACGACAATACTATGCCAGGGTTCAGAATGTTTGCCTTCAAGTTGTGGGTAGGCAGGGTGCATTCCAAAACTTTGAAAGTTTTCTTCTCTCTCCAAATATCCTATTTAAAAAATATTTTTGAATCAATATATAGTTTCAAAAACAGTACCAAAAAGTTGTCTGATTTTTTTTAAATAAATCTTAAAATAAACTAGGTTGAAATTGAGAGAGGTAGGAAAAAGAATCAACTCATTTGGAGTTATATTTAAAAAGTTATAGGCAGTCAAAGTTTTGGTCAAAAATCTGTTTTTTTTAAATAAAACAGAAAAAGAAAAACATTTCGATTACTGACCACGTCGAAGGCGTATTTTGGTTTTACACCTCCACTTATCAAGCATGGACGGTGCGTGTGTCACTGACAGTGGGTCCAGCGGGCCCACTGGTCAGGTTTGACTAGTCCTCTCCCTCCTCTTCCTCTGCCCCGAGCGGAGGCGGGACTCCGGCGACGCTTGCCGGCGAACGGCGGCACCGTTCGAGACACCGAGGGTGGGGATGGATCCGCGGGTCCAGGGCGGTCCTCCCGGTGGTCTCCAGTTAGGTGGGGATGGAGGGAGTCGCCGGCGGCGGGCTTCGCGGCGACCGGTGGCTTCGGGAGTTTTGGGCGTTTGAACTACGGTGGCTCCCGGTCGTGTTTGAGCAGCTGGGCGACTCCGCAAGACGAAGGGGAATCGGGTGGTGGTGTTGGCTGGACGGGGGAGGGCCTGGTTGCGACGAAACGGACCGGAGGGCGGCGGTGGCCGAGCTGGCCGGAGACGGGGAAGACGACCTCTCCTGGTCGATTACGAGCTAGGGGAGTGCTATTGGAGTGGCTTGAGGCTGTCTAAGGTCTAGGAGGAGCTCGGGGTCACCCTTTTATAGAGTACCTAGGTCGGTTCCGCCATCGCCGAGGATAAGTTCGCCGGCCGATCGTTTCTGCTGCGGCAGGGCATCGTGGCACCGACGAGCGCTTGCGGACGAGCGAGGGGATAAGCTCGGACTGCTCCAGGGGCAGCTGGTGCGCGGCTGCGGCTCGGGCGGCGCCGACCGTGGCAGGAGCTCACCGCGGACGCCGGCGTGCCGCCAAGGGGCTCTGATGGCGGCGCTGCAGGGCACCAGGGACAACTTGGCTCGTTCTGGTGAGCGGTCGAGGGTGGGGCGCGGCTCTGCAGGGCGTGCAAAAGTCAGGGGCGCGACGCGGCGGCTCGGTGCACGCGCGTGCAAAACGTGCGCTCTGGGCGCGCCCAGAGCACGCACACGACGTGTTCGACAGAATTCCAATGTGGTCTAGAGCGCTCGGGTGAGGCTGGCAACTAACAGGACCAGGCTAGGGTTTGCAAGAAAGCTAATGGACATGGTGTTTAGGCCAGGAGACCAAGCTTGCAATGTTAACTAAAAACCATGTCAAAATTGGCCATGCACACAAGGTGTTTGGCAAAATGCCAAGGGCACCAAGGCATTTCGTGGAGTGGTCATAATCTCCAGATTGGGGTCTGTTTAGGTGTAGGAGATGGTGGCCAGGTTAGTTTGTCAAGGGATGAAACTTGTTAGTGCAAAAATTTGAGAAAAACAGTTTTTGGCAGAAAATAAAAGCTATCATTTCGTGGACCAAAAACAATCCAATCGGTTCATGCTCTTGGACTTAAGGGTTTTGTAAGAAGGACTACAAGTAGGAAAAAGAACCATGGATGAAAGAGCAAGTAAAGATATGGTTGCAGTACAAATCTTCAAGTTGGACCAGAATGAAAAAGAGGTTGATCCACTCAAAAATTTCAAGGACATAACTGGGTTTTTGCATAAATATGGATAATATGCTCCTACTGACCTCCCCTAATTTTGGTGGAAGTTCTAAAGAAATATTTAAATGGGTCGCAGTGCAATATTCCTCATTGGACCAGATTTGAAAATTTGGTGTAGAGCTCAAAATCTCCATTGAACAGAAGATGTTTTTGCATAAAAGTGATTTAGAGACATCATATGTCATCCCCAATTTTTGGTGAAAAATTTAGATGCATTTATCAAATGGTTGCAGTATAAAAGAGGCTCCAAAACTTATGAAAACTCATTTTAAAAGAATAAAGCTCAGGAAATCAATTATGCAAATAAAACCATTGATTAAGAATTATTTTGTTGAGAGGGTATATAAGTCCAATAATATTCTTGGAAAGTTTCCACTTGGGGTAAAACTCCTCAATATTATAGAGAGGTGGTTCTGAAATCAACAGAAAATCCATAAAGAAAAAAAAATTAAACTCCTCGCAAAGTTTCAAAACATGGTTAAATTTTTGGGGGGTTACACTGATCACGGGAGGGCAGCAGCCCATTCTTCTGGAGGTCGAATGGGTTGCCTACAACGAGGCCTATCCGACCCAGGACTGTTCTATCATTCATAAAGTCTACAGTAACGAATTTGACTAGGTCGCCCTTGAGAAAGTTCTTAAATTCCTCACATCAACGTCGGCATGGCATATGTGGTAGATCAAGCATAATTCATGCACGCAAACCTGGATCACGGCGGGCATCATCTTCTCTTCCTCCTTTAGATTCTTCTCTTTGTCCAGGGTCGTGGTGTACTCAACATCTAGCCCAGTGACCCACTCATCATTTGAGTTTTCAAACATGCGTCTGAAGCGAGCAAGGCATCCTTTCACCGTCGCGGAAGAACGGGTGTAGATGACGTCGAACTCATCGCCAGTGATGGTTCTAACCTTGTACTCACCGCTGGTCATGGATATTTGGGATGCCATGGATTTGGGAGGAGGGTTAGGATTAGTAGAACTGCCGTAATGTCAAGGATGGGACGATTAGGAGCGAACTGCCGTAATGTTAAAGGACGTCCGGGGATGAGTAGGAGCAAACTACCAACGGTTTTTCGATTGTAAAAATGTTGAGTGGGGCATGCGAACGGCAGGGTAGTGGCTTGCCCAGTGGATAAACGGATTCATGCACAGTACTATGGGGGCCCAATTAGATGTCATGTCTACTCTACGCCCAATTAAATGGCTCTTGATGTCATGTCAAGCATCGGGAAAATTACAGGTGATACGAAGCTTTCCATTCTCCCATGATACGGGATTCCGAGAGCCCTTGGATCTGAGATCAAACAGTTGCATGGCGTGATTCTATACCTATGTGTGAATATCCTATCCTTGAGGGTTATTCTGCAAATTTTCAGCAACTTAGCATGCGACTATTTGATCTCAGATCCAAGGGCTACCAGCAGCCTGTATCATGGCCGCGCCTACCATGACCGTCGCCTCGCTCGCGCGGTCGCGCCTTGGAGATTTAACACGGGGCATTAGGCTATCTGATGTTGGTATGTCATACATAGTCATCACTTAGTCACTCATACTACAACAAGGTTAGCTATGAGGTTGGCTAAAAGAGTATTTTTTTTTAACTTCTCTCTATCTCTTTCTTCGTAGTATTTATTGCATTTGCCAAGGAGTGACCTCTTCCAATGAAATGGTGCTTAGATGAGGTGCTAAAAGCATTAAATGGCTTAGCAATCAAGTCCCCAATGCATTGGTGCTTAGTTTTTTGTTGCTAAGTTTGCTTGATTTAATTAGCCATAGACTCAAAATTGTCTTTTCACCTAGGTACACGTGCTTATCACCGTTTCTTCCTTGGGTCAGCAAACTAGCCTCTCTCTTCTTAGTTAACTTGCCACATCAGACTTTATGCTTATGCGGCAGGCTTAGCACCTGTAGGAGCAAGTAAGTAGTACAATAGTGGGCTGTAAGCCCGCTTTACATGGCATTTTTGCATATGTGGAGGAAAGAGGCAAGGAAAAGGTGGAGGAGTGGGCTCTCATGCAAGATCTAGCTTGTACATGGTGGAGCATTGGGAGAGGCACCTGTATGGAGGTGGTCAGGAATCAGGAGACTCACGCCGGTCGTAGCACCGTAGTTACAATGATAATGGCAAGTCAAATCACGGGCCCCCGCCTGTCCAGCAGTAACTCACTGTCAAATCACACAACCCTACATTTGCAGCTGCCTACTCCCTCATCTTCTCGTGTCTCTGTTGAACCGACCAGGCGGAACTGCCCGCCTACCACGCAGGAAAACGGCGGTACACATGTACGGAGTATACAACACGCCCCACCCTCGACTTTTAAATAATACAAAATACTAATTTTATATCCATGGATTGCGCCATGGAGCAAAGCCTCAAGAAAACGGCGGTACACATGTACGGAGTATACAGCACGCCCGTCGCGTTCGCGTCGCACCCCAGACGGTCGGTCGGTCTGGCACACCGCTCTCCAAATGTAACGCGCATCATATTGCGTTTGCACACACATGTGGGACCGCAATTGAGAACCGACCATAGGCACACTCCCCGGCCCCGGAAGTCGGGTGAGTTAATAGAAGAGAGAGACGAGCGATAGTACTAGAGAAGTGGTGTACATACGTTGGTGCCTGGACGATCCCTGCAAGACACAGAAGATCAGTTCATCCTTGCATGTGACCGGACTACAGCAGACACGCCTAGATTGGCTATCATCTACATATCGTGCAGGCTGTGTTGTACAGGGCTGTAGTTCTGGTGAGAAATCTAAAAAACGGTTTCTTGTCATCTCGAAAAATTAGGTGTCATGTGCTTCGGATCACTGCGAGGGTTAAACAGCGACAACTGAGTTGGGCTAATCACTAAGGGCACATGCACGAAGACTACTCGTCTGCCATCTAGGTCAAGCCGGCTATGTTAGTTAGGACATCTATCGACGAACCCCTTTTCTATGAGTTTATCTTTAATTTGAGTTTTGATCCTCGTCTAGTTTGTCCGTCAGGATTCATGTTGTCTCCTTTGGGCAGTGAGGTTATGATTTCTTGTCATCTGGCATTATTTTGTGTTATATGTTATAATCTGGTGCTTCAGATCAAAATGACGACAACTGCACCTCTGGTGCACATGCACCTCGACAGTCATTGACGAGGTCAAGCCGGCTCCGGTAGACAAAAGAAAACTAGTACTCCACTATATAGGCAGGAGCCTCCGCGCTTGCTTGCTAGTGTTGCTCTATTCACAATATCTCGTCCTATCCAGATCTAAACACGATAGCAGTGGCCACACACTCTCTCTCTCTACTCACCTCTGGTCATAGATCCAGCCGGATCCTCTCCGTCGGGGAAGGTGATAAGGTGCAACGTTCATGCGGTCGTCCTCGGTGACGGCTCTTACCCACTGCTGGCGCGTCCTGATCAGCATGCCTTGCTGTTCTCTCCCAAGCACCGCTGGCTAGGGAGGGCCTCCGACCCCTTCTTCCTTGCTTTCGTATTGTGGGCAGATCCGGCCTCCCGCCGCCCACCTAGCGACAACCCAGCGACCCTCAGGTATAACTTCCTTTGAAACCGGCCTTGCTCTACTTCCCGAGCTCCTGACGTCGCTGCATTTGTATCTTTTACTATTTCTCAGGCCCCCTCGTAGTTAGGATCGATCAGCTGTTTGAAAACCACCTAAATTTTTACTGTTAAGAGGTAAAACTAGTTCATGCACTCGGATCTAGTACTACTTGGTTCAAACAAGGAAGAAAGGGGGTGGGGGTGGGGCAAGATTTGTTACCTGGATCTAGGACTTGGTCGAAAGAGGAAATAATGGGGTGAAAAGTAGCAGAGACTGGCTATCCAACTGGGCTCTAGGTCTAATAGGGAAATAAAGGGAAACACATTACAAACTCAATATAAACCCAATCTATTGGTTGAAAAAGGAAAGAAAGTGGGGACTGGGGGACAAGTCAATAGAGTAAGTCCAACACTAGATTTGCTAGCCTCACACAGTATAAGGTGGCTATATCGAACAAAAATAGGTCCAACCCAGATATCATGTTCTAATGTTTGTTGCCCCGAGCTACTCTTATGTAATGCCACTGGTAAAATGTAGCAGCCGCACTGTTAAAAGTAAGGACACGTTAAACCAATGTTGTTTTCAATGTAATGCCTCCAGTAATATGAATCAATGGCACTTTTTTCATGTCCTGCTAAATTTCCCATTAAGATAAGTTGCTTCTTTTCTTTAGAAATGCAACTGTCCTGGTCCGCCTACTCTCTCGTGCCCAAATACCGACTCTGTAGTAGTTGCTAATGTAATGTTGCTGGTAAAAGGAAGCAATGGCACCATTAAAGTAATGTCGTATTTAACGGTTGTCATAGTTAATCCTAATGCCCACACTAATATCTAGCAATGCTACTGCTTTAGAAATTGCTACTGTCCTTGTAGGATTGCCATTCAGATAAGGAACATGCTTCTTTTTGTTTGATGCATGTTTCATCACTTGTGAGGCACCCTCCTTTCCACCTTTTTTGTGCAAACAGAGATATACATTTCACGCTTGATCTTAGTTGACCTGCACAAATGATATCCAAATTATAGTTGAACATTCCAGGAGCTTCACAACCAACCTTGATGTTGCTCAATGTTATTGCAACTAATGAAGAAGAAGCTTTGTGGGTTTCGTTTTCTGATGGAAATGGAACCGGGGCTGGAGCCCTTTTCTTAAAAAAAAGAAGCTGCTAGCTCATGGGACATTGCTTCATTTTAGGTGAACTTCACCAAAAGGTCCCATGAATTGAATCATCCATGTTGGTGAATGGTGTCATCCCTTCTACGATGGCATTGACTGCAGATATGGTTCCCATCACAAGGTATGTTCCTTTTTGGTCTGACCGTTTGCCAAACATCCTGCATGTTGAGCCTGCTCTTGTGCTACTGTTTTGGCACTACCATGATAAAGCAGTAATGTTATTATTTTGCACCTTAATCTAGTGGCACTATTAATTTGAAGCAATGTTTTTGCACTGCTAGTGCTAGTGATTTTTATATATATCGAAAGAGGGGGTTTCCTCCGTTTTCATTAAAGAAACCCAACCATAGAGAACCATTATCCGACAACATCTCAGTGTAAACGGGCAGTTATGCACCTGCTACTAGAACGGACTGAGTATTAGTAGGAGACAAGTTCGCCACATAAGTTAGGCAGGTAGGGGGATGCAGCACCAGCTCGACAAAGTTTGGATTACAACCCAAATGCTACCACAGAAACATCAGGGGGGAAGATAGGGACTGAAAGAGCCAGCTTCAGCATCCCAGTCTAAGCACCCCCGGCCTCCGTCCTTGCGATGCACGATACACCTTGTTTTCCACCTGCTTGACCCTAGTGTCACAGATAAAATGAAGTAATAATACAGTTAAAATAGAGCGAGTGTCGTCTCTATCATTTCATTTCCAATGTAGATAAAGAAAGTGCTTCTCTTTATTAGTGTATGTTTCATCAACTAGTCCCATTGTTAATGTTTAAGCGTTTCTACAAACTAGGGTCCTTAATTTTAGTTGATCTGCACAAAAATAGAGATTTAAATGTCTCAAGGCCCCTCCTTGTACTACCATTGTACACTAGTGTTCATCACTGGCAGAAGGTGTATCGGGGAAACTTGGGACGATTTCCAGTATGAGGCGTATCGTATGAGGCGTCGCAGGGCCCATCTCACCCTCGCAGCATGGCATACTATGATACTATCGCAATATTTTATTCTATTTATTAGTGTGTGTTTCACCAACTACTGCCACTATAATGTAATCATGCTTTTTCATTATCTGTGCAAACAGGGTTATTCAGCTGCATTTTGGTGGAACTGCACAAATGTACGGATGGAACCGGCATATATGCAGAGTGTGAGGTGTGCCAGGTAAAAATTACCGACACAAACCATGATCCATGCACGCATTGGCATCCACCACCACCAGTGGGATGTGTGCGCTCTTTGTGGACGGATCTTTCTCGGCAGCAAATCCTCTAACCAAATACTAGTATCTTATATTCGTAGTTTTCTAGGGAGTACTCTTTTCCGAAAGAAGCACCAATCTATTTTTATTTATCTGTACACAGTGTCACAACTTTGACCCAAAGGTCCAAAGCTATTTTAGGGTGATTGGCGTAGTACTCGGAGACTGATTGTAAGCATGATTTTCATTAGTTGTCACACAGATTTTAAGCATGAGCAGATGGAAGATTAGGTTAGTGTGAAGCTTACCTTAAATCCTACCGCCGCTGTTGAAACGAGGCAAGTGTCGAGGGAACTATGGAGGACAGCGGGGAAGCGATGTCGCGCCATCCGGCCTACACTTGCGGTGAGAGAACGAATACTCCTGTGCCTCCGGCTGGCTCTGCACCCTCACGAACGGCACACCGTACTCGATCGATTCGTTATCCTCTGGGTGCTCACCTTCGACCTGTACGCCCACCACCTCCGCCTGACTTTCGCCTCGGGCGAATCTGTCTGCTCCATCGCTGAACGGAGATACTCGATGAACTCGAAGGACTGCGGCATGACTGCTGCCGAGGAGTACATCACCGCCCTCATCATCGCTGTCTTGCTCTTTCGCATACATTGACACATGGCCCTCACCATCCTCGAAATCTCCCACTCATTGTCAAACCAAGTAAGGATGTCCTTCAACCTGGCTAACTTTGCCTGGTCACCACCAGCGATCTGCCTGATTTGCTGCCGCATCCTCTCCATAGATGTCCTTCTGAGTGGTCCAGTGCTAGCCTTGGAAGATTGGAGGAGAGACGGTGGTCTTGCAATAGAGAAGAGGGAGAGGAGAGATGGTGGTTTTGGAATGGAGATGATGGAGAGGAGGGGAGGTGGTTTTGCAATGGAGAAGAGGGAGAGGTGAGACGGTGGTTTTGGAATGGAGATAATGGAGAGGAGAGGAGGTGGTTTTGCAATGGAGAAGAGGGAGAGGAGCGTGCGGCAGCGATTTAGGATTGGACGAGAGGGCCGGTGCACTGTGACTGGATCAAAATCAAAATCAATTTACCCTTCAATTAACAAAGCGACCCCACATTAACTAGTCTCCCTTTTATTCTGGGTCATAATTGACCATGATTTTCGGAAATAAAATATATGTTATATGTTGCAAAATAATATAATTTCAAAGTACATTCAGATATGAACCAAATGATACAATTTTTGGTGACATGCGTTCACATTTTGCTTGTCAAATACAGTATGTGGTCAAACTTTGACCCAAATACGCAAAACAAAACAAAATACTTCGAAGACCAGCGCCACTCTTCCACTCTTCTCCTCTTAAACCACCGCCGCTCCTCTCATGTTCCAATCTAAATCCAGCGCCACTCCTCTCCTCTTCCATTTCAAAACCACCGCCCCTCCTCTCCTGGTCCAATCCAAAACCAGTGTCGCTCCTCTCCTGTTCTAGTCCAAAACCAACGCTGCTCCTCTCCTCTTCCATTCAAAAACCAGAGCCGGTGAGTGAAGGTGCTGTGGAGAACTAGATCGACGGAGGAGTATAACCGATACGTGTGGATCGCAGACGGCGACCCTATGAAGCTAGCCAGGATGTTGGAGATATAGTCTTGGTTTGACACCAAGGACCAACTAGCAACGACGGCGACATCCATGGCCAAATATCTGCAATAGAGCGAAAACGCAGCGATACTTCCAAAGGGAGTCGCGGGGGAGTACATAGAGCTGCTCCTCTGGGCCATGGAGCAAACAAATTCACCAAATCCGATCGTGAGGGAGCAGTGGTGGCAGTATCGATCCCAGATGGAGCATCCACCAGAGATTGTAGGATCGAGCATCCACAGGGTGTCGTTTGTGAGGGTGTTGTGCCAGAGCGAGCCGGTGGAGTCTTCGTCGACCGAACCCAACTGCAAGAGGAGAAAAGTAGTTGGCCCGATGACGCTTCCCCGCCATCCTCTCCCTCGCTGTTCACATCATCTCACGGGGCGACTGTCTGCCGCCGAGGAATAGGAGGGGACTGCCTCCCAGCCCAATAGTTAGGCAGGTAGTGAATTGACAGGAGGAGCTTAGGGTTGTCAGTATTTGTAGGTTCTCAATTGTGTTTTGTGTTGTGTATTTTGAGAGTACTTTCAGATATGAATGTCTTTTGAATTTCAGATTTGCAATATTGAGCATATGAAGTATTTTATGAATTCTAGAGATCTATTTTTAGCACTTAAAAAAATGTAGTTTCATAGGAGTATAAAAGTGCAGACAATGTGGTTCTCAGAGAAGAAACTACAACTTTCAGAGGCAGAGCATTTATATTAACACATCCTTTTCAAATAGTGTTAACATCATGTTGGAAGTTTTATTCATGGTCGAAAGTGGAACTACCAGCCAGTTAACATCATGTTGATCAACATTCATGCATAGTACATCTTCATATGATGCAAGTAAAAAAAGATATGCTATTTTCGAAATGCCCACACAATGTTGAGTGTGCGAAAAACAGAGAAAACGAGGGACGAAGTTTTGGCAAGTGTTGGACGTGGTGTGCGTAGATGACAATGGGGACCCTCATGTCAATAAAGGCAGAGGCAAAAAAATTTGGAGATATTTTCCCTGCATCAGGTGGAATCGAACCCGGCCAGAACATCTATTGGGTAGTGTCACTTGGCCACTAGGCTAGTTCAGTACTTTCGTTACTAATAAGGCATTTCCTCAAGTGGTCAGATCTCCTCCTGCGCCTTTGTGCAAATGCCGCGGCGCCGCTGTTTGCTGTTGTGAACATGCTGAACAAACGAGAGGAATCTGGAGAGGACTGTACGTGGAGAGGCGGACAGTCGGGACCCACCAGGTCTATGGCCGTACGCAAGCAAGTGCCTCATCGAAAAAATACTTCCCCCTAATGCTATTCTGACGTTGGGGCCCACGGGTTTGTCAACATAGTTACATTTTAGGTGCTTCAATGTAGTTACTATAGGAGATAAATTCATAACAAAGCCGGGGAGCTGGCAGGTATCATTTATTATCACTGGGGCAGCAAGTATCAACTGGGTTTTGGGGTGCCCCGTCTAGGCTTTCTTTTTTAACATGCGCAGCCCACAACATGCCGGTTTGTATTTTCTTGAAGGCCATCATCTATCGACCGTCCTATGGACCTCCCATCCGAGGTTTTATTTTTCCTGAAACATCGGCAGCCCAATTTATGTATTTTTTTGAAGAAAACACAAAGGTCTGTTCTGTTTTTCTATATAAGAATAGGAACGCCTGGCCCAACTTATGTTTCCCTTCTAACTATATTATATATATTTAAATTATTTCATATGTTATTATATATTATTGTTATTGTCATCATATATTTAACAGATACTTACATATGTAAGAAAACAATATCCCACATCTTAGTAACTTAAAATAATAATTTTTTAACAATAAAATCCTGGAATTTTTTTGCAACAAAAATCCTGGTGATTGTGTACAAAAGCTTGGTAAGATTTAAGGACCAATGTAATAATAAATCACTTATTATTTAAATATATTTATAACAAAATGCTCAGCCCCTATTTATTTTTTGATAACATTGTTGCACCCAACCCAACATTATAATTTGAATCAGCCCAGCAAAATCATGTATTTCGAGAAAGTGTAAATGGCCTATAATTTTTAAGGAAAAAAATGGGCCACATGGACGCTACATTGTTTGTTCGCCCAGCCCAGCTAATGGATTGTAATTCTAAAAAAGAGATCAAATTGACTGTAAATTCTACCCCACAAAAAAGCTGTAAATTCTGAAAAAATGTGTTGAATAGGTGTCACATTTTTGGAAGACGAAATGTGGGCCAATGGGTCGAAGCCAACGCAACTCGTTCTCAACTTAGTCAACAAATGATTCTGACATCGTTAGCTGTTGGATTTACATCCAACGACCGGCATCCATCTTCAATCTCTCATCTTCTTCCTCCAGCGCCACCGGGACCACCTGCTCCTGCCTCCTGCCTCCTGCTGCTAGCAGCTCTGCTTAGCATGCCACGTTGTGAAGCGCTACTCCATCGTTGGCTAGGCCATCCCTCCACCCCTCCACACCTCCTATTCTTCGCCACCGGCTGTCGAACCATACCGTACCAGAACCAGTTAACCCTTGTACACCTCTCCGTCTGCGACTCTACTCCCGTGTCTTCCCATTTCCGGCTCGTTGCTGTCTATGGCCTCTCCGTCGTCCACCACCTTGGATGCGCTCGGTGCAGAGCGGTCAACATGGTCAACGAACGACACCATCTGAAGTAGATTGTGCGTGGAGAGGCTGACAGCTGGGTCCACGGCCGCACGCAAGAAAATGCCTCCTTATTACGTGCAAAATAATGATTCCTCGACCTGACAGCTGGGACCCACCAGAAGGGCCTATGTATTTCACGAAAAAATGTTCCCCCCGCTGACAGGTCAGACCCACCAGCTATATCTTCGCACACAAGGAAGTGCCTCCTTATTATGCACAAAAAAGTGAATACCCCCTGCTAGTTGGGACCCACCATAGTGGGAGGCTGACTTGTGGGCCAACTAAGTTGACGGGGACGAAGGGCTTTGTCAACATAGTAAATATGAACGATTCTAGCTCCAGTGACCATACGATTTCCATCCAACGGTCGTAGTCCTTCTTCAACCTTTGGTCTTCTTGCTCCAGTCGCCCAAACCAGCGCCGGTCGTGCCGCGTGCTCCTGCCTCCCATGGCCGGCTGTGATGCCGAGGAGGCCTCACCACCCCCTACTACTCCCACCGCTGGTCCCTCTGCTCACCCACACCCCATGTTATTCTACGGCGACGGCAGCCTCACACCGCAGCTGAACCAGTGAACCCTCGTACTCCTCTCCGCGTGGGCATCCACTACCGCGTCTTCACCGGCTCTGCTCACCCACACCCCATGTTATTCTACGGCGACGGCAGCCTCACACCGCAGCTGAACCAGTGAACCCTCGTACTCCTCTCCGCGTGGGCATCCACTACCGCGTCTTCACCGGCTCTGTGTTGTCCCCTTCCTAGGCCTCGCCGGGGTCCACCGCCCTGGTGCTCTCAGTGCGGCTGGTCAACATGGTCAAGGAACGACTTCCATCGGAAGAGTACTGTACGTGGAGAGGCTGACAGCTGGGTCCACAGTAGCCGCAAGGAATTGGCTCCTTATTACGTGCAAAATAAGTATTCCTCCACCTGACAGCAGGGACCCACCGGAAGGGCCACTGTATTTCGCGAAACAAATGTTTCCCCCTGACTGCTGGGACCCACCAACTACATCTTCGCACGCAAGGAAGTGCGGCCATATTACGAGCAAAAAAAATGATTTGCCCCCCTGACTGCTGGGACCCACCAGCTACATCTTCGCACGCAAGGAAGTGCCTGATAGTCGGGACCCACCTGGTTGAAGCGTATGTAGCGTTGTCATTCTGGTCGCAAACGTGTACGTACATACTGGTCGATGTAGAGGCGTGCACATGACGTAGTAGAGGTGCGCACGTAGCATGTACACTTACGTACAGCGGCCAGGGTGCAAGAAAGTAAATACAGCCACATACGTACATATGAGCGGGTTCTCGAACACCTACTCGTGCATACATACGGCCAGGGCTCGTGTACATGGTAGGGTCGGAACAGAAAACTGCGTTGTCGTCGTGTTCATGGGGAGCCAACCGGCTGGGTCGGAATGGAATGCATCGTCGTGTTCATCGGGAGGGCTTGGACGAAACACCCGATGGAAACGAGGCATGGTGTGCCGTAGAACGGAGGAAACGGCCTTGTGTTTGACCGGCCATGGTCAAAACTGGATCCTATTGATCAGGAGGGGTATGGTGTACCACAAAACGGAGGAAACGGACTTTTGTTGGACCTCCTACAAGAGAGACGGGGTCCTGTTGACCGGGAGGGGTGTGGCGTACAGCAAAACGGAGGAAACAGACTTGTGTTGGAGCGCTACGGTTAAAACGGGGGTCCTGTTCATCGGGAGGGGTGTGGCTTACCGCAAAACGGGACTCCACGAGATATTGTTCATCTCCACCATCGACCTCCTCTAGCCTCCATGGGCTACTGTTCATCTACCATCGACCTCCTCTAGCCTCCACCTGTGACTGTTCATCCACAGGCTCCTGTTCATCCAGCCTCCACCGCGCGCTCCTCCACCGGCTATTGTTCAACCAGCCCTCTCCATGGGGTCTAGTTCAACCACCCCTACATGGGCTAATGTTCATCTAGCCCTCCACCGGCTATTGTTCAACCAGCCCTCCACGGGGTCCTGTTCAGCCAGCCCTCCACGGGGTCCTGTTCATCCACCCCCAACTAGCTCGATCGGGGTCATGTTCATCCAGCGGCAATGGCCTCTACTACCACGAGGTCCTGTTCAGCCAACCCCCCACCGGGAACTGTTCATCCACCCCCCCAACAACACTCACTGTTCATCCAGAGGCAACATCGATTGACTTCAGTTAGTAGCTATAGCCAAGGAATCGCTCGATCGGGTTCAGTTAACAGCCATCGATCGATCGCTCGGGTTCAGTAACGTGTAACCTGCAGTGCAATCGCTCGGGTTCAGTAGGCGAACGCCTCGATCGGGTTTAGTTAGAGCCGAACGCCTCACACCCACGCGTGTGCGTGTACGACAGAACGCCCAAACCTTCATGCATCGCTCTGCCCCGAACACCCACCGTAACTGGGAACACCCCAATATTTTTCTCGCCCTCGCTTCTACCACGGTTTTTTCCGTCATGGATGGCCCAAAGAATGTCATGCAGCTGGGTCTCCGGCCCGCCCAGGATGAAAAGCCCATTTTTTGTCATGATTTTTTGCCATAGAAGTACCACATCTATGATGATGCCGAATTTTGTCACAATTATCTTCATAGAAGTGTCATAAGTATGACAGAAAAAAATTCGTTCGGCCCCCAAAATGTCACGGATGTGACTTTTTTTGTAGTGTGATAAGAAATTAAATGTTATCCGTTATGCTAGTAAAAACTCTAGACAATGCTCGATGAAATTATGCTACTACTGAAAAAGAATTCCTAGCAGTGGTGTTTGCTTGTGATAAATTTAGATCCAACGTTGTTGATTCGAAAGTGACTGTTCACACCGATCATGCTGCTATAAAATATCTTATGGAAAATAAAGATGCTAAACCTAGACTCATTAGGTGGGTTCTTCTACTACAAGAATTTGATTTGAATATCACTGATAGAAAAGGAGCAGAGAACCCCGTAGCTGATAACTTGTCTAGGCTTGAAAATATTCTTGATGACCCACAACCTATTAATGATAGCTTTCCCGATAAAAAGTTAGATGCAATAAACGTTTCTAGCAGCACACCTTGGTATGCTGATTATGCTAATTATATTGTTGCTAAATACATACCACCTAGCTTCACATACCAACAGAAGAAAATAATTCTTCTATGATTTAAGACATAACTTTTGGGATGACCCTCAACTTTATAAAGAAGGAGTAGATGGTATTATTAGACGTTGTGTACCTGAGCATGAACAGGAACAAATCCTACGGAAATGTCACTCCGAGGCTTATGGAGGACATCATGCGGGAGACAGAACCGCTCATAAGGTATTGCAATCTGGGTTCTATTTTGCCTACTCTTTTCAAGGATGCCCGTAAGTTTGTCCTATCTTGTGATGAATGCCAAAGAATAGGAAATATCGGTAAGCGTCAAGAAATGCCTATGAATTATTCACTTGTTGTTGAACCATTTGATGTTTGGGGATTTGAGTTCATGGGACCTTTTCCTTCCTCTAATGGGTATACTCATATTTTTGTTGATGTTCATTATGTTACCACTACAAAAAATACACTTCCGTGATGATACGTGTTTGTCACAGTAGGTCGCGTTTTTTGTCATGCATCTACATCCATGACAAATTTATGACAGAATTAAGATAGTCATACTTGTGCTGTCGTAGAAGTGTTCCATGACATTACCAAAATTATCATCACGGAAGTGTCCACTTCCATGACGATAAATCGCGCGTCACAGAAGTGCTTTCGTCAAGGGTGACCGACACGTGGCATCCACCGTAACGGAATGTCGTTAAGCTACCGGTTCGGGTTTTGGATCTGATAACCCGTTAACAGCCCCGACCAAAGGGAAATTTCCATGTGTAAAATTCTTATTGGCCGGACGAAACACGTGTCGGCTCGTTAGTGGGTCGGACAGGCGCCTATGATATGTCGACACGTGCCACGGCCAACCACTGGCCCATTTAACTTACAAAGCCGGCCCGTTTCACTTTGTAAAAAGTTAACGGGCTGGCCCATGAAAAGCCTGTTAACGGTCTCTTTGCAAATAGCCCATTTTACGGCTCGTTAACTCACGGCCCGTTAGGCCCTGAAGGAAATCGGCCCAACAACATCATGTGGGCCGTCGAATATAACACCAACCCATTTCACTTTCGGCCCATGTATGGCCCACGACGTCTTTCGGCCCATATGAGACCTCTGTATCTTTCGGCCCTTTACAGGCCCACGGTGACTCTAGCCCATAATGAACAGTAATTTTCTTTGTACCCGTTAACGGCCCCGTGATTTACATGGGCCGTTTCCAGCCCATGTTAGCTTTCGATCTATTGATGGCCCATACGTTCTTGGGCTCCTTTTCGTCCCTCGATTACTTCCGGCCCGTTACTGGCCTATTCCCCTAATGGGCCAAATTAGGCCCATGGCAAGAGTTGGCCCGTTACTGGCCTGTTAACCTAATGGGCCAAATTCGGCCCATGGCAAGAGTCAGCCCGTTTCTGGCCTGTTCCCCTAATTGGCCAAATTCGTCCCATGGCAAGAGTCGGCCCGTTACTGGCTGGTTACCCTAATGGGATAAATTGGGCTCATGGCAAGAGTCGGCCCGTTTCTGGCCTGTTACCCCGTTGCGCCGTTTCCAGCCCGTCCTATGTTGTGGCCCATTAACGGCCCGTTACCGTGCTGGGCCAATACCAATTACGCCCGTTTACGGCCCATGTAGACCCATTTATCCGACGGCTTGAGGCCGACCGATTCTACTGCCCTATTGGAGGCCCATTTATCGACGGCCCGTAGAAGACCCATGGATCCTACGGCCCGTATATGTCCCATGGTAGTTCCGGCCACTAGCAAACCAGGGAAAAAAAGACTAGGAAATAAATAAGGCCGAAACTAACAAGGCTATTAAGGCGATTGCACAGATTACATCCACTCGGCATCAAAGATCGCCACCAGTGCAAATATAGGGAACACCCTACACTATACAAAAATGGCTTGCTGTTTTCTTCAGCCGGTGGCCGCACGTTAAGAATAAATTTTGTATCACACCAAAACAAATTACAACTATATAACAATAGGAAGGTTGGCATAAAACTTAACAGTCTAGCAGATAAATGCACCACCAGAAGTTCAGAAGCTCAGTTCATTTGACCTGACTGTTACGTTTTCATGTTGTATTGTCCGATGGAGCACCGGAACCCTCTCCTTCATTTCCCCTAGGCTCCTGAACAACATAGGAAATGTCTGATAGTCTGGTTTCAAAACCATGCATATTTTGACGACATCGAACAATGTCTCTCCTTATTTCACAAAGGGTCTCTGTTATGGAATGGACTTGTGTCTGGAGCGTAGATACAATATTGCTTCGAGCTTGCATATCTTGATCATGAGGCAGTTTGGACGATATTGCCATAACAACCAACCTAGTATTATGCAGGAACGTGCTTTTGGCACTGTTAGTGGACAGGTACTGACCCACTGCAGCAAGAGCTGACATTGCGGTTATAGTTGCCTCGCCACCTTCAGAAGGTGGCGGTTCCACCATTTTTTCCATAGCTCGGTGAAAAGTTGAGGTTTTACATTAGTAGTACCAGAACAGAAGATATTAAGGAGGCAGCAAAACCAAACAAAATAGCTTTGGTCTATATACAAAACTTATTCTGGTGAACCCATGTAAAATATTAGTTGTATTTTATTGCAAAGTACATAATAAAACCAGGTTCCAAACATATGACCATGTACCATCGCTAATGTATTGTCTATTTCTTCACATTGTATTGAGGGCTAAGGATAAAGAGACGAAGTTTATAATACGGTAAGTGTTGGGGATATAACTACTGAGTGTAAACCGCCCAGGAGGGGCCGGTTCACCCTCAACTATATTGAAGCTAACGAAGACTCAGAAGATGGCGCTTTACTATGAAACTTAGAGGCCCGGAGCCCAAAGGCAGATTAGGGCCCATAGTGGTAAACCGCCATGGTCATGTAACTTGTGTTGTAAGATAAGGAAAGGAGAGACCGAGCTGAACACTTGTATGAGTCGGCCTCGAGACTCTGTAGACCGGACGGGCGTCAACCCGTGTATATAAGGGGACGACCCGGCGGCGGTTCAGGGACAAGAAACACAACTCGATAGCCAGGCATAGCTTGTTTAGCTCCCTGGTTAGCGAGACCCCAATAATCCCATCATAACTAGACGTAGGCCTTTACCTTCATCGAAGGGGCCGAACTAGTATAAAATCCCTCGTGTTCTTTGTCCGGTTTAACCCCTTCAAGCTAACCCATCGCGATGGCTCCACGACTAAGTCCTTACACGAGGACATCTGACGTGATATTTCCATGACAGTTGGCGCCCACCATGGGGCTATCGCACGATGGTTTCGAGTTCTTGAAGGGCAGCTTTGAAGGAATAAAAAGGATATGTGGTGGGCCGGATGACCAAGAGTCGTCGCAGCAAGTTCTACATCGATGATGCAGGTTGGGGCCCCGAGGCCGGCTCAATCGAGTACGAGTACCGGGTCCCCTTCAGCGGAATTCACGTCTTCATCGGCAAGATCGGTGAACCAGACCCTGAGCGAGACATCTGCACCGACCTCGTCGAAACGGCTCAGCATGCAAGTCCCGCCCGGATTCAGCCTCCCATGAAGCGTGCATTCGTGGGATGTGTCCACGGGATCGGATCTGAACCGGTGTCTGAGGGTGATATGGTCGCTTATTCCGACGGTGAATCATCTGGTGAAACCGAATCCTTGTACCGAGTTCAGGATGGCGTGTTTGAAGGGAATTCCGATGGCACCAGTATTCCGGAATTCCTTGAAACACCGAACCACATTGGAATCTTCATGGCTGGAACACAACCAACCTTGCAAAACTCTACTGTGGCGGCATATGGACCGGTAGCAGGGGAAGGAGGCTCCGCGCGCCGGCCGGCTCAAGTTCTCTCCGGTTTGATGGATGCATGGGCGGCCTTGTTGACCACAGCAGTTACACCAGCGATGCAGGATCAGCACAATGCGGATATTGCGAGTCTAAAAGATCAGATAACGCAAGCCAAAGCGGACTTAGCGGCTGAGGAAACCAGGATGGCGGAGGAACGGGCCACTTTAGATGCCCAGGCGCAAAGGATTCAAGCTGATAATTATCGGCTTTTGATGGATCAGAATGCTTTAAATCAAGTATCCAGGAGGAAACATCAACCTCGCCTGCCGGCGGATTACAACGCAATGAATCTCTTTGCAACGCCAGGTGCAGGAACCAGTAACCCGCCAGCAGTAAACCGGAATACCGATCCAAGGACCGGGGCACCGGATCAACCTCAGGTGATGGGTCCACCTCAGCGTACGGACAACCCGCCGCGGTATACCACACCGCCCCCGGGTCACTTTTCTACCCCATTGGACAATATGATAGCAGCAGCATCCCGGTTGGCTGCTATTCCGATTGAAGGTGAATCACCGGCAACGGTTGAGACATGGCGGGCCAGGGATCTTCTTCAAACAGCTTTAACACAGTAGCAAGCTTACTCGTATAGCCGAGACAGGGTTCACTCAACTCCACGACCGAGCAAAAGCTATAGCAGGCACATAGACGAACTGGAGGTATCTAGCAGTGCGCGGCACTGCATTGTCCCTCAAGGGCCTAATCCGGTGCATGGTGATATGAACGCTCAGGACGTGGTGGCTAATGGCAGAGCATGACGGGAGGCCGCTTTAGCAGCACAACATACGGGGCGATACCAACCCGTCCCGGTTCAGCCAGCAGCGTTAGTAGACCGAGGCGTTGGAGTTGCTTTCAGCTCATGGGGAGTGTCGTGCCTTATTCCGGTTCTCCGTAATGTGCGATTGCCTAAGGACTTCAAAGGCCCACGTAAGGTGTCGAATTACACCGCTGATCAGCCACCCAAGGCGTGGGTAGAAAGTTATGAGATGGCGATGGAGATGATGGACGTTGATGAAGCAGCTTGTGCAAAGTACTTCATGATGATGTTGGAGGGAACAGCCCGCACATGGTTGAAAAACTTACCACCTAACTCCATTGAGTCATGGGACCAGTTGAAGGCCCGGTTTATAGCCAATTTCAAGGACACATGTAAGCAGCCTATGTCCATTGTGGATCTCGATGCCTGTGTGCAAGGGGAGAACGAGTCAACAACTAATTGGGTGCGCCGGGTTTCAGAAGTCTTTCATTCATCAGACCGTATTAATGCTGGCTCGGCAATCATCACCTTGGAGCGTAATTGCCGGTTTAAGTCACTAAAGATGAAGTTGGGACGGCTCAAGCGTCACTGCAACGACATGGGCACCCTTATGGCCGCCTTGGTCAAATATGCCGATTCTGATAATACCAAGGATCCCGATTCTGATGAGGAGAAACCGGAGAAGGGAAAGAAGAACGGCGGTGCAAAGGGACAACAACACAACCAAGGAGGCCATCGGAATAACAGTAAGCGTAAAGCGGATTCAGATTTTGTGGCTAACGCCAATGTGCAGCGTCGTAAGGGTAAACCGCCCCAGCGCGGCGGCGGAATGAATCTGGAGCATTTGTTGAATCAACCCTGCCCAAAACATGGGACCAAGGAGGTTCCTGCAATGCATCTCTGGAAAGATTGTCACATTATGAAGGAGTTCAAAAACTCTGATCTTTTCCGGTATGATCAGGGTCCATTAGGCGGTTCTGGTCCAGGTTTTCATGGTGGCGGCGGTTCAAGCTTTGGATTTCAGAATAATCAGGGCAACCAGAACAACCAAGGTGGTAATAACCAGCAGAGTAATCAAGGAAATCAGCAGCAGTCGGGTTACCAGAGTCACCCAAAGCAGTTGAATGGTGGGCAGTATCATGTGTTCACCACTAGTTTGTGCAAGCGTGATCAGAAGCTTCACAAGAGGGCCGTTAATGCTGTTGAACCGACAGTACCACATTACCTGCGGTGGTCCGAGCAACCTATTGTATGGAGCAGAGAGGATCATCCGCCCCGGGTTGACAAGCCGGGTCACCTGGCTTTGGTGGTGGCACCTCAGGTGGGAGGTTATAAGTTTACCAAGGTACTCATGGATGGAGGAAGCAGCATCAACATTCTGTATTATGAGACCTTCCATCGCATGGGGTTGACAGACAAGAGTCTTAAACCGTCCAACACTATTTTCCATGGTGTGGTACCAGGTAATTCGGCATATCTTGTTGGTAAGATTGCTTTGGAATTTGTGTTTGGTGATGAACATGATTCCTGGTCTGAGACATTGACCTTTGAAATGGCGAGGATCCAGAGCCCGTACCATGCACTGTTTGGGCGACCGGCTTATGAAAAGTTCATGGCAAGGCCTTGTTATATTTACTTGCAGCTCAAGATGCCAGGTCATAAAGGGACCATTATGGTTCACGGAAGTCGTAAAATCGCTTTGGATTGCGAAGAAGGGGATGCGGCCTATGCTGAATCGGTTTGTGCTACAGAGGAGCTGAAGTTTTATAAGGAAAACGTTGATCCGGTAGACATGACCCCTCTGAAGAAGCCTACCACTAAGCATGACCCAACCCTGCATTTCAAACCAGCTGATGAGACTAAGCTTGTTGATTTTGTTCCTGGCGATTCGTCCAAGCAGTTCAGCATCAGCACAAATCTGGATCTGAAATAGGAAAGTGCGCTCATCGAGTTCATCCGTGAGAACCGGGACATTTTTTCGTGGAAGCCTTCTGACATGCCAGGTGTACCGAGGGAACTCGCTGAGCACACTGTCAATATTGATCCCAAGTTTAAACTGGTCAAACAATTTCTTCGTCGCTTTAACGAGGAAAAACGCAAGGCAATTGGTGAAGAGGTAGACCGGCTGTTGGCTGCTGGGTTTATCGTTGAAGTGTTTCACCCCGAGTGGTTGGCTAATCCGGTGCTTGTTCTTAAGAAAAATGGAACTTGGCGCATGTGTGTGGATTACACAGATTTGAACAAAGCTTGTCCGGCTGATCCTTTTGATGCGACGGCGTATTGATCAGATCATTGATGCGACGACGGGTTGTGAGCGTTTGAGTTTTTTGGATGCTTATTCAGTCTATCATCAGCTCAAAATGGCAGTTAAGGACCAGGAGAAGACCGCCTTCATCACTCCCTTTGGAGCCTTCTGCTATGTTTCTATGCCCTTTGGGCTTAAGAGTGCCCAGGCAACTTATCAGCGCTGTGTGCAGAATTGTCTTCATACTCAGATTGGGCGCAATGTTCATGCCTATGTTGATGACATTGTGGTGAAATCAAGGAAGAAGGAGACACTGATAGATGATCTCAAGGAGACCTTTGACAATCTGTGGGTTTACAAGATGATGCTCAATCCGGACAAGTGTGTCTTTGGTGTTCCTGCAGGCAAGCTTCTAGGCTTTCTGGTGTCCAACAGAGGCATTGAGGCTAATCCGGAGAAGATCAAAGGGATTACATCTTTGGCTAAACCGGCGTGCATCAATAATGTTCAACGTCTAGTAGGGCGGATTGCAGCCCTAAGCTGGTTTATCAGCCGTTTGGGAGAGAAGGCGATCCCTCTATATCATATGTTGAATAAAACAGACACCTTTGTCTAGAGTGATGCGGCTAATGCGGTGTTTGAAGACTTGAAGCGGCAGTTGGCTGAACTGCCGGTCCTTGCTGCTCCGATTGACAGGGAGCCCTTGCTATTGTATGTGGCTGCTAATGCCCGTGCAGTCAGTGTGGCAATTGTGGTGGAGCGCAAGGAGGCTGGTAAGGAGTACCCGGTTCAACGGCCGGTTTACTATATCAGTGAGGTGCTTATCGAGTCAAAGCAGCGATATTTGCATTGGCAGAAGCTCGTATATGGGGTTTTTATGGCAAGTCGAAAGCTCAAACAATATTTCCAAGGCCATCCCATTACGGTTGTCAGTTCAGCTCCGTTGGGTGATATAATTCAGAACAGGGAAGCAACTGGCCGGGTTGCAAAATGGGCAATTGAACTTGGTCCACATGGTCTAAAGTATGTGCCCCGAACAGCCATGAAATCTTAGGCACTTGTGGACTTCATCAATGATTGGACCGAGTTACAAGCGCCAGAGGACAAACCGGATAATACATACTAGACTATTCACTTCGATGGATCTAGGCAATTGGAGGGCTCGGGGGCTGGAGTTGTTCTTACTTCCCCTCGAGGTGATAAGATTCGTTATGTCCTCCGTTTAATGTTCCCCTGTACTAACAATGTAGTTGAGTATGAGGCTCTGCTCCATGGGCTCCGTGTGGCCAAGGAAATGAGCTTAAGCCGGGTACGATGCTTTGGAGACTCTGATCTGGTGGCTCAGCAAGTTTCTGGCACTTGGGATTCTAAGGATCCACTCATGGCGGCTTACAGACATGAGGTGGATATTGTGGCGGGTTACTTCAAAGGGTATCAGGTTGAGCATATTGATCAGCGCAAAAACAAAGCAGCAGATGCTTTAAGCCGTCTTGGATCTCAGCGTAAATGGGTACCTCCAAATACCTTTTTAGATATTTTGCATAACCCGTCTGTTAAGTTGCCTACAGAGGAGGATTTGGTTGTTCCTGATCCGGAGGCTCAATTGGTGGCCGCTTTACACGTTGTGCCGGATTGGACGGTCCCATATTTGGCGTATATGAACCGGGGCGAGTTACCAGATGATGAAGTCCTGGCTCGGCACATAGTCCGGCGGTCCAATTCCATGGTTATTCACAATGGCGAGTTACACCACTGCAGCGATTCAGGCGTATTTCAGCGTTGTGTTTCTCCGGAAGAAGGCCAAGAGATCCTACGTGAAATTCATGAAGGGGGTTGTGGTCATCACGCCAGTTCAAAGTCCTTGGTTGCAAAAGCTTTTCGTCATGGATTCTACTGGTTGACAGCTCATGCTGATGCGGAGGATTTGGTAAAGCGATGTGACGCTTGTCAAAAGTTTTCACGCAGAGCTCATGTTCCGGCTCAAGAATTAAGGATGATTCCCATCACTTGGCCGTTTGCCACTTGGGGGCTTGACATGGTGGGACCCTTTAAACGCTCCAAGGATAAGAATACCCACCTGTTGGTGGCAGTTGACAAGTTTACTAAGTGGGTTGAAGCAGAGCCTGTCAGCAAATGTGATGCGGCTACAGCGGTTCAATTTCTCAAAAAGATTATCTTTCGCTTTGGTTTTCCACACAACATCATCATGGATAATGGCACAAACCTCTCTAAAGGTGAGATGGAACATTTTTGTTAGAGAGAGCACATCCGGCTTGATTTAGCATCCGTGGCGCAACCCAGACCAATGGTCAAGCGAAGAGAGCTAATCAAGAAATCTTGAAGGGTATTAAACCCCGGCTTATGGTCCCTCTAAAGCGGACGTCGGGTTGTTGGGTGGAGGAATTGCCTTCTGTGTTATGGAGCATCAACACCACTCCCAACAGGTCGACGGGTTACACGCCTTTCTTCATGGTGTACGGGGCAGAGGCGGTCCTCCCAAGTGATATTCGTCACGATTAGCCCTGGATTCCTAATTATGTTGAAGCAAACAATGAGCAAGCACGCCAGGAGGCGTTGGACCTGTTAGATGAAAAACGGGATATGGCTTTAGCCCATTCGGTGGTTTATCAGCAAGACCTACGGCGTTATCACAACCGCCAGGTCAGGACACGGACCTTTCAAGAAGGCGAATTGGTGCTCCGGCTCATCCAGGATCAAACCAACAAGCACAAGTTATCCCCACCTTGGGAAGGGCCCTTTGTGGTCAGCAAAAATTTGCACAACGGATCAAACTACCTCATTGACGTTCGAGAGAACTCACGCACTTCTGAGGAGGAGACCCGGCGGCCATGGAACATAGCTCTCCTATGGCCTTACTACACTTGAGCCATAGGCTTTTCTTATGTACATATTTCGACAATGTATATATTATGATCAATAAAATTAACCAACATCCTTGCTATAAGCAGGGCCTCTACTGTTTTTTCTCAAATATCCTTTGAGTTACATGGGGGCTTCAGCTGACAAAGCGTAGTACCACCTGTTAAACCGGCTATCATGCCACAATTCAGCTTGGGAGCTTCACACCCAAGGGGCCAAAGAGAGTCTGGATGCTATGCACAGCTTAAACATAGGCACCCAATGAGCACAACTCATCATGTTACTTGGGGGCTCCTTGTGTCAAATACCAAGGAGTTTGAAAGGACCCTTATTACTGGGTATCGACCCACGGCTTGGAAGCCTGGTATATTTACCTAAAACCCCGGGTTAACCTGCCTTCATCAAGTAAGCCACTCCTATCCAGGTAATCCTGGCACGACCCTCCGAACGTTTGACAGTTACTCTCATTGAGACCCTGAACTTGTCAAAGTTAAAATGGTGATTGGTTAGTTGGAGGCCCATCTTAAAAGGCTTTCTCAAATGGTTTAACTCAGTGGCCTGGCAGCCCATGAAAAGCCTCGAATTTGGGCCTGGCAGCCCTCGAAAAGCCTCGACTACACGGTTTTATTTGCACTTGTCACTATTTTTCTTTTGATGACTTTTGTGTTAAACCAGTATCTTTGATCTGGTATGGCTTTTTCAGTCATCGTATTAACCCGGTGTTTGTTAACCCGGCTTGGATCTCAACTAAACGTTGTCGAGCCTTATCAATAAACTGGAGTTTATTAACCCGGCCTGTCTTTGACTACTTGTCGCCAGTTTTGACCATCTGGTGTTCATTGTAACCCGGCATGACTTCTTATACACCATCAGTACAAGGTCAAGTTGTACAAAAATTCAGGATTTGGGCCTTCACCCTTATTACAATCAAAGTTGGTAAACCAACTAAATGTGATATCACATCACAGGTATGAGTAATTTCATAAAGTTTGATTGTCAATCAGGCTTTGTCTTGGGCATTATGACCCGTCCGGCGGTAAACCGCCAGGACAATTCTTTTATGCAGACATAGGGATTGCATATTATGATATATGAGCCAACGTTGAAATTTTCATGACGGTTCACATAAAGTATTTCCCACTGCACGATGGCAGAAGATCAAAGTATTTTTGCTACCCTATTGCAAGGCTCCTAAACAGCCCAAAATATGGAATTGTCTTAAACCGAACAGTTCGTGCAATATCAACCGGATTGTTGTATCAAGCATCATCGCCATGTTGACGTGAAGTAGATGGGTCCTCTGGCGTCGGTTCAACCTCCTCATCCCCATCCAGTGGTTGGAAGTCAGCGGTGGTCCAGTCAATCCGGGTTAAGGCCTGAAAGACAGCCTCTTCACTTATAAGATCAGTCGGATCAACGTCAGGGGCATAAGTGTGCTTACGGGTTGGCGAAATAAGATTTTGCACTTCCGGAATGACAACCTCAACCCGTTTGTTGTCAGCATCATAGAAGGACCGGTGAACCGTCAAGTTTGCTTCTTCTGCCAACTGACTCGCCAGAGGACGCATCTCCCTTGTCACACGTTTGAGGGCGTTGTTATCAAACACTGCCCCATTTTCTTGTTCACTAGGAAAGCCCTTGGCAATATCGACCGGATCAAGGTCAGCTATTCATGCCTTGGCTCGGGTTAGTGCTAACGAAGCGCCAGCCCTGGCGGCGGATCGCATCACCTCTTCTACCTGAGCTGGCGTCATAGATAACCTAGCCAGAGTGTCCTTGATCAGGGTCGGGGCCGCATTGTCATAAGAAGTTGCGCAGATAACCCGTTGGGCGCCGGTATACAACTGTTCAATCAGCGTATAGGTGGCCTTGAGCTTCCTCCGCATATCAGAGCCCAGATGAGTAATACGGCTACCTACAGCTGTTTATGGATTTCACGTTAAACCGGGAAATTTCTAAATGGAATATTCATAAAACCTTGGCTAATAGTACTTACCAAATATTACAGAAGTCATGGCATTGACTTGGCGCTTTAATCCAGTAAGTTCTTCCGCCACCGGTTTAAGAGCCGATTCAGCGTCTTCCGCCCGCTTCAGCAATCCAGCCTTTTCGGTATCCCAGTTGGCCCGCTCAGACTTGAACCACTCTTTGAGCTGTTCCATGATGGTTAAGGCAGTTTTCAATTCATCCCTGGCCTTGGTGGTTTCTGCTTGTTGGGATTTCAAATTTTCTTGAAGATCAGCAATCTGAGAGACTTGTTGATTTATCTCACTCTGCAACAGTAAGAAGAGCATGTCAATACCTTTTTTGCAAAGTCCCAAGCATATAACCAGTTATACACTTGACACTTGGGGGCTAAGGTGGATCACTTTTTTCTACTGATTATTGAAGTCCCACGGATTAATACAAGTTTTAATGATGGCACTTGGGGGTTAATGTGTGTTTGATCAAAAATACACAAGGGAAATCAACAAAGTACAGTATGGAATGTACAAAGTCCCGGTTTGACTTTCTGAAAGACAAACCGGCCCTTGGGGGCTACAATGCAATGAAGGTACAGAGTAAAGGATCAAACGGTTTACCTCATAGCGCTCCTTCATCAAATTTACCAAACTGGCCTCATAGTCTCGGCTGGTGAAGAGACGGTTTAGGAAGCCAGAGTGAAGGTCCTGAGCGGATAAATTAGCATAGTCCAACAAGTCGGCTTTGCTTTTCCCCTTGTTCATAAACGCAAATTCATCCTTGGCAGAATGCTTGGATAAAGCAACTGGATTGCCTGGGGTGGTATATGTCGTGCCAGTAATAACAACGTCATCATCCTTGGCGGGGCTTGATGGATTGGCATTCTCCTTAGCAGGGCTTGGCGCTTTGGCAGCAGGGCTCGATGGTTTGGTAACAGGGCTTGGCGGATCAACAGTTGGACTTGGAGGGGTGGCATCAGGAGTTGATCTATCAACATGTGTCTCTGGTTCAGCTTCTGGCGGATTAGCATCAGCACCTGGATTTTGCGGAGCAGAGTGGTCTGTGGCCATCTCAGGATTTTTGCCCTCATTCTCTCGGGTCTTCTCCGGATCAACATCGTCAGTATGGCCACTGGTCTTGGCTTTTTTACTCAATCGGGCATTGGCGCTAAAACATCCAAAGTTAGAATATGATAAACCGATGCATGAAGAAACAACTTGAGAAAGTGTACTTACCCAGCGACGGTGTTAAAGGGAGGCAACTGAGTGGTTGATGAACCGCCAGATGAGTTGGAAGATGCCTGATAATTCAGATCAGATGGATTGAGTGGGCATTGGAAGAAACCCTTCAAAGGATAAAGTTTTTCAGGAGAACAAGTCACCTCTGGATGATGTTTCCGGGTTGGTGTATCTGGTAAACCGGACGAGGTGATTTGCTGGCCACTGTGCCGGGTTGTGCGACATTCTGCAGCTTGTTGTGTCTTCAAAGAAAATTTTGGATCCAAATGAGCAAGGGGGTGAGATTGTCTTACTTTCCGAACTGTGCGGCGAACTCTTTGAACCGGCACAATATCTGAATTGAAAGAAAGAGTGATTACCTCAGCATTGTCTGCATGGCTGGCCTCAGCGTCCTCCTGGGAACAATCATTGTCAATAAGATGTATGAATAAGGAACCATGTAAGTCAAGTTCTACCTCTGTGTCTGATTCCTCATCTTCTGGCGGATCAAAAGACTCGGTGTTTTTCTTCTTGGAAATTTTCTTGATAACCTTAGTCTTTGCACGAGAAGCCCTGGTCGGTTTAGTCCGTTTCCAGAAGGCGTTGTTGGCCTGTGACATTAAGGCAAAGAAATGTTAGTACATAGTTAAAACGGAGGCGAATCAGTAAATATTAAGATAAACTTTACCGCTGGTGGAGGATTGGAGACGCAAAAAGGTGCCAACCCAGTTTGACTGCACGCAGAGATTGTTTCATCAAGCATCTTCTTCGCAGATTCAGTGAATTCAAGGTCCATCATTACCACTTCATGATAGCGTTGAGGGTCTTCGACGTTGCCAGTATATTCATGCATCAATCCGGGGTGGCGGCTTAAAGGCAAAATACCCCAAGATACCCAGCAGCGAACAAGGTCAATGCCAGTCAAACCGTTAGCCATGAGAGCCCGGAGCTTGGCGATTTGAGGTGCAAATTTTTTACGTTCCACGGCGGACAAGTGTGAAGGTAATGGGTGACTGTTGCTAAGCCGTTGAGGGCGGTAACTCGGCAAAGGATTTTCTCCGGCAGGGGCAGTGTTCCGGCAATAAAACCAAGTTTGGTTCCAATCTTTAGAATGACTGGTGTTTTGCATGAGGGAAATCAACTTATTTCCTTTTTTGAATTGAAACACCACCAAATTCTGTGTTGGGACCATCAGAGAACTCCGTACGGCGGTTCAAATGGAAAAAATCCTGGAATAACTCCACAGATGGTTCTTCCTGAAGGTAGACTTTGCATAATACTTGAAAGTTGCAGATATTGGACATGGAGTTCCGTCCAATATCTTGTGGATGGAGTCGGAAGCTTGCAAGGACATCCTAGAATTTTTTTGATCCGGGTGGACTGAATCCCCGGTCTAAGTGTTGCATAAATACAATCACTTCTCCCTCTTGAGGTTCAGGAGGGCATTCAGAATCCGGAACACGCCAATGAAGGACCCTTTTTTAGGCTAAAGCGCCAGTGGTGACATATCCATTGATTTGTGTCTCAGTGATCTTGGACGGAACCCAATTGCAGGAAGAGAATTCTTTGGCCATTCTGAAAGAAAAACTGTGAAAGGAAAAGTAAAAGCCGGTTTACAATTAATGGTTTATGCATATTATTCAGTGTTAAACCGACAGATTACCATTCAATTTCAGTTGCCGGCTTAAGAGAAGGCTAATGGTATATGGAGGATTGGTTATCAAAGGTTAAACCACCCGCAGGCTGGAGGGTCTGGGTTCCAAATCTGCTAAGTGTTGATAGAAACAGGTTTCACACATCGACGGAATTAATTTGGATCTACCAAAGCTTCAGTATGAAAAAAAATTCTGCGATCTATAAAGGCTTTAAAACAGAGCAGAGAAGTTCGTGCGTTCTATTAAGGGATTCTGCACAAATAGGAAGATCTACTAAGTGCTAAACTGGATGCGGAGCAACTACCGCATGAGATTTATGCTACAGTTGAATCAAAGAAGCTATGGCAGAAGCGAATACGAAGAAACTAGGATGAACACCTATGAACGCAGATAAAAATAGGAGCCATAAAATACAGATCTAGGATTGCGAGGGAGAAGCTTACCGGATGCGCAGGATAGCGGAGGAACATCAAAGATCTCTCGTACAACCAGGTTGATGCAGCGGCCTTTGTTGACGCAGCGTCCGAAGGTCAAGGGCGGCGGCGGAGCTTCAGAGCTGGGGCGTCGCGAGGAAGTAGAAGTACAGAAGGGGAAGTAAAGAAAGGGCCCCTGGGCTTATTTATAATAAGGCAGAGGATAAATGACAGGCGCAAGAATCGAGGAGCCCAAAACGGCGAGTGGCGCAGCTGTCGCCTCGATTTCCGGGATGACATTAAATGAAGGGAATCTTTTTATTCGTTTTTACAGAGATGACGTCATGATGATCTGTTGCTGTGTCCAGAGGATGATGTCATGGCGGTTTAATAAGATCTATAGGGGGAAGACATCATGGCGGTTTACGAGAAATGAAGGAAGATGTTCACAGGGTTTTTCTAAGTGTTGAAGATTGACATGAACAGGTTCAAATCAATCTGGGGCCTAATGTTGGGGATATAACTACTGAGTGTAAACCTCCCAGGAGGGGCCGGTTCACCCTCAACTATATTGAAACCCATGAAGACTCAGAAGAGGGCGCTTTACTATGAAACTTAGACGCCCGGAGCCCAAAGGCAGATTAGGGCCCATAGTGGTAAACCGCCATGGTCATGTAACTTGTGTTGTAAGATAAGGAAAGGAGAGACCGAGCCGAACACTTGTACAAGTCGGCCTCGGGACTCTGTAGACCGGCTGGGCGTTAACCCGTGTATATAAGGGGACGACCCGGTGGCGGTTCAGGGACAAGAAACACAACTCGATAGCCAGGCATAGCTTGTTTAGCTCCCTGGTTAGTGAGACCCCAATAATCCCATCACAACTAGACGTAGGCCTTTACCTTCATCGAAGGGGACGAACTAGTATAAAATCCCTTGTGTCCTTTATCCGGTTTAACCCCTTTAAGCTAACCCGTCGCGATGGCTCCACGACTGAGTCCTTACATGAGGACATCTGACGTGATATTTCCACGGCAGTAAGCATAGTATGACATCATTCATATTAGAAAACAACTAAGAACAGACAAACAGGAAATTGTAACATTGTGTGGGCAAGTCCAACACGAAACTAGATTACGGGTCAAGATCAAAGGAACATCACTGCTCTCTTTTAAACCTTGTAAGGTGCAATGATGCGCTAAGACCATTGTGTATAAAATTGAAAAGAGTAATAGACATTGGCTGCAAACCATGCAGTTCAAGGCACAAGACAGAGTAAGTAGTAGTTAAAAGGCATGAGGATTAAGGACTTACAACAGCGGCTTTGACTGGTGTAGTCATGCCCTTCTTCTTGCTGGTGTGACTGTCCTTGAAGATTTCCACAGCATTTCGTTCAGGTACTTTTTGGTCCTTGCGGGCTTTCCTCTGCATTTCGAACAAGTCAATATAGATCTGATGATATGGTACAACGAAAAGAGTGAAACAATAGCTAATTACAAGAGCCTCGCAGTGTGCAATATAGCTACAAGATCCTGTCGTTTGTTGGAATTTCACTTTCGTACGGTTGTCCTTGTTCTTTGAATAGTTCACCTACAAGAAGATAGATTTGTGTGGCACATGCGTAAATAGGACTTCAACATGTGATCTGATCACATATATATAATGTACCTGATACTTCGGATCATACCAGTGTTTAACAAGGCCCCTCCAGTCTTCATCCGATATATTTTCCACTAGAGATGTTTGGGAAAGTTCACTGTTAGGCTTGCCTTCAAAGTGAGTTTTCCTCAAGTTATACCGATACTGTCGCAGAGCAGACTTGAAAACATGGGTGCAAGCTTGTCTGGTTGCATCATCTTGGCTATCCAACTTGAACCTCATCTGTTGAAAATTATGGGAGTCTCATTATCAGCAACGTAGAAAGTATGGGACAGAGCAAGACGATATTACTAGTTTCCATACATAACCACACTTACAGATAAATGGTCGAGGAAGGTGTTGAACTGGGTTTCGTCTTTGTCATTCCTGTACTGAATCCATGTTGGGAGGATACGTACATGACACCTGACGGCAACCGCTGCCTCTGATACTAACTTGCCTGACTCTATAGCATCACGTGGCCTTTTTAAACCTGCCTCAAAACGGATCTCCATTCTTCCTCCTCTAGATTTATTTAACCTATCAAGCATTATCCCTGATGTTTGTTTCCTCTTGCTCCTAGGTGCTAGTCCAACAACGAACATAGGAAGTGTTAGTGTACATCAAACTGTGAGACTACATATAAAGAAGCATGCAACTGTAACTTGACTCCAGCAACTACCTTCTTGTTGATGAAGCTCACAAGGTTCATCTGATATTGCCAACTCGTCTTGTGTCAAGAGTGCTTGGGAAGTAGTGTCAGGTGGCAAGGGAGCTTGGGAACGTGCTGCTAGCTCAGTTGACGCACGAGTAAGTCGTGCAGCTGGTAGTACTGTGGTAGGTGTTGCAAGAACTAGGGCTGTCTCTCCTTGTTTGGTGGCATCTATTTGTTTCTGTTTGGCTTTTTTTGCAGCTCGTGTAGCATGGGATGGCGTGTTTGTAGAATTTTCCGCTGGACTTTGACCTTCTATTGCACCATCAGTACCAGCAAAATCTGCAGGATTCATCCGCTTCTCATTCCATGCCATTCTATGTTTCTTCCTCTTTCTCTGTGCCATGTTAAGTCAAGCCGACAAGAAAAACGAATAACAATTTAGTTCTTCAAAACAAATTGATGTGTGATGCACACAAACTGAACTTTGATGTTAGACAACCACATGATAGGAGGATGTAATATGTATGAAAAACAGGACGGAAGAGATAACCAGAACTATGATGTGTAAAGTAAGAAGAACACATTACACCAAATTAGAAGCAATGGAATGGAAGGTAGACACCATATGAAAGATGCTACAAATATCACTCTGCCAAGTTAACAGTGTCTCATCATAAATGGCATTTAAACAAATGTGAAGCAGTACAAGAAATAAATCATATGCAAGATGCAAACAACATCACACTACCATGTTAGATGTCTCTCGTCATTAGTGCCATTGCATATTCACAACATTGTATATTCACAGCTTATGATGAGTAAACTAAGGAGAAGGCATTTCAACAAATTAGAAGCAATGAAAGCTAGACACCATATGAAAGATGCAACGAATATCACTCTACCAAGTTAAAACTATCTCGTCATAAGTGCCATTTCAAAAAATTAGTAGTACAAGCTAGAAAAGAATGTGAGATGTAACCTATATCACACTCCGAAGTCAAACGTGTCTTATGATAAGTGATTGTTGCAGGTTACACAACAGTAGTAATTTGATGTAAGAGCATGGTGTGATAGATAGATATTGTATGTTCTAGAAACAGGAACATGTGTCTTATTCAAGTATAATATGTAAAGTAAGCAGATGGAATTCAACAAAATTAGAAGCAATACAAGCTAGACATCACACATAACATGCAACCACATATAACAGTGCCAAGTTAGAGGGAGCACCGGTGATGCTGCACTAGGGGAGACATGCTCATCATGAACACAGCTTTATTGAGTGTCTATGCATGTGTTGTCTTGGAAATCATCTTGGGGGTGTGGAGGAGTAGAAACTGTAGAGGCCCTCCGTTCGTAAGGAGCACTGTTATCCGCTGCCTTGCTAACTTCCTTCCGCATTATTGATTTTGAATTGTCAAGTAAAACCGACAAGAAAAAGCAATAAAATTCTCTCTTCAGAACTCATTCATGCATGATACTGACAATCACTACTTTGATGTAAGGCAAACACATGATACCAGGATGGAATATGTACGAAAAATAGGACGGCATGGCATGTTCACAATTGTTTGTGTAAACTAAGCAGAAACCATTCCAGCAAATAAGAAGCAATGCAATCTAGACACCACATGATAGATGCAACCAATATGACTCTGCCAAGTTAAAGCGTCCCATCATAAATGGAATTTCAACAAATTAGAAGCAGCGCATGCTATAAATCATATGAAAGATGCAACTAATATCGCACTGCGGGATACAAAAAAACAATAGTTTTATGTAAGGACATGCTTAATAGACATATGTACTATGTAGTAGATACAGGAAGGCATGTCACATTAATAGGTATAATGTATAAGCTAAGCAGACTAGCACATGCAGTTTAACCAGATTGGAAGAATTACAATCTAGACACCATATGAAACATGCAACCACATATCATGCTGCCAAGTTAGAGCAAGCACCTGTGATGCTAGTGTAGGGGAAATGATGTAATCAACTACAGAGCTATGTTCACTATCTTCATCTAGCATTTCTGTTTCTTGAGAATCATGTCGGGGGGCTGACGATGCATTCTTTAAATGAGGAGTAGTCCCCTTGCATGCCTGGCTACCTGCCTCATTATAAGTGATTGACGAGGGATACACAAGAACATTAGTTGTATGTAAGAACATGGTTAATACACAGATGTACTAGTATGTACCAAAAACAGAAAGTCATGTCATATTCAAAGGTATAATGTGTAAGCTAGGCAGATGCAATTTAACCAAATTGGAAGCAATACAAGCTAGACATCCGGCTGGAGTGGTGAGCATGATCATCTAGGACCTGAGAGCCTGGTGGGAAGCGGGCTGCTTCGCCACCATCGCAGCTTTTTAGTTGGCTTCCAGGTGGTGCCTATCTTTGATGGGCTTGTCACTGGCTCGGCCAGTGCCCTGACTAGCTATTTGTCTCACGGGATGGTGGTTCGTGTAAAAAAAATATCTTTCCTTATCAGACCGACTTCGGCCTTTCGAATACAAGCTAGACACCATATGGAACATGCAACCACATATGACACCACAAAGTTAAAGCAAGCACCTGGGATGGTGGTTCATTGCGAGCGAGGTCATCAACTCCAGAGCTACATTTACCGTCTCCATCTGCTGACATTGCACCCTTCATAGCGATGTAACGTGTCGTGCATACCCGTGAACAAAGATGGCGCGACTTCTCTCTTTTCTTTGCTGCTTCTCTTTCGACAGACTCTAAAATACCCTTGCATAAAAACACAATAGTGAGAGTATGGGCGAAGTGTGTGCAGCACTAGTGCACTATAAAAGTAGCAGATAGCAGGTGGCTGAAAAATAAATTACAGGAGACATATGATAGCTCTACAACATTGCATGGCAAAAAAATTAGATTCTACTCCGTATGATTTTATAATATATGAGCACAGGAAATGCAGGTACTCCTCCAGCACACCACCACATGTGGTCATATCTAAGATAACAGTCGACGGAAAATAAATAGGTCAGTCGATTTTTTTAATGAACCGTCCGATCTATAAGGAACGGGCAGATGGCCTTCATCTACCTCCCACCAGTCACTGTTGATGATCTTTCTCGAATCGCCAGCGACTACGGGCCCAGACCCCTGCCTCCGCCGCCCCACCCTCCCCTCGACCTCACACCACCGCCATGCTTGGCAGTGCCCCCAGGCCATCCCTTTAATCCCGGCCGACCTCCAGTCTCCAGATCGGGTGCCAGTAGATCCAGGCCGCACATGCCCCTAAGATAAACACCAAGGCGCTGCTTCCCCGGTGTAATAGGCGTACTAGCGCCAGTTACGCTGGGGAATGCTTCCATTAATTGGGAATCAACTGGCCAGAAATTGAAATTCAGGGGGGCGACGGAACTCTAGCTAAGGTGACATAGTATATGAGGAGAAACCTTGTGCATCGCGAGTTACTAGGAACATCTATTATGAAGGAGAAGCAGTCAACTAGTGTCTTCTGTGGGATGAATACCGTGCAAGCAGACACGTAAGATTTGCACGAATAAGGGAAGAGGAGTACCCGTAACGGTTGCCAGTGTGGTGTCGATATGTCGCAATGATCTTCTTGTTTTTCCCGAGGGAACTGATGTTTTGGAGAGCCGTTGTTCCTTGGACAAACCCATGGCCAAATTGTTGACTGTGTTGCCGTGGCCATATATCGGCAGAGGGGAAGCAGATCCAAGCCGGCGAAGGACGGTGTAGTGGGAACAGCTCTGGTGCGATGGACGGTGGTGAAGTTGGAGCGGCAGCGGTGAGGCGCATGACGGCGTGGTTAAACTGGCTCGGGTACGGACTGCTTGGCCTCGGCTTCAACTACTATCCATGGAGGGCGTTGCGGTTGAGGTTGTGGTGGACGCCGACGTCGGGGTATCGGCTCCGACGTGATGGAGGAGGTCGGCGGTTGATGGGTGTGATGGGGTGGCGGACGGAGGACGTCGGGGTTTCATGGCTTGTGGAGAGGTAGTTTTGGCGCCCATGGAGTACGAATGGCGGATCGGACAGGTGGGGGGAACCATGTTTTGGTCTGAGACGCGCTTGTTTTTGGCTTTTTTGAACAGAAGATGGGACACGCTTGTTTCAAATTTGGGGAAAGTACAAACTTTGCCCCCCTCTTAAATTTCGGACCTACTGCGGGTCGGGGGTAGGATGGTAATCCCGGGTGTCCCAAATAGTGGGCGGGAGCGATTTCGGCCGAGCGCATGTGTGCTTAGGCGGCCATTGTGTATGAATGTTTTTCGGAGGCGGTTGCGTGGCGTCTAGATGAACCTACAAACCTACCCCGGTTTAGACCTTTGGACGTCGGGCCGGTAGGTTTCACGTGTCGAAGTTATTAGAAAAGTAATTTCCTTGTACTACCAAACATTGGTCTCATGCACCCTCAAAAAAACATTGGTCTCACACGGTTTCGGGCGAGTAGAGGCTCTTTCGACGCTTCGTTCAAAATTTTGAAACACAAGCATTCACGTTTAGAGTACTCTTGAACTATGAGGATTGACCTAAATAGACAACGTTATATTTGACCTTGTATGTTTGAAAACCTCATTAAATTATCCGCTTCTTTTTGAAATTTTGACACTTGAAAATCCTGTAACTACGATTATTTTGGAATGGAGGAGCTAAATTTGAATCTATTTTGTACACGACTACATATGCTATTATGTACAAAATCAGAGCAAAGATTGGTGACACCATAATTTAGGTATGGTTTACAAATGCCATGATATCAAATTCAAATAATTGAATGGACTTCATGTTGAATTCGATTTTTTGAAACCACCTTAAGTTGAATTCAAATGTATGCTAGTTCATAGGTAGCTATTTATAATGATCATTGTGTAACTTTCGTATGTATAATGTGCTTTACACACACAACATGAACTATACTCACGTTTATATTCGATTGCTAAAGCGATGCATTGTCTGGAGTTCAAAATACTAACTATGTGGATCAATTGTGTCGAATAATAACATAGACATGCTCAAATTCGATAGAATCTAGATGTCTGATGAATCAATGACCGCTCCTTACACGAATTGCAAGTATCATGATCCCATCCTAATATTCGGATACAATTTATATCTTTAATCAATGTGTAGAGCAGTCTTTTACGTGTAGTTTCACTCTCCATCGGTGGTCTCGCACACATGCTCTAAATATAACCCTCCCTCCCTCTCGTAACCATTTACAACTGTTTTCACTAACCATTATCACAAGCACTCTTCCTCTCGCAAACATACACACGCACAATCCTCATCGACCCTTTCTATATACATGGACCTTCCTACGCGTCTCATGTACGCACATTATCTTTACGCCTGTCTCTCACGCATTGTCTTACACCTCTCTTCCTAATTGACGAGTATGATTCTAGAAGAGCATTCTATAGGATGCCCCTTAAAGTTAGGTTGGATGAATAGTAATATCAGAGATAAAGGGGTTACCTTAGTCCGAGAACCTAGGGTTACAAATCCTAGCCGGCTTTGTCAGTGGACACAGAGTCCTTCACAATTATGCTATCTTTGTCTTGTACGACTAGTCATCCATGGGTCTTCCTGAATGCGTCACGGACCGACCAATGTGGCTCAGGACGGAACCGAACGAAGGTCCTCACCTCGACCCACCGGACCTCACCGGTGACACACCCTCTGCCCCACGTCTCATTATCTTCTCACACCACACATACCAACACAAACACCACACACAGAGAAAAATTCTCCTGGTGCCTCTATTCCCTCCCCCCTTGCGTATACACACTCAAGGGAATGGAACCTCTTGTCATGATGTCATATTCGTCGCTCTCTCTCTAGACCACTCTCATTTCTCGTGCTATC
>NC_041383.1:634263394-634272061 GCF_002162155.2 Triticum dicoccoides
TCTCTCGAATACGTAATACACACACATACCTCTCTAGGCCCCGCCAAATGCATTAACTACACATTCACACATGTTACATCACGTACCCCATTGATCTAAAAAGCCCTCTCTTCACGTTTATTTCACATACAACATTCCTTTCGAATAAAGTGTGGCCAAAAAATTATTTTAGGGTTTCTACATATATACAACATTACAAAGTTATATGGAGGAGCACGAATGCTATTTTGCATTGCATGGTGCCCACAATGATATTTATTCTGCACTGTGAATTTGTATATTTTTATACTATATATAAAGTTAGTCATAATAAAGAGAAACGAAGAGCATCTCTCTCTCCATCACATACCCCCCTGTACGCCCCTTTTACGTATGCACACAAAACTATCTCCAGGTCCTCTAAAAGTAAGCCCCCAGAAAATTCATGCATGTTTCATCTTTCTCTCGCGATATATGCAATGACGATCATTGGACTTGAAGCGAAAGCACGATACGTACATTGGACTTCAGAATCCACTCATTACAGTTACCATTTACGTTTAGTGGTTATTATACAGTCACGGGCTCACCGTACAACTCTGTATTTGCTCATGACATGACTAGTTGACCAGTTAAACACTCCACATGGCACCTCTAGTGTTGCATCACATTATATCACTACCATCGTGCCCACCTGTCGACTTGTATCTACTCCACATCTACACTCTTATAAAATACATAAAATACACTCTTATAAAAAACAGAGTTGGTGATGACGGTGTGCCTGCCATCCTGCAATATAGGCCGTCCGATATATATCTGACGGATAGGAAAGAAACTATGGCAATTTTGCAAAAAGATACCCACACACCTCTCCACATTTGCAAATAAGGCCTTCCCTCATTCATCCTTTTCTCTCACAAGATAAACAAGTCATACAAATGCATCTTGATGTTACATGCAATGCACGGGCATCTTGCTAGTAAGAATGAAAACAAACGACAAAAAAATATTTGGACAGTGGTTCGAAGTCATGACCACGGGCACAGCGGACAAGGTGGCCTTGTATTGGTATGCTGAGCCGTCTGTTTTAAGAAACAGGAGATGGTGTGGTGATTATACACACACACGCAGGCATGCACACGAACTGCATCCATGCAACACTCACACAAACACATGCACCCACGCACGCACAAAACACTCACACGTACACACGCAGCCACGCACGCCCGCAACACTCACATGCACACACGCACGCATGCATGCACACACCAGTACACCACACGACCAACACACACTCTCACGCTCAAGTGCTCAACCTACACGTGCATGCGCACACATCAGGCCCTGGCAGACACATACGCAACCAGGTGATTCCCGCGCACGGGTCGGAGCCTTGTCGCACCTACGTAAATTTGTGTTTATCTGACCTTTTCCTATGCGAACTAATAGGTGGGACCCACAAGGAACATGGTCAATTTAACTAGTCAACATGGCGCCATGCAGACTATTTGGTCGGTCAACAGAGTGCAACCGATGCTGAACTGTGAGCAAGTGACCGTATAATCACCACAAAACGTATATAGTGACCGTAATCATCTTATTCTGAAGCTCGGTGACCGTATTACGCTTCTCTCTCTGTAGGCCCTCCAAACTACATCTCTACACGTTCTCGCATGTTACATATAACAACTATGCAATACAGCACTACTACTACACTCTAACACAATAAATCATATGTGTTTTTAATTTTACTAGACATCATATTGTTACTTGTAATTATTTAGTTTGCATACATTAAGATTGCATTTGAAATGTATGGCCAGTATCATCTACCGCGCGGGAAAAATCCCGCCCTTTCCTGTTTAATCGGGTTTGTATCGATGGATCATGCGAAACAGCAAAACTATAGTACTATACAATACAAGTGACAATTCACTGGGCCGTCGTGTCGTCTACTCCTCCGTCGTAAGAGTGGAGCGCTCGCTTTCATAAATCTTCTAATCCCTTTCACCGACATGTGGGACATCAAGCTACCGGGTCCACGTGCCATACCGGAATACAGTGCAGAGCAGCTGGGGTGAAGCACCCGAGTCATGGCGCCGGCGTAGTAATGAGCAATGAGGCGTCAAATCACAAAGCTGCACCTTTCCTGCAGTTAAGTTGGAGGGACGAAGTAATAATGCTAAAAAAAGAAGTTGGAGGGACGAAGCAACCATCATTTCACTCGTTGCTGAATCCTCTTCTCCCTCATCTTCTTCAACTTAACCACGTGTTGCTTCTGCCGTTGTTCTGCCTCATGTGGGACGCGGATCGACTTGGTAAAGCACTGACACGTGGGACCGCATGTTAGCAAACCGCCAGGACAACGTCCTCCGAAAATAAGAAGCCTAATCCTAGACTTACAAAGGGCTACGTATACTTTCCATCTAATCTATATATGCCCGCCCCCGGTGATTTTCAGGTGGGGTGGGCCTAATCCTCTCCTTTAATCCAATCAAATAGTCCCACATCATATCAGTTCGTAACTTTACGTAAACCATTACGTGGATGTAGCATTGCTCAAGTAAGAAACCTTCCCCGCCAACGGCGTGGCAAAATCACCTCCTTTTTACTAATCTTGATTCTATAATTTTTTAGATCAACATAATTCATATTTGTATAGATAGCACATAGGAGCAAAACCAAGTGGTACGGTTAAGGGCATCCACAATGTGTAGCCAAATGTGAAAATAGCTTTTGGCATCGTGGGAACCATTATGGACGGTGTTGCCAAAGCCAAAAAGATGGAACCGAAGTTCCCTGATTGATTGATTGAAGGAATAGAAAAATGCAACGTCTCTCCTCTTTCTCCCATGCTTGGACGCATGTAGTATAGTATAGAGCACAGAGTCTACTCCCCTGTCCCTTCTATCACAAATCGCAAAGCAGTGAGGCGCCAAATCACAAAAGCATGGACGAAGCAACCATCATTTCACTCTTCGCTGACTCCACTTCTCCATCATCTTCTTCGAGAAACCATCTCACCGCACTAGTACTCCTAGTAGTACTAGTAAAGGACTTCCTGGATGCAAATAAGGTGGTTGTCTCGGCTTGCAGGCGGCACTTGCGAACGACTTACCGTGGTCTCCCTCAATGGTGTTCTCCGTCGAACCCACTTCACCAAACCACAAAAAAAAAGATATCGTCGACGTCACCGCAATGGGGAAGGAAGTCAAATATAGTTACTACCTCCATCTTTTGTGTACACAAGTCCAGTATATCAAAATTACAATTTGCAAAGGGCCACTAACACTAATCGAGGCAAAATTGATGGGGTTAGCAACCAAGGACATTAATATCCCCTGCATGCATGCGGAAGTGAGAAGGTTGGTTTGCATGGCGCTGCATTAATCAAGCGATGAGGAGTCAGATGGTTAGCTCTTTGGTCTTTGGAAAAAAATATGCATCAATTGACACGTGAAACGAGGATTTGTATCGATTAAATCCTGCGAGGGAAAACCCCGCCTTTCTTTTTTAACACTAGTACTCCTAGTACATACGTACTTATCCTATTTGGGTCTAGGCCTTGCATTGCCAAACTTCGCCACACATTTTTGCCATGCTTGCCTAAAGTTTTCAAAATGAGAAGGAGGTACACTTGCGCACGGCTGTCGCGGTCGCACCGCACCCTCACACGGTCGCTCCTCCACGCCGCGGTCGCACCGCACCGTCACACAGTCGCTCCTGCACACCGCAAACCCAACCAAGGGAACGCACCCTCACTGACACGTGATGTCGCATGTGAACAAACCAAACTCAGCCATCCTAGCACTGACACATAATTTTCGTTCATAGAGTATGTTTATCCAACGCATGTTGGGGAGTATCTGTACGGCCCGTGCGGTGGTCTGTTGGGGAAGAAGAAGAGGTGAGGAAGAAGGAAAGAAGGGTTAGGAGACGTAGGATATTTATCCAACCGCCTAAAATGGTAGACTGACCCAAGTCAGGTGACTTGCATAACAAATATATGTTTTTACATAGCAAAAGATCCATAAAAACAACAACATAAAGAAGAACTATCACTGCACGCGGAAAGAGACGGCCTCGTCAACTTTGGCTGCCGGCGCGAACCAGCCGACGTGTGTCTCAGCACTGTGGTTGTCCTCGGCCTCCAGCTACTCGTTCAAGTGGAGCGTGCGGGTGCTCTGCATGGACGAGAGCACAGCTCGGTTCAAGTCGAGGACGTCCTGTTCCGCCTGCAGGAGGGCCTCGATGGCAACAGCATCCACGCGCTCCGCGTCGAGTCGAGCCTCCGCCGCCCGGTTCAAGTCCAAGATGTCCGGTTCCGCCTGCAGGAGGGCGTCGATTAGAGCGGCATCCGCGCGCTCCCCTTCGAGTCGAGCCTCCACCTCCCAGTTCAAGTCCAGGACGTCCGGTTCCGCCTGCAGGAGGGCGTCGATGAGAGCGGCATCCGCGCGCTCTGCATCGAGTCGAGCCTCTGCCGCCCGGTTCAAGTCCAGGACGTCCGGTTCCGCCTGCGGGAGGGCCTCGATGGCAGCGGCATCCGCGCGCTCCACCTCAAGTTGAGCCTCCGCCACCTGGTTCACATCCACGACATCCGGTTCCGCCTGCAGGAGAGCCTCGATGGTAGCGGCATGCGCACGCTCCACGTCAAGTTGAGCCTCTGCCTCCCGGTCCTCCTTTAGTATCGCCATGTTGAACCGCTGGTCCGCCTGCACCATGGGGGACTCGGACGCCGGCACAAAGTCGACGTCCATCGTCTCATACCCATCGGGGGCCTTCTACGCCGCGACCTCCGCCATGAACATTGGATCGGCTCCCTCCTCCTCATAGCCTGGCTCCAGAGAACTCGGGGATTGGCCCGCCGCAAAGCGAGCTTGGGAACAAAAGTCTGTGGCACCGACCGTCGCCGCGATTTCTGCGCGGCGCTCCGGCCTCAGCATCTTCTAGTAAGTGATCTTGCGGCGCACCATGGCTTTCCGGCGAACTAGGGGATGCTTGATGCGGGCTGGGGGATCGAAAGGTGGGGGAATGGGCTGGAGATTTGGTGTGGTTTTAGGGCAGTGGCTGGCGTAGGCGGAGCAGCGAAGGTTTTGGTGTGAATAGTGGTTCCAGTGATGATCGGTCAATCGGTTTTGACTGTACATCGCTCTTGTCGCGTTCGCATTGCAGCCCGGCATGCTGGACCCTCCACGTCGCTCACTGAATGGAACGCGCTTCGTCTTGTGGGACCGCAATTGAGAGCAAACCGACGTCCCTCCCCGTCCCCTGCCCGCGTCATTTATTATACCACCACTCCCTCCGTTTTATGCGGAGTAAATGAAAACAGAGGGAGTATACTACGGATGAGGATCCCCTGACGTGGCCGAACCCATTGAGTAACTGACATGCGGGGCCTAGCAAGCATGGGGTCCGCCAGTAAGTGACCAAAAGGGAGGGTAAGGCAGGGGATACCTATGTCAGAGGATCCACTTCCACTATACTACTTTGACCAAATGTTAGAGTAATAATATATGACATGTAACTTACACAAATGTTAGAGTAATAATATACGACATGCAACTTACACAAAGCATACAGGGTCTAATGCGTTTTTTGAGGCTAACTTTGACCAAATGTTAGAGTAATAATATATGACATGCAACTTACACAAAGCATACGATCAAATTCGTATGTGAAATGAGTTTCCAATGATATAATTTTCACATTATACATCTCATGTACTTTTAATCTTGTCAATAGTCAAATTGGAAACCATCTCGAGTACAAATCTAGGAGTACGTACGAATCTAACAATATTGATTGGGCGTTGTTGAATGTTGATACCTTTTTTTATCAAAGTAGAGATACTTTGACTACACATAAAAATTATATGTAAACTAGAAAGGATAGGAGGGAGTATATTTTACGTTCAAAAACGAAACGAACATTGAATACCCTTTATATATGATTTGCGGATGCTATTATCACCGGTTCAAAATTTTGAATCTGCCTTAGGTATCACGTGATCCCACTCGTTCCCTCTCGATTTCATCTCGGGGTCCAGAGATCTATTGAAAGAGGACTAGGGTGGGTAAATGCGAATGATACTCGGCGGAATGTTCAAATGAGGCATTCGGGAGGATGGACTCGACTGGAGGGCTACATGATCGATGGAGAAGAGGGTTGGAGAGGAATGAGAAATAAGCAAACGCCACATGATTATACTTGAACGGCTCAAATAAACAGCAAGTTGTCTCGCTTGGCCTACATAGTGAAAGGCCTAATGCGCAACGCGGAGCACTGACGCTCGAATATGGCCGGGAAAACAGGGAAACCGACATGTGGGGCACACCCGTCGGGACGATGTAGCGCAGACTAGTCCAATGGAGGAGCTTGCCCACGACCTCCTCGCCACCGACAACCGTTCATGTGGGTCGTTGGGGCCAACAATGGGGCATGGCTCCAGCACCGCCTCTGGACACGGCGACTGCAGTGAGCGACACACTCATATCATTGCTAGACACGGTCGGTTTCAGTGTGCCGAGGGTGGCATTTGGTTTGTGCCCAAGGTTGCCCCATCAAAGCATTGGGTAGCCAAAATTTTGGTTGAGGTATTGGTTTCCCATGATTTGGTCGACATTGGCAAGAAAAATGAACTAGAGTTGGCTAGAGTTCATTGGCATGCCAAAGAAATGGCAACCATCCAAACAAAGACCAATCTTTGGGTCATGACCAAAATTTTGGTTGAGGTATTGGTTGCTCATAATTTGGCCGACATTGGCAAGAAAATGAACTAGAGTTGGCTAGAGTTCATTGGCATGCCAAAAAAATGGCAACCATCCAAACAAAGACCAATCTTTGGTTCATGACCAAAATTTTGATAAGGTGCACTTTGGCCACAATCCAAACACACCCTAACACCCGGCTCGTCGAGGATGCATGGGGCGACGCGACGCGTCCGCGGAGTGGTGTAGCGCAGCCAACTGCATCCTCTGGACCTGAGACCATGCCGGGTCTTCTTGCTTTTTCAATGACATGCGGGGATCGCATGTGAGCAAAGGGCATCTCCAACGTTGCCACGACCGCAGCTGACTACCCTGGCACACCAAAACCCTCGTCCCTCGCGCCGTCGCGTGGTGTGTTCCCAGCCGGCGCCAGCTGCCCACATTCATGCCATCCGTTCGTATTCGTCGTTAAGAGGCTCGGTGCCTGAGGAACCAACTCCGGCGACTTAATGACGCACCCAGACGCTTGGCCTCACCGGAATGCGCTACTTAAAGCGGCAACGCCCAGCTAACCACCACACCATAGCGCATCGTCCTCCTACCTGGCACCACATCCACCATGACCGCAAGGGCGAACACTCTGGGCGAGAGCTTGTCTTCGGGGATGAAGCTCGAGGTCGCCGCCCTCACTCAAGTCGCCTCTCGTGACGCAATAGCGGCGTAGCCGGACGCGGACGCGACCGCACAAGCGGTGGCCATGCCGGCGGCCGACGACGGGAGCACCGTCAGCCATGCGTCCTACTTGCTGCCGTCCAACGTCCGGCACCGCCGAGGTCGGGGACTCCTCCGAGGATGAGTAGGGCATGGGAGGCGGCAGGGCATGGTGTGCCAACTGGCTGGTCCGTATCCCGTGTTCTACTCTTCCTCGCCGGAGACCGCACCTTCACTTCACGGGTCTTGAACCCCGCCCCCGTACATAGAGATCGCAGATGGAGGACGTCGGTCACCGCCGTAGAATATGTTTAGGGTCGGGTTTCTTTTATTTTTCTGTCCTGTAAAAGTTTGAAATGTAATGAAAATCTGCCATGTTTGCATTAATATCAGCCGGTGTATATGAACTTCCACAATAATATACATATTGTAGGAGTACTAGCAAGATACCCGTGCGTTGCACGGAAGATCAAGATCTTGTGGGAGAAAAGGATGAACGAGGGAAAGCCTTATCTACAAATGTGGAGAGGAGTGCGGGTAAATTGTCATAGTTCCCTTCCTATCCGTTAGATATAGATCGGACGGCCTATATTGCAGGATGACAGGCACACCATCATCACCAACTCTGCTTTTTATTGAACCGAGACAAATCTAACATGTGAAGTAAAATAAACACATAAGGTCTATACATACACAAATTATCTTAGGCACTCCAATAGTATGTCCACTACACATTCACGCATTTGACATCTTTCTACATCTACGGGAACCTACGAAAGGGTTAACGTAAATTGCCTCTCTCTCTCCTCCCCTGATTTTCATGGTCGTGGGTCCCTCCCTCCCCCCAATCTACAATCAACAGCTCACATGTTTCACATTATGTTTAATACTTAACTGGTATTATGTAGGTGTAGCATTACTCATCCTGAAAAACCCAACTAAGCCAACATCCCAGCATATCGCGCGGGAAAAGACCCGGCCGCGCCGTTTTAGTCGGGATTATCGGATTACTAGTAGTAGTATCGATGGATCGCGCGAAGAAACATTTTTTTTGAGGGGGCGAAGCACCTAGTCTAAAAGGAAAAAAGGTGGTACACTCACAGCACTCCTGTCGCGGTCGCATTCCACCCCACACACGTTCGGTCCTGCACACGGCTCACGCAAACGGAACGCGCTTAGGCTTGCCTCTTCACTGATACATGGGACTGCACTTGGAGAAACCGACCATGCGCCAAACTCCCCCCGCCCACCGCGCGAAAATCCTCCC
>NC_041383.1:634272449-634296271 GCF_002162155.2 Triticum dicoccoides
AAATCCGATTCAACCGCCCTTCGGCCAACTAGCCAATAATATTCCCCAAACCCCACTCCCCCCTGTCCCCCTCCAATCCATTCGCTCCGCCAAAGCCGCCCTCCCCGCCGCGCCAATACGTCAGCGCCATGGTTCGGCGATCCTCTCGCTCCCACAGTACGCTCTCGTAGACTGCCGTCCTCTAGCTGCACCGCCACCTGTGGCTACGTTCTTGTGGAGGCGCACGGCGGTCAGCGCCGCCACCGCTGGCGACGTTCATGTGGAGACGCATGGCGGTCATCTTCTCCCACGGTACGCGCATTCTAGACTAAGGCCTCGTTCATGTCGGTGTAGCGTTGAATGTTAGCTGATAGACGCTTTTAATCTCACTGTTTGCCGAAGTAGTTTACTGTCAATATGCTCTGCTTAAGAAGCTTCCTTGCCATGTTCTGCACTCAATCTGCTTAGCTGAGATGGCATGCCAAGGCCGACTAGTTGCTAAAATATCCTGCCATATATTTATTGTGACGTAGATTGCCATGGTCTAGTAGCCAATCTATTAGGTGAAATAGCTCTACACCGTTTTATTCTCGATCTTTGTTGCTGCGATGGCCTTCGATAGTTCGATGGCTGTGTGCTCGGCCTCATTGACTGCTGAAACAGCCTGCCATAATTTGGCACTCAAATATGTTTGCTGAATTAGCTTTACATATATTTTGTTACTTAGATCTGGTCGTCCAAATATCTTGCCATAGCTTTAGACATCGACCTAGGTATTTTTTTCTGGACTTCATAAAAAAGCATATATGTTTTTCCTGTAATATCTAGTAGAAGAACTAATTTGTATGTCTAACAGATGGACAGGACTTGGATAACTTCTGCTCGAAGATTCTCCACTGCATATGTCGAGGGGGTTGAAAACTTCATGAACTTTATCAGATCTAAGTACGGTGGTCCGAAATCAGATGTGCTCTGCCCATGTAGCAGTTGTATGAATTCAGTTACAAGACCCCAGTCAACTGTGCAAAATCATCTACACTTGTATGGGATGTCGGTCACATATACTAGGTGGTTTCATCATGGTGAAGCTGTGAACGTCAATGTTATTGACTACGTGGAAGCAGCAGATCACCATCTTGATCTGCCTGATGCTCAGGTGGAAGAGGAGGAGGTGGTGGTGGTGGCGGAGCCAGTGAGTTTGACCAACATTGAAACAATGCTACGAAATGCTCGTGCATTCCGTGAACTTTCACTTGTAGAAGAAAAAAGGTGGGCCCGCATGTTGGAACAATGCAACATTGCTTTAACCCCAGGAAATAAGTTTTCAGTATCCTCAGCTATGGTCACCTTTCTTTAGGTGAAGACATCTGAGCGGATGACCAACAAATCATACGATGCGATGTTGGCTGCTTTCCGCAAATCTTTCCCAGATGCGTCTGAGCTGCCACACACCTACAGTAAAATGAAGAATTTCCTTTGTGCAGTTGGAATTGGATATGATATGATCCATGTTTGTAACAATAATTGTGTTCTGTTCCAGAAGGATTATGCCAACTTAAGTGAATGCCCGAAATGCAAATCATCAAGATGGAAAGATGGCGATGCTGTGAAGAGGATTCCTCATAATGTTCTTAGACATTTTCCAATTACACCAAGATTGCAGAGGTTGTTTCATGATGCTGAAACAAGAGAGGATGTACAGTGGCATTCTAGGAACCAGGAGTACAAAGATCAGAATGTAATGAGCCATCCATCTCATGGTAGTGAGTGGAAAAGCTTTAATGATAAACACAAAGAGTTTGCTGCTGACCCGAGAAACATTAGACTTGGCTTAGCTTCAGATGGACTTAATCCATTTGGCCACCAGAGCGCCACATATAGCATGTGGCCAGTGCTTGTTGTCCCTTACAACATGCCTCCAAATGTCTGCACCAAAGAATCAAACTACATGATGGCCTTGCTCATCCTAGGTCCAAAAAGTCCTGGAAAGAATTTTGATTTGTTCATGGAGCCTCTTGTGGAGGAACTTCAATAGCTATGGAAGGGTGTTCTCCCTTGAGACCTATATAGCAGCCCACCAGCTGATTTCTTTCTGCGTGCTGTTGTAATTTGGTGCATCCATGATTATCCAGCTTTGGGCACTATGTCAAGGCGAACGACACATGGTTAAAATGCATGTGTTCGCTATGATAGGAATCCGCTGTCATACGCAATACTTAGCAAGATCTGTTACATTGGACACCGCCATTTCCTTGCCAAGGACAAGCCACATCCTAGAAAATACCGAAGACATGTGTTCAATGCAAAGCATGAAAACCGTGATGCGCCAAAGAGGCTCACCGCCGATGAGTTGCAAGTGGAATTAGAGAAGGTCAGGCATATTACACCAGGAAACCATCCTGGTAATAGTAGCGGGAAAAGGAAGCATGGCACGATAGAAGAGAGATTATTGTTTACCCGCAGGTCCACTTTGTGGGACTTGGAGTATTGGAAAGATTTGGATATGCGGCATAATCTTGATGTGATGCACATCGAGAAAAATATATGTGACAGCATTATCGGCACACTTCTTAACATTGAAGGCAAGACGAAAGATACCTTAAAATCTAGGATTGATTTGACACACCTGGGTATCAGAAAGGATTTGCAGGTGCATGATGAAGGTAAACCACGGGATATGGCACCAGCTGTGTACGTCTAGGACAAGGTAAAAATAAAAGAATTCTGCGAGGTCTTGTCATGTGTGAGATTCCCACATGGATTTGCTTCCAACCCTGAAAGGAGAGTCAGTGCAGATGGAAACAAGGTACAAGGGTTGAAAACTCATGCCTGCCACGTCCTACTTCAAAGGGTTTTACCTGTTATCCTTAGAGGATTGGGCCGCCCTGACTTATACAGAGCAGTTGCAGAGTTGGGACAATTCTTCAGGGAATGCTTTGGAGCATCTTAGAGACAAGATACCAACTATCCTATGCGACCTTGAGAAGATATATCCTCCAGCCTTCTTTGATGTGATGGTGCATTTGGCTGTTCATCTACCTGATCAGGCACTACTTAGAGGTCCAGTACAGTATGGCTGGATGTACCCTATTGAAAGGCGGCTAGGCACTTTCAAAGGCTATGTTAGGAACAGAGCTAGACCCGAGGGTTCCATTGCAGAGGCCTACATTGCTACAGAAGCGTTAACATTCTGCTCAAAATACATTGAAACAGCTGATCAGCTTAGCAAAGAGGTGGGCGAAGACAATCCCGGGCTCAATGTTTTCGATTATTCTGTTCGAGTTACAGGGAAGAGTCGACAAGAGGACAAACCTAAAGATTTGGACAAAATGGTTTGGTATGTGTTGAATAACTGTCCTGAGATACTACCTTATATCAAGTAAGTGCAGTACTGCAGCTTATACATCGTAATCTACTAAACTTGCAGCACATTCTTATATATTTAGATGTTTGACGCGATCACTATGTTGTGCAACATCTACAAAGAGGAGTTACTGCTGCAAAATCCAAGAAACATTGACAAACTGGTTATGGCAGGATTTGCGAAATGGTTCAAGAACCATGTAAGCTTTTGAAGTGCACTGTCAGTTTTTTAAATATATTGAGTACATAAGATGATCAGCTTGTCTATTTTCTAACCATAGGTTAAGAAGATGCGGGAGGATGGGCAGGCAGTTGATGATGCCCTTTACTCACTAGCAATGGGTCCTGATACTCGGGTAAGACATTATGAATCTTGCGTTGTTGGAGATGTACGCTACAACACCCTTGCATGAGACGAAGGCAGGAAGACACAAAACAGTGCCAACATGAGCACGTATACGTATGACAAAGAGACAACTGAAATGTATGCTAACATAACAGACATTGTTCAGTTGCAGTATATCTCCAGTTTCGAGGATCATCGGTGTGTGGTTCTGTTGTGTTGTCGTTGGTATAACCTGCTTTCTAGGATCGCAAAACCCAGAGCTGATGATTATTTCAAATCCATCAATGTCAAGGCGGCGTACCAGACCAACGAGCCTTTTATTTTGGCAAATCAAGCAACACAGATATTTTTCTTGGAACACACATTTGCTCATAGCGATGACTGGAGAGTATTGCAAAGGTTTGAGCAGAGGAATTCGTTTAATGAAGTTGCACAACAAGATGATGCTTACACTGCTCTTGATGTACAAGATAACACAGATGTTCCTAATATCTTTGAGAACCATCACGTCAATGACGCAGGCAAAAAGATTGCCTGTCATGCTGTGGACATACAAGAGTTGATAAAGAAGAAGCCAACGTTCGAGGACGTTGAGGACGAAGAAGAAGATGACACCATGGGGAATTACGATTCAGACTGATACACATGGCGAAGATGTTGACGCTGCTGCTGCGGATGATGATTATATTGCTTTTGTCGTATTTTCCTGCCAGAAGATGTTGTTTTATCTACTATGTGAAATTGTGTTTGCTATGACAACTGAAACCTGATGAACATGTTGTTTAGTATTTTGCTGTGAGAACATCACTTGTTATGTATGCTGATTTGTGTTTGGTGATTGTATGACAACTAAAACATGATGACATTGTTGTGTAGTTGTACTCATATTTGGCTGTGAAACTTGAATTTGATGACATAGTTTGATGTTGGACTGCAATTTGCTCGACGTCTTTGAATGAGAACGAAGCTGACCCGATAGAGCCTCTGCTATTTATTTATTTATATGAGCAAAAGGGGATACCCCCTGATTTCCGTTAATAGAAATCATTAGATGTTTACAACACTGCGCCCAGCCTGCTACACGGGTTTCATTCATTACTAGTTTCAGCAAAGTGCTCATGTCGTAGCCACTGAATACATCACGAGTGCTACATACACTGCAAATAAAGAGAAAATCATCCTACAGAGCACATCGATTTTGCCCATTATCTTCACAAGCTCTTTCATCTCCTTATTGCTGTCAAGGCCGTTCAGCAGCTGTTGCTTGGCCATGATCAGAGGAACTGCATCTTTAACCTTCTGCTCTGCATCTTTCTCTTCTGCTGTTCCTTCAATTACTTGTCCAACACCCCAACCTGTTGGTATTGGGATTCTTCGGCTAACCAAATAATCAGCGTAGTTGCATTCCCCCACATCAACAACTTCCCAGAAATACATATCACACGAATCTTCCCCTTTCTGCACGACTCAAATTGGAAGATCATCAACCAAACTATTAAAAAATCAGCAACTGAAAGCAGCAGAACAACACTTAAACCAGAAATACATATTTGTAGAAGACTCGGCCAGGGTTGCGGATTGTGGTTGAGACGTGACGGATGACTGCGTGATTTGCAGCAGTGGCACCACACCAACGACAGTGGGTTGCGATGAGCAATCGGTTGTGGTGCGCGTGCCGGCGGGGGTGTGATGAGACCCACAGGCGATGGTACGGGTGGCAACTTGGCGCATATCTGGTTGTTGCCTGCTGAAGAGCAGGTGGACGGGCAGCTAGCAGACATGGTTGCTGCGGCCAGAGCTTCTGATGCTAGGCAGAGTAAGTAGAGAAGAGGAGAAGCGAACATTGGATATGTCAGTTTCATTACTTGCAGAGTAGCATAGCACCATATATAGAATATAGTCATAGTCTAGGTTTGGATTCGAACCAGCTACAGGAGCACGTCTTTCTTTTTTCTAAAACTCGGCAATGTCTCTTTACTGGTACACTAGCTTGTTCTATACGCCTTCCCAAGTCTTTGATTTTCTTTCCCTTTTTTGCAAGGAAGGAAGGAGGACAAAATTGAGAGTTCCACGGACTCGAAGCCAAGACCTCTTGGTTGAAAACCAAGGGTGCTAGTCACTTATGTGGCGAACGTTCCCTGTGAGGAGGATGGCAGATGTACGCATTTTCCTCGCAGTTTTCGTCCTATATATAAAAAAGTATGCTACTTGGTGTCCGTTTAGTCAAAAAACGATTGTGCCAACCTTGACCGTTGGATTGACATTCAACGTCTCTCGCGTTTCTTTAGTCTCTTCTCCTCGAGCCGCCAAAGCCAAACCAGCGCCGGCGGGACCGCCTGCTCCCGCCTCCCATGGCTGGCTGTGATCTTCCTCGGCTCCTGTTCGTTCCCGTCCAAGGCCTCACCATCATCCTCCGCCTTGGTTCGCTTGCCGCGGCGCCGCCCTCTGGTGTTGTGAACATGGTCAACAACCGAGAGGAATAAGGAGATGAATGTACATGGTGAGGATGACAGTAGGGACCTAGCAGCGCGCGCAGTAATTTTGTTTTTTCGGGTCGGAGAAGGGTATCAACTGGGTTGTGCGGGACCCGTGGCCCATCTAGCCCAGGCTTTTATTTCTTATGTTTAGCACATGACCAGCCCAGTTTATTTTTTTCCTTTCTGAAAAATGGCTAGCCAGCTATTTTGTTTTTTGCAGAATAACCAACATAGGCCTACTTGCTTTTCTACGCCCTGCTAGGCTGGTAATCTTTCAAGACGAGGAGGGATGCATTTTGCCCAGAAAATGGGCTATAAGTAATAAGAAATGGGTTATAAGTAATAAGAAATGGGCTATAAGTAATAATAAATGGGCTTTAAAATGAAAAAAATACAGGAAACAGGCAATTAGTTCCAAAATACTGTTTTCTTTCGGATTTTGATATTTTAAATTTCATTGTTTTTGTGCGGGTAAAATTTCATTGAATTTAAATTAAGGTATATTTAGATTTAAAATTAATTTGAATCTGGCTAGAAATTTCGGGTTGTATGCTGTTTCGGACAGATTTGGAGGCTGACTTGTGGGTCTACTAGGTTGACATGTACTTTGGCTTTGTCAACTTAGTCCACAAATGATTCTAGCAGCAGTGACCGTTGGATGTTAATCCAACGGCCGTGCTGCTTCTTCAATATCTGATCTTCTTGCTCCAGCCGCCCAAACTAGCTCCGGTGGGACTGCCTGCTCCTGCCTCCCGTGGCCTGGTGTGCTGCCGCACATGCCGCACCGCCCCACCCTACTTCATTGCTGGCCAGGTCATTCCTCTACTCACCCACACCTCCTGTTATTTTTCGGCGACGGCAGCCGGACCAGTAAACCCTCGTACTTCCCACCGCGTGGGCAACCATTGCCGAGTCTTCCCCGGCTCCGTGTTGTTCCCTTCCTAGGCCTCGCCGTCGTCCACCGCCATGGTGCTCTCGGCGCGGCCTGGTCAACATGGTCAACGAACGACATCCATCGGCCATGGACTGTACGCGTAAAATAATGATTCCTCCACCTCACAGCTGGGACCCACCTGAAGGGCCTCTGTATTTCGTGAAAAAAACGTTCCCCCCGCTGACATGTCGGATCCACTAGCTATATCTTCGCACGCAAGGAAGTGCCTCCTTATTACGCACAAAAAAAATGAATACCCCCTGCTAGCTGGGACCCACCATAGTGGGAGGATGACTTGTGAGACAACTAAGCTGACAGGGATGGAGGGCTTTGTCAACTTAGTCAATATGAACGATTCTAGCTCCAGTGACCGTACGATGTCCATCCAATGGCCGTAGTGCTTCTTCAACCTCTGGTCTTCTTGCTCCAGCCGCCCAAAGCAGCGCCGGTCATACCGCATGCTCCTGCCTCCCGTAGCCGGCTGTGCTGCCGCGGAGGCCTCACCGCCCCCTACTATTCCCACCACTGGCCAGGCCCTACGGCGACGGCAGCCTCACACCGCAGCCGAACCAGCGACCCCTCGTACTCCTCTCCGCGCGGGCTTCCACTGTCACGTCTTCCCCGGCTCCGCGTTGTCCCCTGACTAGGCCTCGCCGTCGTCCACCATCGTGGTGCTCTCGGCACGGCCTGGTCAATGTGGTCAAGGAACGACTTCCATTGGACGTGGACTGTACGTGGAGAGGCTGACACCTGGGTCCACGGCCGCAGCAAGGAAGTTCCTCCTTATTACGCGGAAAATAATGATTCCTCCACCTGACAGTTGGGTCCCACCGGACGGGCCACTGTATTTCACGGAAAAAAACGTTTCCCCCTGACTGCTGGGACCCACCAGCTTCATCTTCGCACGCAAGGAAGTGCGTCCGGGCAAAAAAATGATTCGCCCCCTGACTGCTGGGACCCACCAGCTACACCTTCGCACGCAAGGAAGTGCGTCCGGTAAAAAAACGATCCGCCCCCCTGACTGCTGGGACCCACCGGCTACATCTTCGCACACAAGGAAGTGCGTCCGGGCAAAAAAACGATTCGCCCCCCTAACTGCTGGGACCCACCACCTACATCTTCGTACGCAAGGAAGTGCTTGACAGTCGGGACCCACCTGGTCGAAGCGTACGTAGCGTTGTCATTCTGGTCGCTAACGCATATGTACATATATACTGGTGGATGTAGAGGCGCGCACGTGTCATAGTAGAGGCGCGCACGTAGCATGTACACATACGTACAGTGGCCAGGGTGCAAGAAAGAAAATACGGCCACGTATGTGTACATACGGGCGGGATCTCGAACGCCTACTCGCGCATACATACGGCAAGGGCTCGTGTACATGGTTGGGTCGGAACGGAGAAATAGCGTCGTCGTCGTGTTCATGGGGAGGCAACGGAACACGTCGTGTTCATGGGGAGGCAACGGAATGTGTCGTGTTCATCGGGAGGCAACGGAACGCGTGGGAGCCAACCGGCTAGGTCAGAACGGAATGCGTGGTCGTATTCATCGGGAGGGCTTGGACGGAACAGGCAATGTAAACGAGGCCTGGCATACCACAGAACGAAGGAAACAGCCTTGTGTTCGACCAGCCACGTTCGAAACGGGATCCTGTTCATCGGGAGGGATCTGGCGTACCGCAAAACGGAGGAAACGGACCTCCTACGGTCGAAACGGGGGTCCTGTTGATCGGGAGGGGTGTGGCGTACCGCAAAACGGACGAAATGGACCTCCTACGGTCGAAATGGGGGTCATGTTGATTGGGAGGGGTCTGGTGTACCGCAAAACGGATGAAACGGACCTCCTACGGTCGAAACGGGAGTCCTGTTCATCGGGAGGGGTGTGGCGTACCGCAAAACGGGACTCCACGGGATACTATTCATCTCCACCATCGACCTCCTCCAGCCTCCACGGGCTACCGTCGACCTCCTCCAGCCTCCACGGACTCCTGTTCATCCAGCCTCCACCGCGCGCTACTCCACCGGCTACTGTTCAACCACCCCTCCACGGGCACCCCTCCACCGTCTACTGTTCATCCAGCCCTCCACACCACGGGGGTCTTGTTCATCCACCCCTCCATGGGCACCCCTCCACCGTCTACTATCCATCCAGCCCTCCACACCACGGGTTCCTGTTCATCCACCCCTCCACCATCTACTATTCATCCTGCCCTCCAGACCACGGGGTCATGTTCATCCAGAGGCAACGCCACCGCTCACTGTTCATCCAACCCCCCCCCCTCATGTTGGAAATATGCCCTAGAGGCAATAATAAAAGGATTATTATTATATTTCCTTGTTCATCATAATTGTCTTTTATTCATGCTATAATTGTATTATCCGGGAATCGTAATACATGTGTGAATACATATACCACAATACGTCCCTAGAAAGCCTCTAGTTGACTAGCTCGTTGGTCAACGGATAGTCATGGTTTCCTGACTATGGACATTAGATGTCGTTGACAACGAGATCTTCATTAGGAGAATGATGTGATGGACAAGACCCAATCCTAAGCATAGCACAAGATCGTGTAGTTCGTTTTGCTAGAGCTTTTCCAATGTCTAGTATCTTTTCCTTAGACCATGAGATCGTGTAACTCATGGATACCGTAGGAGTGCTTTGGGTGTACCAAACGTCACAACGTAACTGGGTGACTATAAAGGTGCACTACAGGTATCTCCGAAAGTGTCTGTTGGGTTGACACGGATCGAGACTGGGATTTGTCACTCCGTATTACGGAGAGGTATCACTGGGCCCACTCGGTAGTGCATCATCATAATGAGCTCAAAGTGACCAAGTGTCTGGTCACGGGATCATGCATTACGGTACGAGTAAAGGGACTTGCCGGCAACGAGATAGAACGAGGTATTGGGATACCGACGATCGAATCTCGGGCAACTAACATACCGTCTGACAAAGGGAATAGTATACGGGGTTGTTTGAATCCTCGACATCATGGTTCGTCTGATGAGATCATTGAGGAGTATGTGGGAGCCAACATGGGTATCCAGATCCCGCTGTTGGTTATTGACCGGAGAACCGTCTCGGTCATGTCTGCATGTCTCCCGAACCCGTAGGGTCTACACACTTAAGGTTCGGTGACGCTAGGGTTATTAGGAAGACTTGTATGTGATTACCGAATGTTGTTCGGAGTCCCGGATGAGATCCCGGACGTAACGAGGAGTTCCGGAATGGTCCGGAGGTAAAGATTTAAATGTGGGAAGTTGTCATACGGTCTTCGGAAAGTTTTGGGGGCATATTGGTATTGTACCGGGGCCACCGGAGGGGGTCCGGGGGTCCACCGGGAGGGGCCACCCCTCTCGGAGGGCCTCATGGGCCGTAGGGGGCAGGGAAACAGCCCCTGGAGGGCTGGGCGCCCCCCCCCCTTTGGCCCATGCGCCTAGGGTTGGGGGGGAACCCTAGTGGGGGCGCCCCCCTTGCTTGGGGGGCAAGCCCCCTCCCTTGGCCGCCCCCCCCCCCCTCTAGATCTCATCTAGAGGGGGTCGTTCCCCTTCCCCTATAAATAGAGGGGCGAGGGGAGGGCTGCATAAAACATCCAAGGCGCAGCCCCTCCCCTCCCCAACACCTCTCCTCCTTCGCTAAGTGCTTGGAGAAGCCCTGTCGGAGTACTGCCTCTCCACCATCACCAGGCCGTTGTGCTGCTGCTGTTGCCTTCTTCCTTCCCCCTTGCTGGATCAAGAAGGAGGAGACGTCATCCGCTCCGTACGTGTGTTGAACGCGGAGGTGCTGTCCGTTCGGCACTTGGTCATCGGTGATTTGGATCACGGCGAGTACGACTCCATCATCACCATTCTCTTGAACGCTTCCGCACGCGATCTACAAGTGGTATGTAGATGCAATCTCTCTCCTATCACTCGTTGCTTAGATGAACTCATAGTTGGATCTTGGTGAAACCGTAGGAAATTTTTTATTTTCTGCAACGTTCCCCAACAGTGGCATCATGAGCTAGGTCTATCCGTATTTCCCTATTGCATGAGTAGAACACAATTTTGTTGTGGGCGTAGATCTTGTCAACTTGCTTGCCGCTACTAGTCTTGTTTTGCTTCAGCGGTATTGTGGGATGAAGCGGCCCGGACCGACCTTACACGTACACTTACGTGAGACTGGTTCCACCGACTGACATGCACTAGTTGCATAAGGTGGCTAGCGGGTGTATGTCTCTCCCACTTCAGTTGTAGCGGATTCGACGAAAAGGGTCCTTATGAAGGGTAAATAGAAGCTGACAATATCACGTTGTGGTTATTCGTAGGTAAGAAAGACATTCTTCCTAGAACCCAATTGCAGCCACGTAAAAGATGCAACAACAATTAGAGGACGTCTAACTTGTTTTTGCAGCAATTGTCATGTGATGTGATATGGCCAGAAGTTGTGATGAATGATGAATGATATATTGTGATGTATGAGATCATGTTCTTGTAATAGGAATCACGACTTGCATGTCGATGAGTATGACAACCGGCAGGAGCCATAGGAGTTGTCTTTATTTTTGTATGACCTGCGTGTCATTGAAGAATGCCATGTAAATTAATTTACTTTATTGCTAAACGCGTTAGCCATAGAAGTAGAAGTAGTCCTTGGTGTGACAACTTCATGAAGACACGATGATAGAGATCATGATGATGGAGATCATGGTGTCATGCCGGTGACGAAGATGATCATGGAGCCCCGAAGATGGAGATCAAAAGGAGGTATATGATATTGGCCATATCATGTCACTATTATATAATTGCATGTGATATTTATTATGTTTATGCATCTTGTTTACTTAGAACGACGGTAGTAAATAAGATGATCCCTTATAATAATTTCAAGAAAGTGTTCCCCCTAACTGTGCGCCGTTGCTAAAGTTCGTCGTTTCGAAGCACCACGTGATGATCGGGTGTGATAGATCCTTACGTTCACATACAACGAGTGTAAGACAGTTTTACACATGCAAAACACTTAGGGTTAACTTGACGAGCCTAGCATGTACAAACATGGCCTCGGAACACAGAGACCGAAAGGTCGAACATGAGTCGTATGGAAGATACGATCAACATGGAGATGTTCACCGATGATGACTAGTCCATCTCACGTGATGAACGGACACGGCCTAGTCGACTCGGATCGTGTAACACTTAGATGACTAGAGGGATGTCAATCTGAGTGGGAGTTCATTAAATAATTTGATTAGATGAACTTAATTATCATGAACTTAGTCTAAAGTCTTTGCAAAATATGTCTTGTAGATCAAATGGCCAACGCTCATGTCAACATGAACTTCAACGCGTTCCTAGAGAAAACCAAGCTGAAAGATGATGGCAGCAACTATTCGGACTGGGTCCGGAACCTGAGGATCATCCTCATAGCAGCCCAGAAAGATTATGTCCTAGAAGCACTGCTAGGTGAAGCACCCATCCTAGAGAACCAAGACGTTATGAACGCTTGGCAGTCATGTGCTGATGATTACTCCCTCGTTCAGTGCGGCATGCTTTACAGCTTAGAACCGGGGCTCCAAAAGCGTTTTGAGTGACATGGAGCATATGAGATGTTCGAGGAGCTGAAAATGGTTTTTCAAGCTCATGCCCGGGTCGAGAGATATGAAATCTCCGACAAGTTCTATAGTTGTAAGATGGAGGAAAACAGTTCTGTCAATGAGCACATACTCAAAATGTCTGGGTTGCATAACCGCCTGTCCCAGCTGGAGATCAACCTCCCGGACGAGGCGGTCATTGACAGAATCCTTCAGTCGCTCCCACCGAGCTACAAGAGCTTTGTGTTGAACTACAATATGTAGGGGATGGTGAAGACCATTCCTGAAGTATTTTCAATGCTGAAGTCAGCAGAGGTTGAAATCAAGAAAGAACATCAGGTGTTGATGGTCAATAAGAGCACTAAGTTCAAGAAGGGCAAGGGTAAGAAGAACTTCAAGAAGGACGGCAAAGATGTTGCCGCGCCCGGTAAGCCAGTTACCGGGAAGAAGTCAAAGAATGGATCCAAGCCTGAGACTGAGTGATTTTATTGCAAAGGGAAGGGTCACTGGAAGCGGAACTGCCCCAAATACTTAGCGGACAAGAAGGCCGGCAACACTAAAGGTATATTTGATATACATGTAATTGATGTGTACCTTACCAGTACTCGTAGTAACTCCTGGGTATTTGATACCGGTGTCGTTGCTCATATTTGTAACTCACAGCAGGACCTGCGGAATAAGCGGAGACTGGCGAAGGACGAGGTGACGATGCGCGTCGGGAATGGTTCCAAGGTCGATGTGATCGCCGTCGGCACGCTACCTCTACATTTACCTACGGGATTAGTTTTAAACCACAATAATTGTTATTTAGTGCCAAGTTTGAGCATGAACATTGTATCTGGATCTCGTTTGATGCGAGATGGCTACTCATTTAAATCCGAGAATAATGGTTGTTCTATTTATATGAGAGATATGTTTTATGGTCATGCCCCGATGGTCAATGGTTTATTCTTAATGAATCTCGAACATAATGTTACACATATTCATAGTGTGAATACCAAAAGATGTAAAGTTGATGACGATAGTCCCACATACTTGTGGCACTGCCGCCTTGGTCACATTGGTGTCAAGCGCATGAAGAAGCTCCATGCTGATCGACTTTTAGAGTCTCTCGATTATGAATCATTTGACACATGCGAACCATGATGTAACGCCCCAGATGTAACTTTCCCCATTTGTACTCCAACTCTTGCCGTTTCCGGTGTCAAGTTATATTTATTTCTCGGGTTCGGGTCTTTGTCTCCGTGTGTTGTTTTTCGTTTTCATGCATATCATACCACGTCATCTCGTGCATTGCATTTGCATACATGTTCATCTCATGCATTCGAGCATTTTCCCCGTTGTCCGTTTTGCATTCCGGCGCTTCGTTCTCCTCCGGTGGCCATTTCTAGCTTTCTTTCGTGTGTGGGGATTAAACATTTCCGGATTGGACCGAGACTTGCCAAGTGGCCTTGGTTTACTACCGGTAGACCGCCTGTCAAGTTTCGTATCATTTGGACTTCGTTTGATACTCCAACGGTTAACCGAGGGACTGAAAAGGCCTCGTGTGTGTTGCAGCCCAACACCCCCCAAATTTGGCCCAAAACCCACCAAACTCTGCTCCATTTCCTAGAGCGTTCGATCACGATCGTGTGGGCGTAAACCGCACCTCATTTGGACTCTCCTAGCTCCCTCTATGCCTATTTATACCCCCCCTCCATTCGGATCTCTTCTTCCCCCGTCCGAAACCCTAGTTTTAAAAAAAACTGAGATCTCCACCGACGGACGTGTCCGCCCCGGCCGGACAGCGTCCGCCGCCGCAGCCGCCCACTCGCCAGCCGCCACGTGGGCGAGGCCCACATCGCCGCCGTCCCGGCCCGGGAGGCCCAGGAGGGGCCCCCGCGAGCCCGCGCCCCCGCGCCTCTTCCTCCTCTCGGGCGCCGCCGCCTCCCCGACCTCCGGCGACCGGCGCGTCGCCGCCACCGCACCGGCCGCCGCCGCGCCGGGCCCCGCCGCCCGCCACCGGCCGGCGCCGCCCCGGACGCCGCCGCCCGCGGTCGCCGCCTCCTCCTCCGGCGCCGCCCGGCCTCCTCTCCATCACCCCGGCCTCCTCTTCCCCCACTCCGGCCGGCACCGACGAGCTCCGGCGCTGGTCATCCTCGGGAAACGCGCCGGTGAACAGTACCCGCGAGATCCCGATCTGGATCTGAGTTTTCGGTTGACTTCTCTCCCCCGAAACCCTAATTTTCGTGCTATCTTTGACTGCTTGTATCTCCGCAACCGTAGCTCCGTTTTGGGCGTATGATATATCAAAATCTTCGCCTCGACATGTACATCATTTCATTCCATTGCATCATTTGCATTTGAGATCATCTTGATACCCAAAATGCTGTTAGAAGGAGGCTTCGTGAGTTAAATCGCAGATCCGTTAGTTCATCATGCACTTTTGTCATTTTTGTCATGTTTAATTCGTGCATGATATGCCTGTGCCCCTTTGGGATGAATTGTGGAGCATTTTGTCTTCTTTCCATAGGTGCCACCCATGCATTTTTAGGATGTGTGTGTTGTCTTGTGCAAGTTTGCGAAGAGAGGTACCTGAGATTGCAGATTTCAGGGACTTGGTGATTTTCACTAAGTCTGGGATATTTTAGTTCATGATGCTATATGTCCAGCTTGTTTCCTAGTGATCCGTGCCTCTTTTGAGGATGATCAGTAAGGGAGTTTTGATATTTATGTTATGCTCTATCCATCCATGTCTTTGTTTGCATATGTAGAGTGCTCTAGGTTGACTCAATCGAGCTCAACTTTTACTTCGTTGTTAATCTGGGCAGATCGTCAACTTGTTTGCGATTTTGCCGATGCTACCGTTAGTGTCCCATGCATGCTATGCCTTCGTTCTTGCCATGTGTAGCTAGCACTTTGTGCCTTCTTGCTGGTTATATGCTTTCCTTGCCATGACTTGCACCGTAGTGAGTGCTTCGAGCTCGTTTACATGCCTTCGTGAGTTATATTTCAGCGTGTCTCAGTTTTCACTAAGTCTGAAAACTGATTATGTACGAGCTATGTTCGTGAGCTCGGTAGAGTATTTTGTGAACCCTTTTGGCCCCAGGTCACTTCGGGTGTTTTATTAAGCTTGTTGAGTAGCTCCATGCCATGTTCTTAATTGTCATGTTCAGGTTTTCTATCATGTTGTTTTGCTGCTCCGAAGAGAGCATCGTGATCCGAAATTTCAGACTAGTGTTAATTTCACTAAGTCTGGAATCTGTTTTGCATTTGCGTTTTAGCCATGCTTGTTTGAACCTCTTAATGGATGATTTTGCCTATGTCTCAGTGCTAGTGTTTTGTCAACCATCTTGTTTACATCACTGCCATGTATTTTGTTTTCATGTTGGGTGGCTGTAGCATGTTCATTTCGTTGCATTTAGATGCCTACTTGCTGTAATCGCATACTGGTGTCATATCTTAAAACGCTTGCCATTTCTAAACCGTAGCTCCGATTCCTATGATCTTTATATCATTTTCAAGCGATTTCATCCCCTCTATCCAGTGGCACACTTGGTTTCCCAAGTTGATGCCAGGTTCATGCATTTCCTGTCATATCTTGCATTTTGCATCACGCATCGCATCCCGCATAGCATATCGTCATTTCATCATATTGCTTGGTCTTACCCGTGGTTGATTGTATCCTTGTTGCTTGTTTGTCTTGTGGGTAGAGCCGGGAGACGAGTTCTCTACCGAGGAGCCCGTTGAGTTTGCTTGTGAGGATCCAGTCAACTCTGACAACTGTGCAGGCAAGATGATCATACCCTCGAAATCACTACTATCTTTGCTATGCTAGTTTGCTCGCTCTTTTGCTTGCCACTGCTTCGATGCCTACCATTTGCTTGTCAGCCTCCCAATAGCCATGTTGAACCTCTAACCCGCCATTGTCCTAGCAAACCGTTGATTGGCTATGTTACCGCTTTGCTCAGCCCTTCTTATAGCGTTGTTAGCTGCAGGTGAAGATTGGAGCCGTTCCTTGTTGGAACATTTATTTTACTTGTTGGGATATCATTATATTGCTATGTTATCTTAATGCATCTATATACTTGGTAAAGGGTGGAAGGCTCGGCCTCTCGCCTAGTGTTTTGTTCCACTCTTGCCGCCCTAGTTACCGTCATATCGGTGTTATGTTCCTGGATTGTGCGTCCCTTACGCGGTTGGGCTATAATGGGAACCCCTTGATAGTTCGCCTTGATTAAAGCTTTTCCAGCAATGCCCAACATTGGTTTTACCATTTGCCACCTAGCCTCTTTTTCCCTTGGGTTTCCGGAGCCCGAGGGTCATCTCATTTTAACCCCCCCCCGGGCCAGTGCTCCTCTGAGTGTTGGTCCGAACCAGGCAGCCTGCGGGGCCACCTCGGGGAAACTTGAGGTTTGGTTTTACTCGTAGCTTGACCTATCCGAGCATGCCCTGAGAAAGAGATATGTGCAGCTCCTATCGGGATTTGTCGGCACATTCGGGCGGTGTTGCTGGACTTGTTTTAACCTGTCGAATCATCTTGTTGTACCGAGATACCGAGTCTGATCGGTGTGTCTTGGGTGGAGGTCTATTCCTTCGTTGACCGTGAGAGCTTGTTATGGGCTAAGTTGGGACCCCCCTGCAGGGATTGATCTTTCGAAAGCCGTGCCCGCGGTTATGGGCGGATGGGAATTTGTTAATGTCCGGTTGTAGATGACTTGAACTAAACTTAATTAAAATGAATCAACCGTGTGTGTTACCGTGATGGCCCCTTCTCGGCGGAGTCCGGGAAGTGGACACGGTGTTGGAGTTATGCTTGCGCAGGATGTTCCTTTAGCTTCTCGCTCGTGCTTCGCCTTCTCTTCTCGCTCTCTTTTGGTATAAGTTAGCCACCACATATGCTAGTCGCTTGCTGCAGCTCCACATATATTTGCCTTATCCATTCCCATGAGCTTAAATAGTTTTGATCGCGTGGGTGTGAGATTGTTGAGTCCCTGTGGCTCACAGATTCTACAACTCCAGATGCAGGTCCAGGTGTTTCTGCTCCAGTTGACGATTATGAGCTTAAGTGGGAGTTCGACGAGGACTCTCAGCGTTACTATGTGTCTTTTCCGGATGATCAGTAGTGGTGCCTAGTTGGGGTTATCGATTCAGGACCTTGTCGCATGTTGGGGGTCTTTTCTATTTTGGCGCCGTAGTCGGGCCATGAGTGATTTGTATGATGGATCTTATTTATGTACTCTGATGTGACGTGGCGAGTGTAAGCCAACTATATTATCTCCCCCTTTTATTATATATTACATGGGATGTTGTAATGATTGCCTGACTTGCGACATTGCTTTCAATGCGGTTATGCCTCTAAGTCGTGCCTCGACACGTGGGAGCTATAGCCGCATCGAGGGCGTTACAAGTTGGTAATCAGAGCCTTCCCCGACCTTAGGAGCCCCATTGCTTGATCGTTTTTAGCAGCCGAGTTGTGTCTAGAAAAATGTTTTGAGTCCTTAGGAATTATATATCGGAGAGCTTAGGAATTCTTTTTACTTCCCAGTCTCCTCATCGCTCTGGTAAGGCATCCTGACGTAGAGTTTTGACTCTTCTCTTCTCAAATTTCACTAAAAAAATTTAGGATCACGCGAGTATCTTGGTTTTGTTCCGATGGTTTTGTGACGAGAACATTGTTCTTGGTGCCTCCTGTCTTTAGGGGTTGTGGCAGTGTCCCGGGGAGTTGAGCTCCGAGGTGTTGTCGTCACAATTTTATCGTTGCAATTCTGGTATACTTGAGATATGTTCGCCGACATCGAAAATCTCTTTTATACAGTTCGTTGGTGAGATAACCTCGACGCCACCCAGTACTGGGGCGGGAGTTCGGGAGTATCGCCATAACTTGTATAACGGATGCTTTTCGAAGGTTGAGGTAGATGGTTTCCGAAGTTTTCCTGGTTATGTGTTGAAGGATGGATACAGCTGGATGTAGGATTTGCTAGTTTGGGTGAGATATTGTGCTTCCCCTGTATCCCCAACACCTGATTGCATAACCGGAAAGGTTCGGGAATTTCATAGGTGGGAATTCTAGTAGCTCTAGTTCTTCTTCCACGGATATTGGTTTGAGATTGGGATTTCTTACCGATTATTCGTTCTTGATCCGTACCTTGTTGAATTATTTCTCTTCCTTAATTCTACGTGGCTTCTTAATTTATGGATATGTGACCATTTGGAGAGAAATGCATTCATTCATTTTGTTCGGATGTGAAGACTATATGTTGCAATTTTCATTCCGTTGGATTCAGCTTCTATATTGTTGTCTATCTATGTGCTAATGGTGGTCAACCTGTTCAGGATGGCTCCTCCAACGCGCACGACTCCGAATCCTAATCCGCCTCCACCTCCGCCTCCTCCGGAAGCATGGCAAGCTGTGATGGCCGCTACTAATGCAAATACACAGTTGATCATGCAAATCCTCCAAGAGCGCAATCAAGGCAGTCAAGGGAATCAAGGCCACAATCAGCACCACTTTGCTACTCTGAACCAGTTCCTCGCAAATGGCCCAAAGACGTTCAGCGGTTGTGTTGAGGCTACCAATGCTGACGATTGGCTAGTGGATCTGGGCAAGCATTTTGAATGTAGCAACGTCAGGCCTGAAGATTTCGTCAAGTTCGCTTCTTTCCAGCTCAAAGATCAGGCTGCTGAGTGGTTCCAGCAGTACAAGGATTCCAGAGGTGGACGTGTTATCACTTGGGACGATTTCCGTCAAGATTTCCGCGCTCATCACATCCCTCAAAGTGTGGTTGAGAGTAAGCGTCAGGAATTCCGCAATCTGAAGCAAGGCTCTTTGTCTGTCTATGACTACAACAAGTTGTTCCAGAAGCTCGCCCGTTTTGCCAAGCAGGATGTTCCTGATGAGAAGACCATGATCTATCAGTTCAGGGGTGGTCTTCGTGAGGAAATTCAGCTTGCTCTTGTCCTCTTTGAGCCGTTGAGATACGATGAGTTCTACAACATGGCACTGAAGCAAGAGGCTGCTCAGATGAGATGTGATGCTTCCAGGAAGCGTGCCAGAGATGTTACTCCTTCTTCCTCTACTCAAGTGGTCACGCAGCAGAAGTATTGGCTTCCTCCTCCTCCGTTCCGTCAGCCGTATCAGTAGAAGAGTAAAGGTGGCAGTGGTTTCTCCCACCCACCCAACCCAGGCTTTCAGAACAAGTCTTCGTCTCAAGCGCCAAGATCGAGTGCTCCGTATCACCGTCCGCTTTCAGAGGTCACGTGCAACAAGTGCCAACAGAAGGGTCACTATGCCAACAAGTGTACCAACCAGAGGCGTCTTCCTCCTCCTCCTCCTGTCAGATCGGCAAGTACAGCTGTGGTCAAGCATAATCCCAAGCACGCGAAGGTCAATATGCTGAATGCAGCTCGGGCTGAGGATTCTTCAGATGTCATTATGGGTAACCTTCCTATTAATGATATTCCTGCAAAAGTTCTTTTTGACACGGGTGCATCGCATTGTTTCATGTCAAAGCCATTTTTTACCAAGCATGAGTTCGTTTCTTCTCATTTGGGTAAACATATGGATATCATTTCTCCTGGCAAACGTTTGAGCGCAAGTCTGGAGGTGCCAGATGTCGCTATCATGATGGGCGATTTCAAGTTTCTTGCTTCTCCTATGGTTCTTGGTAACTCGAATATCGATCTTATTCTCGGGATGGACTGGCTCTCTAAGCATAAAGCTCAGCTTGATTGTGCAGCCAGGCAGATTCAACTGACTCATTCGTCTGAGGATGTCATTGTCTTTGCCGCTCGGGATAATACCATCTGGTTGTTTTCTCTCAATGAGAAGGGTGAATTGGATGCTATTTCGCAGATTCCGGTTGTTTGTGAGTATCAAGACGTCTTTCCAGAAGAGCTCCCAGGAATGCCTCCGCACCGGCCAGTTGAATTTGTTATTGAACTTGAGCCCGGTACGGAACCTGTGTGCAAACGTCCTTACAAGCTCGGCCCCGAAGAGTTGAAGGAGTTGAAGAAACAACTCGATGAGCAAGAAAGATTGGGTCTCATTCGGCCTAGTACTTCTCCGTGGGGTTGTGGTGTTCTTTTTGTGAAGAAGATGGATGGATGGAGTCGACTTTGTGTTGATTACCGTCCAGTAAACAAGAAGACCATCAAGAACAAATACCCACTTCCCAACATCAATGAGCTGTTCGAACAACTCAAGGGTGCTCAAGTATTCTCCAAGCTTGATCTCCGTATGGGTTATCATCAGATTTGTATTCGTGAGCAAGATATTCCCAAGACGGCGTTCAGAACAAGTTTTGGTTCATATGAATACACCGTCATGTCTTTTGGCCTCGCCAACGCTCCTTCGACGTTCTCTCGCATGATGAACTTCATCTTCAACCCCTACACCAATGAATTCGTTCTGGTCTATCTCGACGACATTCTGGTTTTCTCGAAGAACAAGAAAGATCATGCCAAGCACTTGCGTTTGGTTCTTGACAAGCTCAGAGAACATCAGTTCTACGCCATGTTCTCCAAGTGTGAATTTTGGCTCGATGAGGTTCTTTATCTTGGTCATATCATCTCTGCCAAGGGCATTTCCGTGAATCCTGAGAAGGTGTCTGCAATTGTGAATTGGGAACCTCCTCGGAACGTGAAGCAACTCCGCAGTTTCCTCTGTCTCGCAAGCTATTGCAGAAGATTCGTTGAAAACTTTTCTAAGATCGCCAAGCCTCTCTCAAATCTTCTTCAGAAGCACGTCAAGTACGTTTGGTCTCCGGAGTGTGATATTGCTTTCAACTCTTTGAAAGAGAAATTGATCACTGCTCCAGTTCTGACTCCGCCTGATGAAACCAAGCCGTACGAGGTCTTTTGTGATGCCTCTCTCCAAGGTCTGGGTGTTGTACTAATGCAAGAGAAGAAAGTTGTTGCTTATACCTCTCGCCAGTTGAAACCTAATGAGAAGAACTACCCCACTCATGATCTCGAGTTGGCGGCAGTTGTGCACGCTTTGTTGACTTGGAGACATCTTCTATTGGGAAGGAAAGTGGATATTTTCACTGATCACAAGAGTCAGTCCAAGTACAAGTGCTACCGACTTGATGACAAGGACACTCTCTTCTTCGAGGATCGAATTGTTGTGCCCAAAGGTGAACTTCGTAAGGTGATCATGAACGAGGCTCACAACTCTCTCCTCTCCATCCACCCTGGTAGTACGAAGATGTATCAGGATCTCAAGCAAACTTATTGGTGGACTCGAATGAAGCGCGAGATCACTCAATTCGTGAACGAGTGTGATGTCTGCAGAAGAGTGAAGGCAGAACACCAAAGGCCACCAGGTCTCCTCCAACCTCTTGCCATTCCAGAATGGAAGTTTGACCACATTGAAATGGACTTCGTGACTGGGTTTCCAAAGTCCAAGCGTGGCAATGATGCTATATTCGTCGTCATCGACAAGCTCACCAAAGTGGCTCACTTTCTTCCTATCAAACAGTCGATCACTGCAGCTCAATTGGCGGAACTCTATACCTCTCGCATTGTCTCTCTGCACGGTATTCCTCAAGTAATATCTTTAGACCGTGGCAGCATCTTTACCTCCAAGTTTTGGGATTCTTTTCAGAAGGCCATGGGCACCAACATCCGCTTCAGCACAGCTTTCCATCCTCAAACGAGCGGTCAAGTCGAGCGTGTCAATCAGATTCTCGAAGACATGCTCAGGGCTTGTGTGATTTCTTTCGGCATGAAGTGGGAGGACTGTCTTCCTTATGCTGAATTCTCATACAACAACAGCTTTCAAGCAAGTTCGGGCAAAGCCCCTTTTGAAATTCTATATGGCAGGAAGTGCCGTACCCCTCTCAACTGGTCTGAAACCGGTGAACGTCAGCTGCTGGGTAATGACTTAATCACAGAAGCAGAAGAAATGTGCAAAGTCATTCGTGATAACCTCAAAGCAGCTCAATCCCGCCAGAAGTGCTACTATGATAGTAAGCACCGTGAATTGGCTTTCGAGATCGGAGATCATGTTTACCTCCGCGTCTCTCCTATGAAAGGTACTCGTCGCTTCGGTATCAAAGGGAAGCTTGCCCCTAGATACGTCGGACCTTTCAAGATTGTCAGCAAGAGAGGCGACCTCGCCTATCAACTTGAGCTTCCTTCAAACTTTGCAAATGTTCATGATGTGTTCCATGTCTCTCAGCTTCGAAAGTGCTTCAAGACTCCAGACCGCACCGTCAACTTCGAGGACATTGAGCTCCAAGAAGATCTCTCCTATCGTGAGCACCCAGTTGCTATTCTTCAAGAGACTGAACGCAAGACTCGCAACAAGTCAATCAAATTTCTCAAAGTTAAGTGGTCTCACCATTCCGACCGTGAAGCTACCTGGGAACGCGAGGATCACCTCCGTTCTGAGTACCCGGAGTTCTTTCAGTCCTAGATCTCGGGATGAGATCTTCTCGTAGTGGTGGAGTGTTGTAACGCCCCAGATGTAACTTTCCCCATTTGTACTCCAACTCTTGCCGTTTCCGGTGTCAAGTTATATTTATTTCTCGGGTTCGGGTCTTTGTCTCCGTGTGTTGTTTTTCGTTTTCATGCATCTCATACCATGTCATCTCGTGCATTGCATTTGCATACATGTTCATCTCATGCATTCGAGCATTTTCCCCGTTGTCCGTTTTGCATTCCGGCGCTTCGTTCTCCTCCGGTGGCCATTTCTAGCTTTCTTTCGTGTGTGGGGATTAAACATTTCCGGATTGGACCGAGACTTGCCAAGCGGCCTTGGTTTACTACCGGTAGACCGCCTGTCAAGTTTCGTATCATTTGGACTTCGTTTGATACTCCAACGGTTAACCGAGGGACCGAAAAGGCCTCGTGTGTGTTGCAGCCCAACACCCCCCAAATTTGGCCCAAAACCCACCAAACTCTGCTCCATGTCCTAGAGCGTTCGATCACGATCGTGTGGGCGTAAACCGCACCTCATTTGGACTCTCCTAGCTCCCTCTATGCCTATTTATACCCCCCTCCATTCGGATCTCTTCTTCCCCCGTCCGAAACCCTAGTTTTAAAAAAAACTGAGATCTCCACCGACGGACGTGTCCGCCCCGGCCGGACAGCGTCCGCCGCCGCAGCCGCCCACTCGCCAGCCGCCACGTGGGCGAGGCCCACATCGCCGCCGTCCCGGCCCGGG
>NC_041383.1:634296731-634304031 GCF_002162155.2 Triticum dicoccoides
GCCGCCGCCGCGCCGGGCCCCGCCGCCCGCCACCGGCCGGCGCCGCCCCGGACGCCGCCGCCCGCGGTCGCCGCCTCCTCCTCCGGCGCCGCCCGGCCTCCTCTCCCTCACCCCGGCCTCCTCTTCCCCCACTCCGGCCGGCACCGACGAGCTCCGGCGCTGGTCATCCTCGGGAAACGCGCCGGTGAACAGTACCCGCGAGATCCCGATCTGGATCTGAGTTTTCGGTTGACTTCTCTCCCCCGAAACCCTAATTTTCGTGCTATCTTTGACTGCTTGTATCTCCGCAACCGTAGCTCCGTTTTGGGCGTAAGATATATCAAAATCTTCGCCACGACATGTACATCATATCATTCCATTGCATCATTTGCATTTGAGGTCATCTTGATACCCAAAATGCTGTTAGAAGGAGGCTTCGTGAGTTAAATCGCAGATCCGTTAGTTCATCATGCACTTTTGTCATTTTTGTCATGTTTAATTCGTGCATGATATGCCTGTGCCCCTTTGGGATGAATTGTGGAGCATTTTGTCTTCTTTCCAGAGGTGCCACCCATGCATTTTTAGGATGTGTGTGTTGTCTTGTGCAAGTTTGCGAAGAGAGGTACCTGAGATTGCAGATTTCAGGGACTTAGTGATTTTCACTAAGTCTGAGATATTTTAGTTCATGATGCTATATGTCCAGCTTGTTTCCTAGTGATCCCCTCTTTTGAGGATGATCAGTAAGGGAGTTTTGATATTTATGTTATGTTCTATCCATCCATGTCTTTGTTTGCATATGTGGAGTGCTCTAGGTTGACTCATTCGAGCTCAACTTTTGCTTCGTTGTTAATCTGGGCAGATCGTCAACTTGTTTGCGATTTTGCCGATGCTACCGTTAGTGTCCCATGCATGCTATGCCTTCGTTCTTGCCATGTGTAGCTAGCACTTTGTGCCTTCTTGCTGGTTATATGCTTTCCTTGCCATGACTTGCACCGTAGTGAGTGCATAGAGCTCGTTTACATGCCTTCGTGAGTTATATTTCAGCGTGTCTCAGTTTTCACTAAGTCTGAAAACTGATTATGTTCGAGCTATGTTCGTGAGCTCGGTAGAGTATTTTGTGAACCCTTTTGGCCCCAGGTCACTTTGGGTGTTTTATTAAGCTTGTTGAGTAGCTCTATGCCATGTTCTTACTTGTCATGTTCAGGTTTTCTATCATGTTGTTTTGCTGCTCCGAAGAGAGCATCGTGATCCGAAATTTCAGACTAGTGTTAATTTCACTAAGTCTGGAATCTGTTTTGCATTTGCGTTTTAGCCATGCTTGTTTGAACCTCTTAATGGATGATTTTGCCTATGTCTCAGTGCTAGTGTTTTGTCAACCATCTTGTGTACATCACTGCCATGTATTTTGTTTTCATGTTGGGTGGCTGTAGCATGTTCATTTCGTTGCATTTAGATGCCTACTTGCTGCAATCGCATACCGGTGTCATATCTTAAAACGCTTGCCATTTCTAAACCGTAGCTCCGATTCCTATGATCTTTATATCGTTTTCAAGCGATTTCATCCCCTCTATCCAGTGGCACACTTGGTTTCCCAAGTTGATGCCAGGTTCATGCATTTCCTGTCATATCTTGCATTTTGCATCCCACATCGCATCCCGCATAGCATATCGTCATTTCATCATATTGCTTGGTCTTACCCGTGGTTGATTGTATCCTTGTTGCTTGTTTGTCTTGTGGGTAGAGCCGGGAGACGAGTTCGCTACCGAGGAGCCCGTTGATTTTGCTTGTGAGGATCCAGTCAACTCTAACAACTGTGCAGGCAAGATGATCATACCCTCGAAATCACTACTATCTTTGCTATGCTAGTTTGCTCGCTCTTTTGCTTGCCACTGCTTCGATGCCTACCATTTGCTTGTCAGCCTCCCAATAGCCATGTTGAACCTCTAACCCACCATTGTCCTAGCAAACCGTTGATTGGCTATGTTACCGCTTTGCTCAGCCCTTCTTATAGCGTTGTTAGCTGCAGGTGAAGATTGGAGCCGTTCCTTGTTGGAACATTTATTTTACTTGTTGGGATATCATTATATTGCTATGTTATCTTAATGCATATATATACTTGGTAAAGGGTGGAAGGCTCGGCCTCTCGCCTAGTGTTTTGTTCCACTCTTGCCGCCCTAGTTACCGTCATATCGGTGTTATGTTCCCGGATTGTGCGTCCCTTACGCGGTTGGGCTATAATGGGAACCCCTTGATAGTTCGCCTTGATTAAAGCTTTTCCAGCAATGCCCAACATTGGTTTTACCATTTGCCACCTAGCCTCTTTTTCCCTTGGGTTTCCGGAGCCCGAGGGTCATCTCATTTTAAACCCCCCCCCCCCGGGCCAGTGCTCCTCTGAGTGTTGGTCCGAACCAGGCAGCCTGCGGGGCCACCTCGGGGAAACTTGAGGTTTGGTTTTACTCGTAGCTTGACCTATCCGAGCGTGCCCTGAGAAAGAGATATGTGCAGCTCCTATCGGGATTTGTCGGCACATTCGGGCGGTGTTGCTGGACTTGTTTTAACCTGTCGAATCATCTTGTTGTACCGAGATACCGAGTCTGATCGGTGTGTCTTGGGTGGAGGTCTATTCCTTCGTTGACCGTGAGAGCTTGTTATGGGCTAAGTTGGGACCCCCCTGCAGGGATTGATCTTTCGAAAGCCGTGCCCGCGGTTATGGGCGGATGGGAATTTGTTAATGTCCGGTTGTAGATGACTTGAACTAAACTTAATTAAAATGAATCAACCGTGTGTGTTACCGTGATGGCCCCTTCTCGGCGGAGTCCGGGAAGTGGACACGGTGTTGGAGTTATGCTTGCGCAGGATGTTCCTTTAGCTTCTCGCTCGTGCTTCGCCTTCTCTTCTCGCTCTCTTTTGCGTATAAGTTAGCCACCACATATGCTAGTCGCTTGCTGCAGCTCCACATATATTTGCCTTATCCATTCCCATGAGCTTAAATAGTTTTGATCGTGTGGGTGTGAGATTGCTGAGTCCCTGTGGCTCACAGATTCTACAACTCCAGATGCAGGTCCAGGTGTTTCTGCTCCAGTTGACGATTACGAGCTTAAGTGGGAGTTCGACGAGGACTCTCAGCGTTACTATGTGTCTTTTCCGGATGATCAGTAGTGGTGCCTAGTTGGGGTTATCGATTCAGGACCTTGTCGCATGTTGGGGGTCTTTTCTATTTTGGCGCCGTAGTCGGGCCATGAGTAATTTGTATGATGGATGTTATTTATGTACTCTGATGTGACGTGGCGAGTGTAAGCCAACTATATTATCTCCCCCTTTTATTATATATTACATGGGATGTTGTAATGATTGCCTGACTTGCGACATTGCTTTCAATGCGGTTATGCCTCTAAGTCGTGCCTCGACACGTGGGAGCTATAGCCGCATCGAGGGCGTTACACATGACTCATGGGCAAAATGACCAAGACTCCGTTCTCTGGAACAATGGAGCGAGCAACCAACTTATTGGAAATCATACATACTGATGTGTGTGGTCCAATGAGCGTTGAGGCTCGCGGAGGATATCGTTATGTTCTCACTCTCACTGATGACTTGAGTAGATATGGGTATGTCTACTTGATGAAACACAAGTCTGAGACCTTTGAAAAGTTCAAAGAGTTTCAGAATGAAGTAGAGAATCAATGTGACCGAAAGATAAAATTCTTACGATCGGATCGTGGAGGAGAATATTTAAGTCACAAATTTGGTACACACTTAAGAAAATGTGGAATCGTTTCACAACTCACGCCGCCTGGAACACCTCAGCGTAACGGTGTGTCCGAACGTCGTAATCGCACTCTATTGGATATGGTGCGATCTATGATGTCTCTTACCGATTTACCGCTATCATTTTGGGGATACGCTCTAGAGACAGCTACATTCACTTTAAATAGGGCACCGTCTAAATCCGTTGAGACGACACCGTATGAATTATGGTTTGGGAAGAAAACTAAGCTGTCATTTCTAAAAGTTTGGGGATGCGATGCTTATGTCAAGAAACTTCAACCTGAAAAGCTCGAACCCAAGTCAAAAAAATGCGTCTTCATAGGATACCCTAAGGAAACCATTGGCTATACCTTCTACCTTAGATCCGACGGCAAGATCTTTGTTGCCAAGAACGGATCCTTTCTGGAAAAGGAGTTTCTCTCGAAAGGAGTAAGTGGGAGGAAAGTAGAACTCGATGAAGTACTACCTCTTGAACCGGAAAGTAGTATAGCTCAGGAAAATGTTCCTGTGGTGCCTACACCGACTGGAGAGGAAATTAATGATGATGATCAAGGTACTTCGGATCAAGTTGCTACTGAACTTCGTAGGTCCACAAGGACACGTTCCACACCAGAGTGGTATGGCAACCCTGTCCTGGAAATCATGTTGTTAGACAATGGTGAACCTTCGAACTATGAAGAAGCGATGGCGGGCCCAGATTCCAACAAATGGCTAGAAGCCATGCAATCCGAGATAGAATCCATGTATGAAAACAAAGTATGGACTTTGACTGACTTGCCCGATGATCGACGAGCGATAGAAAACAAATGGATCTTTAAGAAGAAGACGGACGCGGATGGTAATGTCACCATGTATAAAGCTCGACTTGTCGCTAAGGGTTATTGGCAAGTTCAAGGGATTGACTACGATGAGACTTTCTCTCCCGTAGCGAACCTTAAGTCCGTCCGAATCATGTTAGCAATTGCTGCATACTATGATTATAAGATATGGCAGATGGACATCAAAACGGCATTCGTTAACGGTTATCTTAAGGAAGAGATGTATATGATGCAGCCGGAAGGTTTTGTCGATCCTAAGAATGCTAACAAAGTATGCAAGCTCCAGCAATCCATTTATGGGCTGGTGCAAGCATCTCGGAGTTGGAACATTCGCTTTGATGAGATCATCAAAGCGTTTGGGTTTATGCAGACTTATGGAGAAGCCAGCGTTTACAAGAAAGTGAGTGGGAGCTCTGTAGCATTTCTCATATTATATGTAGATGACATACTTTTGATGGGAAATGATATAGAATTCTTGGACAGCATTGAGGCCTACTTGAATAAGTGTTTTTCAATGAAGGACCTTGGAGAAGCTGCTTACATATTAGGCATCAAAATCTATAGGGATAGATCGAGACGCCTCATAGGTCTTTCACAAAGCACATACCTTGATAAGATTTTGAAGAAGTTCAAAATGGATCAGTCCAAGGAAGGGTTCTTGCCTGTATTGCAAGGTGTGAGATTGAGCTCGGCTCAATGCCCGACCACGGCAAAAGATAAAGAAGAGATGAGTGTCATCCCCTATGCCTTAGCCATAGGATCTATTATGTATGCCATGCTGTGTACCAGACCTGATGTAAACCTTGCCGTAAGTTTGGTAGGAAGGTACCAAAGTAATCCCGGCAAGGAACACTGGACAGCGGTCAAGAATATCCTGAAGTACCTAAAAAGGACAAAGGACATGTTTCTTGTTTATGGAGGTGACGAAGAGCTCGTCGTAAAGGGTTACATGGACGCTAGCTTCCACACAGATATGGATGACTCTAAGTCACAAACCGGATACGTGTATATGTTGAATGGTGGGGCAGTAAGCTGGTGCAGTTGCAAGCAGAGCGTCGTGGCAGGATCTACATGTGAAGCGGAGTACATGGTAGCCTCGGAGGCAGCGCATGAAGCAATTTGGTTGAAGGAGTTCATCACCGACCTAGGAGTCATACCCAATGCGTCGGGGCCGATCAAACTCTTCTGTGACAACACTAGAGCTATTGCCCTTGCCAAGGAGCCCAGGTTTGACAAGAAGACCAGGCACATCAAGCGTCGTTTCAACTCCATCCGTGAAAATGTTCAAGATGGAGACATAGATATTTGCAAAGTACATACTGATCTGAATGTCGCAGATCCATTGACTAAACCTCTTCCGCGAGCAAAACATGATCAACACCAGAACTCTATGGGTGCTCGATTCATCACAATGTAACTAGATTATTGACTCTAGTGCAAGTGGGAGACTGTTGGAAATATGCCCTAGAGGCAATAATAAAAGGATTATTATTATATTTCCTTGTTCATGATAATTGTCTTTTATTCATGCTATAATTGTATTATCCGGAAATCATAATACACGTGTGAATACATAGACCACAATACGTCCCTAGAAAGCCTCTAGTTGACTAGCTCGTTGGTCAACGGATAGTCATGGTTTCCTGACTAGACATTAGATGTCGTTGACAACGAGATCACATCATTAGGAGAATGATGTGATGGACAAGATCCAATCCTAAGCATAGCACAAGATCGTGTAGTTCGTTTTGCTAGAGCTTTTCTAATGTCTAGTATCTTTTCCTTAGACCATGAGATCGTGTAACTCACGGATACCGTAGGAGTGCTTTGGGTGTACCAAACGTCACAACATAACTGGGCGACTATAAAGGTGCACTACAGGTATCTCCGAAAGTGTCTGTTGGGTTGACACGGATCGAGACTGGGATTTGTCACTCCGTATTACGGAGAGGTATCACTGGGCCCACTCGGTAGTGCATCATCATAATGAGCTCAAAGTGACCAAGTGTTTGGTCACGGGATCATGCATTACGGTACGAGTAAAGTGACTTGCCGGCAATGAGATTTAACGAGGTATTGGGATACCCACGATCGAATCTCGGGCAAGTAACATACCGTCTGACAAAGGGAATAGTATACGGGGTTGTTTGAATCCTCGACATCATGGTTCATCCGATGAGATCATCGAGGAGTATGTGGGAGCCAACATGGGTATCCAGATCCCGCTGTTGGTTATTGACCGGAGAGCCGTCTCGGTCATGTCTGCATGTCTCCCGAACCCGTAGGGTCTACACACTTAAGGTTCGGTGACGCTAGGGTTATTAGGAAGACTTGTATGTGATTACCGAATGTTGTTCGGAGTCCCGGATGAGATCCCGGACGTCACGAGGAGTTCCGGAATGGTCCGGAGGTAAAGATTTATATATGGGAAGTTGTCATACGGTCTCCGGAAAGTTTTGGGGGCATATCGATATTGTACCGGGGCCACCGGAGGGGTTCCGGGGGTCCACCGGGAGGGGCCACCCCTCTCGAAGGGCCTCATGGGCCGTAGGGGGCAGGGAAACAGCCCCTGGAGGTCTGGGCGCCCCCCCCCTTGGGCCCATGCGCCTAGGGTTGGGGGGGAACCCTAGTGGGGGCACCCCCCTTGCTTGTGGGGCAAGCCCCCTCCCTTGGCCGCCCCCCCCCCCTCTAGATCTCATCTAGAGGGGGCCGGCCCCCTTCCCCCTTCCCCTATA
>NC_041383.1:634304337-634350326 GCF_002162155.2 Triticum dicoccoides
CTCACTATTCATCCAATCGATCGGCTTCAGTTAGCAGCAGTAGCGAAGGAATCGCTCGATCGGGTTCAGTTAACAGCCATCGATCAATCGCTCGAGTTCAGTAACGCATAGCCTGCAGTGAATCGCTCGGGTTCAGTTAGAGCCCAACGCCTCGCTCTGGTTCAGTTAGAGCCAACGCCTCGCATACACGCGCGTACATGTACGAGAGAAACACGCATCGCTCGGCCCCCGACCTCCCACTGTAACCGGGAACTCCCCGAAATTTTCCTCGCCCTCACTTCTACCACGTTTTTTTCCGTCATGGACGGCCCAAAGAATGTCATGCAGCTGCGTCTCCAGCCAGCCCGGGATGAAAAGCCCATTTTCTGTCATGATTTTTTGTCATAGAAGTAGGATCCCACCACATCTATGATGGTACCGGGTTTTGTCACAATTATCATCATAGAAGTGTCATATGTATGACAGGGAAAAAATTCGTTCGGCCCAAAATGTCACGGATGTGTCTTTTTTTGTAGTGTACTAAGTGGGTATAAGCTATTCCAACTAGTAGTGTTGATCACAGCACCTCTATTAAAATGCTTAAGGAAGTTATTTTCCCAAGGTTTGGAGTCCCTAGATATTTAATGACAGATGGTGGTTCACACTTTATTCATGGTGCTTTCCATAAAATGCTTGCTAAGTATGATGTTAATCATAGAATTGCATCACCTTATCACCCTGAGTCTAGTGGTCAAGTTGAACTTAGCAATAGGGAAATAAAACTAATCTTACAAAAGACTGTCAATAGGTCCCAAAAGAATTGGTCTAAGAAATTAGATGATGCACTTTGGGCTTATAGAACAACATACAAAAATCCTATGGGTATGTCTCCTTATAAAATGGTTTATGGAAAATCTTGTCATTTGCCTCTTGAGTTAGAACACAAAGCATATTGGGCAATTAAAGAACTCAACTATGATTTCAAACTTGCTGGTGAAAAGAGGTTGTTTGATATTAGCTCATTAGATGAATGGAGAACCCAAGCTTATAAAAATGCCAAGTTACTTAAAGAAAAGTTAAAAGATGGCATGACAAAAGAATCCAAAAGCGCGAGCTCAAAGTTGGAGAATATGTTCTTTTGTACAACTCTCATTTCAGATTCTTTGCAGGAAAACTCCTCTCCAAATGGGAAGGACCCTATGTTATCGAGGAGGTTTATCGATCTGGCACTATCAAAATAAATAATGCCGAAGGCACTAACCCGAAGGTTGTTAATGGGCAACGAATAAACATTATATCTTAGGTATGCCCATTAATGTTGAAAGAAATATTATTCAAACTATGACACTGGAAGAACACATAAAAGATACCTTCCGGAACACTCCAGAATCGTGAAAAAGAGGAGGTACATGATATGGTAAGTAAACAGACTCCAAAAAATCCGCAAAAATATTTTTTGTAAGTTTTTGAATATATAAAAAATTAGGAAAATGATAAACTACCAGGAAGGTAACCCTGGTGGACACAAGACACCAGGGCACGCTTGGCTTGCCAGGCGTGCCTAGGTGGGTTGTGCCCACCTCGGGTACCTTCCGGACTCCATTTTTCTTCTGCTTTACTTGTTTCCAAAGATAAAAAAATATTTATATACCCCCAAGCCTGTTGACATCCGTATCACGAAGAAATATCATGCTTTCTTCTCTTGCTGTTTTCTGTCCGATCTAATCCACCATGGCTGAATCAAGCTCCTCCAAGGACAAGTTCTTCGAGAACATCATCAACCAATATCTGCGGGAGGTGATGCAGCACCCTCAACCTATTCGGATGCGCGATGGGGTGCTCCACATCTGCGATGTGCAAGGCCCCAAGGGAACTGGATCTATGGAGGCCAGGCTGGAAACTATGGAGCAGGAAGTCTTCCGATGCAAGGGGATGGTGGAACATGGACTCAATGCCAATCACCTCATGATTGCGGACTACACCCGTGATCCCAAGGTGGATGGCAAGTCCATGAAGGACATCCTCTTCTCCTTCAATGAGTAAATCAACTTCCTCTAGAGCCAGATCTACGACCTCCCAAACCAAGTCTTTGAATATGAGGCAAGGTATAAAGGTATGAGGTTGGATGCCAGTTGCAGGACCCGGGAGACTCACCCTTCCTCTTATGATGGTGAGCCTCTGCCATCGAAACCTGAGTACAAGATCACTTATTCTTCACCACCACCACCACCTCCTTCTTCATCACAAAAAAAAAATTGAGTATCTGGTATGGGCACTCCCCTTGGCTTTTGCCAAGCTTGGGGGAGGTACCCCGGTATCGTATCACCTCCACTATATTTTGCCTTTACTTTTCTTAGGTCAATCCATAGTTATCTTTTGCTTTAGATAAATAAAAGTTTAGTTTGATGCTTTATTTTCGAGAGTTCTGCTGGGTGATCTATCTTTGTAATCGTCTGCAAGATATATAATAAAGTTTAGTTTGAGTTTTTCTTTCTTTACTTTCTTGTTTCAATAAAAGGAAAGGAAATAAATGAAAAATATCATATGCTAATCTGATGGTAAGTGATGACATTACAGGAAAAGTGTATTTTATTGTGGATTGACAAACATAGCATTGGTCAATGATGCAACTCATGAAAGAATTAATAAGGGAAGAGAAGATTCACATGCAAATACACTATCCTGGAAATCTTTTGTGATTGTGAGCACCCATCAAAATATTATATGCCAAAATTGTTGACGTTGGACAAGGAAGACAATGTAATGATTTATGTTTGTTCATATTCACATAGAGGTTATATTGTCATAGATCCTTCAACATGTGGTGTTAGCCCTACCTTTGCTAGCCAAAAATTCTGCGCTAAGTAGAGATACTAATTGTGCATCCAAACCCCTTAAACCCTAATCTTGTTTTGAGAGTCCACCATACCTACCTTCGAATTGAGTAAGATCCTTCAAGTAAGTTGTCATCGGTGCAAACAGGCAATAAAAGTTGCTTCTAAAGTGTGAGATCTTTTAGTGTAAGTGAAAATTGAGCGTTGTACGAACTTGTGATGGCGAAGAATAAAAGCGACAGACTGGATAATAAAGGTTTCCATCATAAGGGGAAATATAACGTAACGTTCTCTTGCACTAAGGGGTTGAGCATACAAACAAAAAGCGCATGGCAACCTGTGCTTCCCTCCGTGAAGGACCTATCTTTTACTTTTATGTATTTACTTTCATGCAAGAGTCAAGGTTCTTCTCTCTATTCCTTTTTATTTTCTCCTTTGGCAAACATCATGTGGTGAGGAAAGATCTAGGCACATATATACAGTGGAATATGGGTAGCATGAGTTACTATTGTTGACATCACCCTTGAGGTGAATACGTTGGGAGGCGATGTTGGGGAACGTTGCAGAAAATAAAAAAATTCTACGCGTCACCAAGATCAATCTATGGAGTCATCTAGCAACGAGATAGAGGAGTCCATCTACATACCCTTGTAGATCGCGAGCGGAAGCGTTCAAGAGAAAGGGGTTGATGGAGTCATACTCGTCGTGATCCAAATCACCGATGATCCTAGCACCGAACGGATGGCACCTCCGCGTTCAACACACGTACGGTTGGGAGAGACGTCTCCTCCTTCTTGATCCAGCAAGGGGAAAGGACAGGTTGATGGAGATCCAGCAGCACGACGGCGTGGTGGTGGAAGTAGCGGGGATCTCGGCAGGGCTTCGCCAAGCTCAGCGAGAGGGAGAGGTGTTACGGGAGGAGAGGGAGGCGCCAGGGTCTTGGGTGCACAGCCCTCCCTCCCCCCTCTTTATATAGGGGCCCTGGGGGGGTGCCGGCCCCCTAGAGATCCAATCTCAAGGGGGGGCGGCGGCAAAAGGGGGGGACTTGCCCCCCAGGTCAGGTGGGGCGCCCCCCACCCCCAGGGTTTCCAACCCTAGGCGCAGGGGAAGGCCCAAGGGGGGCGCACAAGCCCACCAGGGGCTGGTTCCCTTCTCACTTCAGCCCATGGGGCCCTCCGGGATAGGTGGCCCCACCCCGTGGACCCCCGAGACACTTTCGGTGGTCCCGGTACAATACCGGTGACCCCCGAAACTTTCCCGGTGGCCGAAACTAGACTTCCTATATAGAAATCTTAACCTCCGGACCATTCCGGAACTCCTCGTGACGTCTGGGATCTCATCCGGGACTCCGAACAACTTTCGGGTTACCGCATACTAATATCTCTACAACCCTAGCGTCACCGACCCTTAAGTGTGTAGACCCTACGGGTACGGGAATCACGCAGACATGACCGAGACAGCTCTCCGGCCCATAACCAACAGCGGGATCTGGATACCCATGTTGGCTCCCACATGTTCCACGATGATCTCATTGAATGAACCACGATGTCGAGGATTCAAGTAATCCCGTATACAATTCCCTTTGTCAATCGGTACGTTACCTGCCCGAGATTCGATCGTCGGTATCCCAATACCTTGTTCAATCTTGTTACCGGCAAGTCACTTTACTCGTACCGTAATGCATGATCCCATGGCCAACCACTTAGTCACATTGAGCTCATTATGATGATGCATTACCGAGTGGGCCTAGAGATACCTCTCCATCATACGGAGTGACAAATCCCAGTCTCGATTCGTGTCAACCCAGCAGACACTTTCGGAGATACCTGTAGTATACCTTTATAGCCACCCAGTTACGCTGTAACATTTGGTACACCCAAAGCACTCTTACGGTATCCGGGAGTTACACGATCTCATGGTCTAAGGAAATGATACTTGACATTAGAAAAGCTCTAGCAAACGAACTACACGATCTTGTGCTATGCTCAGGATTGGGTCTTGTCCATCACATCACTCTCCCAATGATGTGATCCCGTTATCAATGACATCCAATGTCCATGGTCAGGAAACTGTAACCATCCATTGATAAACGAGCTAGTCAACTAGAGGCTCACTAGGGACATGTTGTGGTCTATGAATTCACACATGTATTACAATTTCCGGCTAACACAATTATAGCATGAACAATAGACAATTATCATGAACAAGGAAATATAATAATAACCATTTTATTATTGCCTCTAGGGCATATTTCCAACAGTCTCCCACTTGCACTAGAGTCAACAATCTAGTTACATTGTGATGAATCGAACACCCATAGAGTTCTGGTGTTGATCATGTTTTGCTCGCGGAAGAGGTTTAGTCAACGGATCTGCGACATTCAGATCTTTGTGCACTTTACAAATATCTATGTCTCCATCTTGAACATTTTCACGAATGGAGTTGAAGTGACGCTTGATGTGCCTGGTCTTCTTGTGAAACCTGGGCTCCATGCAAGGGAATGGCTCCAATGTTTTCGTAGAAGAGAGTCATTGGCCCCGACGTATTGGGAATAACTCCTAGGTCGGTAATGAACTCATTCATCCAGATTGCTTCATGTGCTGCCTCCGAGGCTTCCATGTACTCTGCTTCACATGTAGATCCTGCCACGATGCTTTGCTTGCAACTGCACCAGCTTGCTGCCCCACCATTCAAAATATACACGTATCCGGTTTGTGACTTAGAGTCATCCAGATCTGTGTCGAAGCTAGCATCGACGTAACCCTTTACGACGAGCTCTTCGTCACCTCCATAAACAAGAAATATATCCTTAGTCCTTTTCACGTACTTCAGGATATTCTTGACCGCTGTCCAGTGTTCCATGCCGGGATTACTTTGGTACCTTCCTACCAAACTTACGGCAAGGTTTACATCAGGTCTGGTACACAGCATGGCATACATAATAGACCCTATAGCCGAGGCATAGGGGATGACACTCATCTTTTCTCTATCTTCTGCCGTGGTCGGGCATTGAACTGAGCTCAATTTCACACCTTGCAACACAGGCAAGAATCCCTTCTTAGACTAATCCATATTGAACCTCTTCAATATCTTATCAAGGTATATGCTTTGTGAAAGACCTATGAGGCATCTCGATCTATCTCTATAGATCTTGATGCCTAATATGTAAGCAGCTTCTCCAAGGTCCTTCATTGAAAAACACTTGTTCAAGTAGGCCTTAATGCTATCCAAAAGTTCTATATCATTTCCCATCAATAGTATGTCATCCACATATAATATGAGAAATGCTACAGAGCTCCCACTCACTTTCTTGTAAACGCGAGCTTCTCCATAAGTCTGCATCAACCCAAATGCTTTGATCATTTCATTAAAGAGAATGTTCCAACTCCGAGATGCTTGCACCAGCCCATAGATGGAGCGTTGGAGCTTGCATACCTTGTTAGCATTCTTAGGATCGACAAAACCTTCCGACTGCATCATATACAATTCTTCCTTAAGAAAGTCGTTAAGGAATGCCGTTTTGACGTCCATTTGCCATATCTCATAATCATAGAATGTGGCAATTGCTAACATGATTCGGACGGACTTAAGCTTCGCTACGGGTGAGAAGGTCTCATCGTAGTCGACCCCTTGAACTTGTCGATAACCCTTAGCGACAAGTCGAGCTTTATAGATGGTAACATTACCATCCGCATCCGTCTTCTTCTTAAAGATCCATTTATTTTCTATCGCTCGCTGATCATCGGGCAAGTCTGTCAAAGTCCATACTTTGTTTTCATACATGGATCCTATCTCGGATTTCATGGCTTCAAGCCATTTGTTGGAATCTGGGCCCGCCATCGCTTCTTCATAGATCGAAGGTTCACCGTTGTCTAACAACATGATTTCTAGGACAAGGTTGCCATACCATTCTGGTGTGGAACGTGTCCTTGTGGACCCACGAAGTTCAGTAGCAACTTGATTCGAAGTACCTTGATCATCATAATTAACTTCCTCTCTATCCGGTGCAGGCACCATAGAAACATTTTCTTGAGCTGCGCTACTTTCCGGTTCAAGAGGCAATACTTTATCAAGTTCTACTTTCATCCCACTTACTTCTCTCGAGAGAAACTCTTTCTCCAGAAAGGACCCGTTCTTGGCAACAAAGATCTTGCCTTCGGATCTGAGGTAGAAGGTATACCCAATGGTTTCCTTACGGTATCCTATGAAGACGCATTTTTCCGACTTGGGTTCGAGCTTTTCAGGTTGAAGTTTCTTGACATAAGCATCGCATCGCCAAACTTTTAAAAACAACGGCTTAGGTTTCTTCCCAAACCATAATTCATACGGTGTCGTCTCAACAGATTTAGATGGTGCCCAATTTAAAGCGAATGTAGCTATCTCTAGAGCGTATCCCCAAAATGATAGCGGTAAATCGGTGAGTGATATCATAGATTGCACCATATCCAATAGAGTGCGATTACGACGTTCAGACACACCGTTACGCTGAGGTGTTCCAGGCGGCGTGAGTTGTGAAACGATTCCACATTTCCTTAAGTGCATACCAAATTCGTGACTTAAATATTCTCCCCCATGATCAGATCATAAGAACTTTATCTTTCGGTCACGTTCATTCTCTACCTCACTCTGAAATTCCTTGAACTTTTCAAAGGTCTCAGACTTGTGTTTCATCAAGTAGACATACCCATATCTACTTAAGTTGTCAGTGAGAGTGAGAACATAACGATAGCCTCCACGAGCCTCAACGCTCATTGGACCGCACACATCAGTATGTATGATTTCCAATAAGTTGGTTGCTCGCTCCGTTGTTCCGGAGAACGGAGTCTTGGTCATTTTTCCCATGAGGCATGGTTCGCATGTGTCAAATGATTCGTAATCAAGAGACTCCAAAAGTCCATCAGCATGGAGCTTCTTCATGCGTTTGACACCAATGTGACCAAGCTAGCAGTGCCACAAGTATGTGGGACTATCGTTATCAACCTTACATCTTTTGGTATTCACACTATGAATATGTGTAGCATCACATTCGAGATTCATTAAGAATAAACCATTGACCAGCGGGGCATGACCATAAAACATATCTCTCATATAAATAGAACAACCATTATTCTCGGATATAAATGCGTAGCCATCTCGTATTAAACGAGATCCAGATACAATGTTCATGCTCAAAGCTGGCACTAAATAACAATTATTGATGTTTAAAACTAATCTCGTTGGTAAATGTAGAGGTAGCTTGCCGACGGCGGTCACATCGACCTTGGAACCATTCCCGACGCGCATTGTCACCTCATCCTTCGCCAGTCTCCACTTATTCCGCAACTCCTGTTTTGAGTTACAAATATGAGCAACCGCACCGGTATCGAATACCCAGGAGCTACTACGAGTACTGGTAGGGTACACATCAATTACATGTATATCACATATACCTTTGGTGTTGTCGGCCTTCTTGTCCGCTAAGTACTTGGGGCAGTTCCGCTTCCAGTGTCCGCTTCCCTTGTAATAAAAGCACTCAGTCTCAGGTTTGGGTCCATGCTTTGGCTTCTTCCCGGCAACTGGCTTACCGGGCGCGGCAACTCCCTTGCCGTCCTTCTTGAAGTTCTTCTTACCCTTGCCTTTCTTGAAACTAGTGGTTTTATAAACCATCAACACTTGATGTTCCTTTTTGATCTCCACCTCCGCTGATTTCAGCATTGAATATACCTCAGGAATGGTTTTCACCATCCCCTGCATATTGAAGTTCATCACAAAGCTCTTGTAGCTAGGTGGGAGCAACTGGAGGATTCTGTCGACCACTGCGTCATCCGGGAGATTAACTCCCAGTTGAGATAAGCGGTTGTGCAACCCAGACATTTTGAGTATGTGCTCGCTGACAGAACCATTCTCCTCCATCTTACAACTGTAGAACTTGTCGGAGACTTTATATCTCTCGACCCGGGCGTGAGCTTGGAAAACCATTTTCAGCTCTTGGAACATCTCATATGCTCCGTGCTGCTCAAAACACTTTTGGAGCCCCGGTTCTAAGTTGTAAAGCATGCCGCACTGAACCAGGGAGTAATCATCACTAGCGACTGCCAGGCATTCATAACGTCTTGAGTTGCTGGGAAAACGGGTGCTTCACCTAGCGGTGCATCTAGGACATATGCTTTCTTGGCAGCTATGAGGATGATCCTCAAGTTCCGGACCCAGTCCGTATAGTTGCTGCCATCATCTTTCAGCTTGGTTTTCTCTAGGAACGTGTTGAAGTTGAGGGCAACATTAGCGTGGGCCATTTGATCTGCAAGACATATATTGCAAAGATTTTACACTAAGTTCATGATAATTAAGTTCATCTAATCAAATTATATAATGAACTCCCACTCAGACAGACATCCCTCTAGTCATCTAAGTGATCCATGATCCGAGTAAACTAGGCAGTGTCCGATCATCACGTGAGACGGACTAGTCATCATCGGTGAACATCTTCATGTTGATCGTATCTTCTATACGACTCATGTTCGACCTTTCGGTCTCTTGTGTTCTGACGCCATGTTTGTACATGCTAGGCTCGTCAAGTCAACCTAAGTGTTTTGCATGTGTAAATCTGGCTTACACCCGTTGTATGTGAACGTTAGAATCTATCACACCCGATCATCATGTGGTGCTTTGAGACAATGAACTTTCGCAACGGCGCATAGTTAGGGGGAACACTTTCTTGAAATTATTATGATGGATCATCTTATTTACTACCGTTGTTCTAAGCAAATAAGATGCAAAAACATGATAAACATCACATGCAATCAAATAGTGACATGATATGGCCAATATCATTTTGCTCCTTTTGATCTCCATCTTCGGGGCGCCATGATCATCATTGTCACCGGCATGACACCATGATCTCCATCATCGTGCCTTCATGAAGTTGTCACGCCAATGATTACTTCTAATACTATGGCTAACGGTTTAGCAATAAAGTAAAGTAATTACATGGCGCTATTCAATGACACGCAGGTCATACAATAAATAAAGACAACTCCTATGGCTCCTGCCGGTTGTCATACTCATCGACATGCAAGTTGTGATTCCTATTACAAGAACATGATCAATCTCATACATCACATATATTTCATTCATCACATCCTTTTGGCCATATCACATCACAAGGCATATGCTGCAAAAACAAGTTAGACGTCCTCTAATTGTTGTTGCATGTTTTTACGTGGCTGATATAGGTTTCTAGCAAGAACGTTTCTTACATACGCCAAAACCACAACGTGATATGCCAATTTCTATTTACCCTTCATAACGACCCTTTTAATCGAACCTGATCCAACTAAAGAGGGAGAACACCCGCTAGCCACCTTATGCAACTAGTGCATGTCAGTCGGTGGAACCTGTCTCACGTAAGTGTACGCACTATTCAAGAATTCGTCCGATTAATCAGTTAACGGGCCAGTTAATCGCTACTCATAGGTTGACCGAATCGAATAACATCTATTCATCATATTAACTTGCCAAGATCATTAATTGGCCAGTTAGACCGATTAATCAGTTGTTAGGCCCATTAATCACTATTGACCCATTAACTTCTGGGCAAACAAAGCCTAATTTTTTTCTTGTAACCCCTCCCATCCCCCTCTCACTCCTCAATAGCTACGGATCGACCAAACAGTAGCATATTTTGGTATATTACATAGTTGAGAGCATGAGAGTATGGTATAATACATAAAAAACTAGATATATGTTGGCAATTCCTATATAATCTACTAGTTAATGGTCGACCGACTAATCCAGTTAATAGGCCGATTCACCGATTAATCACTACTCCCAAGCTGACCGAGCAGCTACCAGTTACCGATTTCTTGAACAATGAGTGTACGTGTAAGGTCGGTCCGGGCCTCTTCATCCCACGATGCCGCCGAAACAAGATAAGACTAGTAGTGGCAAGTAAATTGACAAAATTGATGCCCACAACAATCTTGTGTTCAACTCATGCATAGAAACTACGCATAGACCTAGCTCATGATGCCACTGTTGGGGAACGTTGCAGAAAATTAAAAAATTCTACGCGTCACCAATATCAATCTATGGAGTCATCTAGCAACGAGAGAGAGTGCATCTACATACCCTTGTAGATCGCGAGCGGAAGCGTTCAAGAGAACGGGGTTGATGGAGTCGTACTCGTCGTGATCCAAATCACCGATGATCCTAGCGCCGAACAGACGGCACCTCCGCGTTCAACACACGTACGGTAGGGAGAGACGTCTCCTCCTTCTTGATCCAGCAAGGGGAGAGGAGAGGTTGATGGAGATCCAGCAGCACGATGGCTTGGTGGTGGAAGTAGCGGGGATCTCAGGAGGGCTTCGCCAAGCTCAGCGAGAGGGAGAGGTGTTACGGGGGGAGAGGGAGGCGCCAGGGGCTTGGGTGTGCATCCCTCCCTCCCCCCCTCTTTATGTAGGGGCCTTGGGGGGGCGCCGGCCCCCTAGAGATCCAATCTCAAGGGGGGGCGGCGGCCAAAGGGGGGGACTTGCCCCCCAAGTCAGGTGGGGTGCCCCCCACCCCCAGGGTTTCCAAGCCTAGGCGCAGGGGGATGCTCAAGGGGGGCGCGCCAGCCCACCAGGGGCTGGTTCCCTTCCCACTTCAGCCCATGGGGCCCTCCGGGATAGGTGGCCCCACCCGGTGGACCCTCGGGACCCTTCTGGTGGTCCCGGTACAATACTGGTGACCCCCAAAACTTTCCCGGTGGCCGAAACTGGACTTCCTATATACAAATCTTTACCTCCGGACCATTCCGGAACTCCTCGTGACATCCGGGATCTCACCCGGGACTCCGAACAACTTTCGGGTTACCTCATACTAATATCTCTACAACCCTAGCATCACCGAACCTTAAGTGTGTAGACCCTATGGGTTCGGGAATCACGCAGACATGACCGAGACAGCTCTCCGGCCAATAACCAGTAGCGGGATCTGGACACCCATGTTGGCTCCCACATGTTCCACGATGATCTCATTGAATGAACCACGATGTCGAGGATTCAAGTAATCTCGTATATAATTCCCTTTGTCAATCCGTACGTTACTTGCCCGAGATTCGATCGTCGGTATCCCAATACCTCGTTCAATCTCGTTACCGGCAAGTCATTTTAGTCGTACCGTAATGCATGATCCCTTGACCAACCACTTGGTCACATTGAGCTCATTATGATGATGCATTACCGACTGGGCCCAGAGATACCTCTCCGTCATACGGAGTGACAAATCCCAGTCTCGATTCGTGTCAACCCAACAGACACTTTCGGAGATACTTGTAGTATACCTTTATAGCCACCCAGTTACATTGTGACGTTTGGTACACCCAAAGCACTCTTACGGTATCCGGGAGTTACACTATCTCATGGTCTAAGGAAATGATACTTGACATTAGAAAAGCTCTAGCAAACGAACTACACGATCTTGTGCTATGCTCAGTATTGGGTCTTGTCCATCACATCATTCACCCAATGATGTGATCCCGTTATCAATGACATCCAATGTCCATGGTCAGGAAACTGTAACCATCCATTGATAAATGAGCTAGTCAACTAGAGGCTCACTAGGGACATGTTGTGGTCTATGTATTCACACATGTATTACAATTTCTGGATAACACAATTATAGCATGAACAATAGACAATTATCATGAACAAGGAAATATAATAATAACCATTTTATTATTGCCTCTAGGGCATATTTCCAATAGGCGAAACTATAAGCCCCTATCTTTCTATGTGTCCTGTCGGGGATATACCCCGCGGTATGACCCGACCGGAAGTATGACCCGGCCGGACTTGGCGCTTCACCGATGACCCACTGGAAGACTGGCGACTCACGGGTCTGGAGGCTCACGGATCAGACGATATCACGAGCCTGGCGACTCACGGATGGCCCTAACATTGACAGCACGCGGCTTTGTGAATCCTTCTAAACCGGTTCTTCTTCATCTGGAAAATTGTGAATCTCTCGACCCTGGGAGAGATCCCTTCAAGAACTCAACACCACCGTGCGCGGGCCCCACGGTGGACGCCAACTGTCGTGGAATTGTCACGGTAGATTTCCTAGCGTAAGGACTTAGTCATGAGGCCAACGCATCTATGTAGTAGCTTGAGAGGGGTTGAGCGGAATCGAGAGACGCAACACAAGACAAGGGTTTAGATAGCTTCGGGCCCCGGGAAACATCATCCGGTAATAACCCTACATGCTGTTTGCGGCTAGGTCTCATTATGATCATGAGAGAGTCGCCGGTAAGCCAGCTCTTCGTGTCTAGCCCTAAAGATTGTTTCTTGCCCCCTCTCTTGAGGAGCCCTACCCCTCCTTATATAAGTTAGAGGGGCGGGTTACATGTGGAGTCCTAGTAGGACTAGGACTAGTCTATCTTTTCTTACAAGTTGAATACAAGTCCGGGTCTTGCTTCCTTGTAAAGGAAATATTCATCACCCTTTCCTCTTAAGTCGGCCCAACATAACATGAGTTGGCCTTCTAGGCCTTGGGCCTAGTCTTCTATCTGACCCTTCGTTAGGGCCATCCGTGAGTCGCCAGGCTCGTGAGTCGTCTGATCCGTAAGCCGCCAGACCCGTGAGTCGCCAGTCTTCCAGCGGGTCATCGGTGAAGCGCCAAGTCCGACCGGGTCATACTTCCGGCCGGGTCATACCGTGGGGTATATCCCCGACATGTCCGGTTGAAACTTTTTGCTCATGTGTATGTGGTGAGTGTTAGCAATCATAGAGTACTAATTGATGGTTGAGTATGTGGACTTGCCTAAAGGCTCTGATACGTGACCCTTCCTGAAAAGATGGTGAATTACAGTTGCAAAGTTGACTAAGAACATAGTTTTTTGGTTTTCTATAGAGTTTATACTTTATACTTCGATGTTGTGATGAATTGTTACTTGTTCATGAGAAGTCTATGATAAAAGTTCTCTGATAAAAAATTTATGTTAAAGTTTGTTGTTGTTATAATAAGTTACATGATGCTGTTGTGTCCGTATTTTTGTTTTGATCGACACCTCTCTCTCTCTCTAAGCATGTGGACATGTTTTTCGATTTCGGTTTTTGCTTGAGGACAAGTGAGGTCTAAGCTTCGGGGAGTTGACACGTACATTTTGCATCATGTTTACCTACTGTTATTTATGTTGTTTTATTTCATAATAATGCTTTCTAATGCATTTTCTCTCATAATATGCAAGATACACACAAATGAGCTGAAACTTAACGAGGATTTTTTATGGAATAAATGAGAATTATTGGATCTGATAAGTACTAGAGGGGGCCCACCAGGTGGGCACAACCCACCTGGGCGCACCAGGGAGCCCAAGTGTCATGGAATTGTCACGGTAGATGTCCTAGTGAAAGGACTTAGTCGTGGAGCCATCGCACCTAGGAAGCTTAAAGGGGTTAATCGGGACAAAGGACATGAGGTTTATACTGGTTCGGCCCCTTACGGTGAAGGTAAAAGCCTACGATCCAGTTTTGAGTGGGATTGCTTATGTCTCGATAACTAGGGAGCGAATCGCTTGACCTAGCTCTCGAGTTGATGTTACTTGCCCTGAACCGCCGCCGGGTCGTCGCTTTATATACAGAGGTCGACGCCCAGCAGCTCTACAGAGTCCCGGTCGGCTCATAAATAGTGTCCGGCTCTGTCTCTTAACTATTCTTGCCTTACAATACAAGTCACGCATACATGGCGGTTTATCACTACGGGACTTAAGTCGCCTCTGGGCTTTGGGCCCTTAACTGAACTGCCATCTCTATCTTGGGACTTGGGCTTCAAGAATATTTGTAAGTATAACCCGGCCCCTCCTGGGCAGGTCATACCAATAGTTATATCCCCAACATTATGCCCTAGATTGATTTGAACTGGTTCATGTCAATCTTCGACATTTAAGGAAAAATCTTCTGCCCTTATGAAATTTTTGTAACCCGCCATGACGTCATCCTCTGGATTTGTGGTAACCCGCCATGACGTCACCTGTCATAAAAGTATGTTTTATTTAATGCATCCCAACGGATCTTTGTCTTGATGACCATCCCAAAAACCGAGGCGTCCTTGTAGTTGGATTACTCATATTTTCGGCCTCCTCGTTTTTCGCGCGCTTTTAGTGGCCCTTCCTTATAAATAGACCCAACTAGGTCTTCCTTATTCTTCCCGTTTCGCGTCTTCTTCCTCTCGCCCCCATATGTCACTGGAGCTCCGCCGCCGCCGCCACAACGCATCTCGTCCCTATCGACCTTGGCCGCAGCATCGACCTGAACCTGACCAGAGAAAGGCAGCGCCCCTCCGCTGTAGATCTCCCACAGTAAGTTTTCCCCTTTCTGCGCCATAGATCTGTGGTAGGGCTAGTATGTTCTTCTTATAGTTCCTTGTTCATCCTAGTTCTTCGCATTTGCTTCTGCCGCAGCTTTTTTGATCAAACGATAGCATAGATCTCGTGCGGTAGTTGCTCCGCATCCATTTTTAGCACTAGCAGATCTTCTTTCTTTGTAAGAATCCTCAGCATAACGCATGAACTTCGCTGCACCATATTTTTAGGTCTAGAATTTTTCCTTTTCTAAACGTCTGTTTGATCCAAAATAATAGCTTCAGTTTGTGAAACCTGTTTATGCAACACTTAGGCAAAATCGGCACTTATTAGATTCATCTAGCCATGGCGACTCTGATCACCGGCTTTAAAGATACCATGCTCAATTAATAATTCTGACCACCCTTGGCGGTTTTAGTCTTGACGGTTTATAGAGCCTACGGCGGCTTAAATAACCTTGACATAATTATCCTTATACCATTAGGCCCCTTCGTAAGCCGCCATCTTGACTATGCGCTGTAATATTTTCCTGCCCGGCTTAAATTTGAACCGGTACTTTTTCTCTGTCTTAGGCTTTTCAATCATAATGGCACAAAAGGCACCCACCTCTAGCAACTGGGTTAAATTCATTGTCACAGATAGTAGTCTTGATGATTTTGTGAAGACTGGCTATCTGCCGAAGAAAGAAGTCATGACTTATCTTGCTCCTAACTCGGAGGAGGAATTTCCTCAGCCGAAAGAAGGAGAACTTGTTGTTTTCACGGATCACATGAACCGGGGTTTCACTCCACCTGGCTCAAAGTTCTTCAGAGACGTGTTGCATTTCTTTGATCTTCACCCACAAGACATCGGACCCAATTTCGTGTCTAATATCTGCAACTCCCAAGTATTCAGTGAAGTATACCTCGGAGAAGAACCCAATTTGCTGCTCTTAAGCTATTTTACTTGAACCGACAAAATGAGTGTGCTAGCGGTCAGAGCTTAGAGCTCGGTGGTGTCTCAATCCAGCGCCGTAGGGATGTGATCTTTCCTTACGCCAACCCTCCGAGCCACCCCAAAGATTGGAATATGACGTGGTTTTACTGCCAAGACACCTCTCTGGCTGGTGAAAACCCTCTGCCCGGCTTTCGTGCTCTTCATCTTGGGCCCAACCATCACTTGCCTGACAAGATTACAGTCGTCGAACGCAAATCACTCGCCCCCACTTTGGCCAAGATCAAGGCTGTTCTGGGGAACGGGTTAATAGGCATCGACCTGGTCCAGGTTTGGCTCGCCTGGTGGGTCATTCCGTTGAGCTGCCGCCCTGGCTTGATGTGCGATTATACGGGCGCAAAGGATGACCCTCTGCGACACAGCCCTGATGACTTGCCTGAGGATGTCATTGATGATATGACCAAGTCTCTTTTAAACGAGAGCCTGGCAGACTGTGGGAAGGTGGGCTTAGCCCCCTTCTGCAAAGCTAACCCGGCTCCAAAGGTAAGCCGCCCATATGAAATAATTACCTTGATTTTTTTATGTCTCACCCATACTTATACATATGTTAATCTTTGCAGGCGGGTGATAAATTCTGGAAGGTCAAATATGACCATGAGGCTCCTAAGAGAGCCAGGAAAGAGAAGAAAGCCGCCAGGAAAGAGGCTGCCAAAAAGAAGGGGGAAAAGGCCACCGCCTCTGGCCTACTTCGGCTAGCAGACTCTTCTGAGTTGGAGGTAGCCTTTGACTCCCTTGGCTCATTTTTTAACCATCTTATTGACACTGATTATCAGCAGGAGGTACCAGGAGCAAGCCCTAACAAGGCGGATGAGGTAACTATCCTTTCCTTTGACTCCGAGCCTTTGCCAAGACAGAAAATCCGCAGAGTGACCTGGAAAGTAAGGTTTTCTCATCCTTTAGCTCATCACGATCCACAATTTTTTTTGAAGCGGCAGACTCATGAGAGCCGGAGGCAGACCCGGACCAGCAAGGATGCGGAGCTCTCCTCCGGCTTACCGAACACCCCAAAGAAGCACCGGAATGAGGTCACCTCTGATTTAAATTCTCTTTATCCTTTGGCGGGTCTTACTCGCCAACCTCTCAATTCTTCTGACTCGGATTATCAGGAAACTTCCCCTTCCTCCGGCGACTCAATGCAGTCCAACCTGCCGGCTTTCAAGACTACACCAGGGTATAATAATCTGCCTATCTTGTATTTACTTTTAACCCCTTGCATCTGTACTAACCTTTTATTTTGATGCAGTGGACAAGCCAAGCCCAGCAAACGGGTTAGGAAGAGCAAGCCAGCTAAAGACACGGTCGTGACTGAGCGGGTTCTTGAAACAGCTGTGCTGGACTCGTCAACTCATGAGCCACCATCTGAGCCAGCTCAAGACTTACCAACTCCCGCTGCTGACCTGCCCGCTGAACGAGCCGCCCATGAGTCAGAAAATCCAGAAGCCCCTAGCCCGGTCAGGACTGATGACCCGCAAAACACTGATGTTGAGATAACCAGAACCGGCTTTGTTGAGCCAGGAAGGCCAACTGTACTAGCCAAGTGTCCCGCCAAGGAAGAACTTCTGGACCACCATCGGGTCAAGCTTGATGTTGCAAATTATGCTCACATGAGTATTGGAGACATCTTTTCTGGCTACATGAGCCAAGTGCATAGTAGTCGGAACCTTGAGATTGACATGGTGAAGCAAATGCACCAAAAAATTTGAGGTACAACCCCTTCTCTGTATTCATTTATCTTTACTATGCCAGCCTTCAAGTCTATTGCTTATGATTAATATGTTGTAGACTTAAAAACAAATTTAGCGACATTAGTAGTATAGATGGACAAAACATGGAAGAAATCCGGCTTACTCTGTAGTCCCCAAGGGGAGGCTTAACCAACATGGTTAAACCGGTCCTTAAAATGGTTATATAAAAAATGTACTTAGAGAACTTTGAACCGCAATATGCATTAGCCCCCAAGTGCCAAGTATTTTTGTTTGCAAAAGTGCTTGGGACTTGCTGTTATGAACCGCCGTGTTGTGAACCGCCGTTGAAAGTAAAATTCGTCGGCAAACATTAGCCCCCAAGTGCCAAGCATTGTTGCTGGCAAAAGGCTTGGGACTTTAGTATTGCATAAAAATTGGCTTGATTTTGACCCTGTATTTGTATAGGCCGCCACGAGTAAACTCGAATCTGAGGTGACTGGTCTGAAGAGCCGCCTGGAGTCCCAAGAGACGGAACTCCAAAAAGCCGACACCAAGTTCAAATTCAGCATTTCTAAACAAGAAAAACTGAAGAAAGAATTTGAAATTGAAAGAAAGCCTGGGCTGATGAAAAAACTGCATTGATTAACCAAGCTAAGAAGGCAGAGGCGGCTCTGGAAGAAGCATCCGGTGAGTTAACCGGCTTAAAGCGCCATGTCTCTCAGATGGTCTCGGCAATCTTTGGTAAGTCGCCTTGCAAGTGTTTAAACATTTGATCCTTTCAGTTGATCATATAATTGGAATTGACTCACCTGATCATGTTTATCCAGGCCCCAGAAGCTCCAATTTGAACCAAGATATGCTGATCAAGCTGAAGGTAGTTTACACCTTGGTGGAGCAATTATATACCGGGTCTCAACGTGCATTAGCCACGGTGGCCTTATCAAATGAAGTGCCTACCCTCCTGGTAGAAGTCTTGAAGAAACTTTCCGTGCTGCCCCAATGGTTCGATGAACTGAGGTGGTCAGCTACAAGAGCCAGAGCGGTAAATTCTTTAAGCCAGGCCAAGGCTTGGCTACCAGAGTTAGACCCGGCCGACATTGCCACTGGCTATCCAAGCTTGAAGGAAGATGGCACTCCTTTTGAAGAAGCAGACTTTACCGCTTGCGTAAAGGAGATACGCCCTATGGCTACCCTGATAGCGAACGAAGTGGATCTTACCAAATACCAGGCGGGTTATGATGAAGAGAACCAGAGAATTCCGACACTTCATTATGAAGTAACCAGTCTGATCCCCCCACTCCGTAAGCACACCTTCACCCCTGAAGTTGACCCGACCGGTCTAGTTGATGATGAAGCCGAATTTGAAGCTTTGAACAACATTGACTGGTCATCGTCAACCTTCCAGGAAAGGGAGCAGGGCAAAGACGCGGAGAGGGCTAACCCAGATGCTTCAGGCCAATCATGAAGGCTATCCTTCCATGGCGGCTCACACCTGTGACATGCTGAAAAAACAATGTGAATCATCTGGACTCAAGGATTCATGTAATAGAGTAGAAATAACTTTGCTTTGGCCGTGCCATCGTGCACGTTTTATTGCTTAATGTCATTAAGCTGCCATGTTATATTCACCCATGTTTACTTTTCATCTGCTTACCATATGCTTGACCAGACCTTTTAACTGTCCTGCATATGAAAACAGACCACAAGATCCCTTGGCGGCTTACCGCCAGGCGGGTCAAAATAACTGAATATAAAAGAGTCACAAATAAGCTTGTTGTAAAAAGCACAACTATGATCTTACACCTGCGACCTTTTAAATTTGCACTGCCAGCTCATATGACCTGGTCAGTAAGGGTGATAACCCAAACTTCGGGCACCCGAATTTTCAAAGGTATAATGAGGCTCAGATATCGGTGACTTATCAGCCAATATTAAGCCGGGTTAAAAATAACCACACTTGTACTTGTAAACCTCAGAAAAGTCTCAAGTCAAATAAAGGGTGCTTCCAAAGAAAACTTAAAACAGATAGAATATAAAAAAATTCAAGGCTGCTGATTCGAATACAATCAATAAACGGTTCCAGATGGGTTAAGCTAGGATTCGAATACGATCATGTAGCCCCCAATGGCTTTGGTGTTGCACCGATCAAGAGGGTACTGACAGCTATGTTCTCTTTGGATCAAATACGACCTATGTTTGAATAGGAAGCCCCCTGATGACCTTGAGAGTTTTTTAACGACTCTGATTCGAATATGATCAAAGTCGGTTCCCAAAAGGGGTTAAGCTATGATTCTAATACGATCAAGAAGCCCCCTAGTGAGCTTGGCAGTGTGCCAACCAAAAGGGTACCGACAGCTATGTTCTCTTTGGTTCGAATACGACCTATGTTTGAACAGGAAGCCCCCTAGTGATCATAATTTTAACGACCAGATTTGAATACGATCATAAGACGGATCAATCGGGTTAAGCCGGATCGAATGCGATCAGCCCCCCAAGTGATCATGTGAGATGACAATGATAATAATAATGACACATTTACCATTGAGGAAGGGAAAAACGACAGAGGTCCTGCTTTATTATTTATCATAATATATACATTGTCAAAATATGTACATCATGAGAGTCGGTGGCTCAAGTGTAGTAAGGCCGAAGATGAGCGATATTCCACGGCCAGCGGGTCTCCTCCTCCGACTTACGTGAGTCTTTGTGCTCTCGAACATCGATAAGGTAGTATGACCTGTTGTTCAAGTTCTTGCTGACAACAAAGGTCCCTTCCCAAGGTGGGGATAACTTGTGTGCATCAGTTTGATCCTGGATGAGCCGGAGCACCAAATCGCCTTCCTGAAAGGCTCTGGATCTAACCCGGCGGCTGTGATAGCGGTGCAAGTCATGTTGGTAAATCGCCGAACGAGCTGTTGCCAAGTCCTGCTGTTCATCTAACAGGTCAAGAGCATCCTGACGCGCTTGTTCATTGTCTGCTTCCACATAAGCCACCACGTGAGGCGAGTCATGACGGATGTCACTAGGGAGAACCGCCTCAGCTCCGTAGACCATGAAGAAAGGCGTATAACCCGTAGATCTGTTGGGAGTAGTGTTGATGCTCCATAACACAGAGGGTAACTCCTCAACCGAACAACCCGGCGTCCACTGTAGGGGGACCAAAAGCCGGGGCTTGATGCCTTTCAAGATCTCCTGATTGGCTCTCTCGGCTTGACCATTGGATTGGGGGTGAGCCACTGTGAAACATCAAGCCGAATATGCTCACGTTGACAAAATTCTTCCATGGTGCCTTTAGATAGATTAGTGCCATTGTCAGCTATAATGCTGTGTGGAAAGCCGAAGCAAAATATCACCTTCTTCATGAACTGAACCACCGTAGCTGCATAACACTTACTGACTGGCTCTGCCTCAACCCACTTTGTAAATTTATCAACTGCCACCAAGAGGTGGGTCTTTTTATCTTTGGACCTTTTGAAAGGCCCAACCATGTCAAGCCCCCAGACTGCAAATGGACAAGTAATTGGAATCATTCTTAATTCTTGAGCCGGCATATGAGCCCGTCTTGAGAACTTTTGACAACCGTCACATTTACTGACCAGGTCCTCCGCATCAGCATGAGCCGTCAGCCAATAGAATCCATGACGGAAAGCCTTGGCCACAAGTGATTTTGACCCGGCATGATGACCACAATCCCCTTCGTGAATCTCACATAGAATTTCTTGGCCTTCTTCAGGAGAGACGCAACGCTGAAACGCCCATGTAACACTGCGATGATGCAACTCGCCACTAACGATCGTCGTTGACTTAGACCGCCGGGTTATCTGCCTAGCCAAGGTTTCATCCTAAGGCAACTCGCCCCGAGTCATATAAGCCAAATATGGCACTGTCCAATCTGGAATGACATGAAGAGCCGCCACCAATTGTGCTTCCGGGTCAGGAACAGCCAAGTCCTCCTCTGTAGGTAACTTGAAAGAAGGGTTATGCAGGATATCCAAGAAAGTATTAGGCAGCACCGGCTTACGCTGAGAGCCCAGCCGGCTTAAAGCATCAGTCGCCTCGTTCTTTCTGCGGTCAATGTGCTCCACTTGGTAACCCTTGAAGTGTCCAGCAATGGTGTCGACTTCACGATGATAAGCCGCCATGAGAGGATCCTTGGAATCCCACTTGTCTGATACCTGTTGAGCTACCAAATCGGAGTCGTCGAAACACCTTACCCGGCTTAAACTCGTCTCCTTAGCCATCCGAAGACCATGGCGTAAGGCTTCATACTCGGCTGCATTGTTAGTACAGGGAAACATCAACCGTAGCACATAACAAAATTTGTCACCTCGAGGGGAAGCTAAAACGACTCCAGCCCCCGAGCCCTCCAATTGCCTGGACCCGTCAAAATGAATAGTCCAATATGTGTTGTCCGTCTTTTCTTTTCTTCAGGCATCTGCAGCTCTGTCCAATCGTTGATGAAATCCACTAGTGCTTGAGATTTGATAGCAGTGCGTGGCACATACTTTAAACCATGAGGCCCAAGTTCAATGGCCCACTTGGCGACTCGTCCTGTCGCTTCTCTGTTCTGAACTATATCTCCTAAAGGAGCAGAACTAACCATAGTGATGGGGTGGCCCAGGAAATATTGCTTAAGCTTCCGTCTTGCCATGAACACTCCATAAACGAGCTTCTGCCAATGGGGATACCGTTGCTTGGACTCGATAAGTACCTCACTGATGTAGTAAACCGGCCGCTGAACCAGATGCTCCTTGCCAGCCTCCTTGTGCTCCACCATGATGGCCACACTAACAGCGCGTGTATTAGCAGCCACATAGAGCAATAAGGGTTCTTTATCAATGGGAGCAGTAAGAACCGGCGGTTCAGCCAGCTGTCTCGTCAAATCTTCAAAAGCAGCATTGGCAGCGTCACTCCAGACAAAGTTGTCTGTCTTCTTCATCATTTGATACAGAGGTATAGCCTTCTCGCCCAACCGGCTTATGAACCGTCTTAAAGCGGCGATACGACCCGCCAAATGCTGAACATCATTGATACACGCTGGCTTAGCCAGAGAGGTGATGGCCTTGATCTTCTCCGGGTTAGCCTCGATGCCCCTGTTAGAAACCAGAAAACCCAAAAGCTTGCCTGGAGGCACGCCAAAAACACACTTGGTTGGGTTAAGCATCATCTTGTAGACCCGAAGATTGTCAAAGGTATCCTTCAAATGATCTATCAAGGTCTCCTTCTCTCTGGATTTTACCACAATGTCGTCTACATAAGCATGAACATTGCGCCCAATTTGATTGTGAAGACAATTCTGCACACACCGCTGGTAAGTCGCCTCGGCACTCTTAAGCCCGAAAGGCATAGATACATAGCAGAAGGCTCCAAACGGAGTAATGAATGCCATCTTCTCCTGGTCCTTAACTACCATCTTGATCTGATGATAACCAGAGTAAGCATCCAAAAAACTCAAATGCTCGCAACCCGCCATAGCATCAATGATTCGATCAATACGAGGGAGAGCAAAGGGATCAACTGGACAAGCCTTGTTTAAATCCGTGTAATCCACACACATACACCAAGTGCCGTTTTTCTTAAGCACAAGCACCGGGTTAGCCAACCACTCTGGATGAAAAACTTTAATGATGAACCCAGCTGCTAAGAACCGGGCTACCTCCTCACCAATGGCTTTACGCCTCTCCTCATTGAACCACCGAAGAAATTGCTTGACTGGCTTAAACTTTGGATCAATATTAAGAGTGTGCTCAGCAAGTTCTCTCGGTACACCTGGCATGTCAGAAGGTTTCCATGCAAAGATGTCTCGGTTCCCACGGATGAACTCGATGAGCATGCTTTCCTATTTGGGATCCAAATTAGCACTGATACTGAACTGTTTGGATGAGTCGCCTGGAACAAAGTCAACAAGCTTAGTATCATCAGCTGACTTAAACTTCATAACCAGCTCATGCTCTGTGGTTGGTTTTTTCAAAGACGTCATATCCGCCGGATCAACATTGTCCTTGTAGAACTTCAACTCTTCTGTTGCATAGACCGACTCAGCATAAGCCGCGTCGCCTTCTTCACATTCCAAGGCTACCTTCCGGCTTCCATGCACCGTGATGGTTCCATTATGACCCAGCATCTTGAGCTGCAAATACACATAACATGGCCGTGCCATGAACTTGGCGTAAGCCGGCCGCCCAAACAAAGCATGATATGGGCTCTTGATCTTGACCACTTCAAATGTCAATTTCTCGGCCCTGGAGTCATATTCATCTCCAAAGGCCACCTCCAATTTGATCTTACCAACTAGATACGCCGACTTACCAGGCACGACGCCATGGAAAATAGTGTTGGACTGCTTAAGGCTTTTACCAGTTAACCCCATGCGACGGAAGGTCTCATAATAGAGGATGTTGATGCTGCTGCCTCCATCCATGAGTACCTTGGTGAATTTATATCCACCAACCTGAGGAGCCACCACTGATATGTCTCCAACGTATCTATAATTTTTGATTGCTCAATGCTACTTTATCTACTGTTTTAGGCAATATTGGGCTTTATTATCCACCTTTATATTATTTTTGGGACTAACCTATTAACCGGAGGCCCAGCCCAGACTTGTTGTTTTATACCTATTTCAATGTTTCGAGGAAAAGGAACATCAGACGGAGTAAAAATAGAACGAAATCAACTGGAGAAGTTAATTTTGGAAGGAAACCCACCTGTTGGACTTGGAGTGCACGTCAGGGGAGCCCCGGGCTGCCCACGAGGGTGGGGGCGCCCCCCCTGGGCGCGCCCCCCTACCTCGTGAGCAACCCAGAGGTCCACTGACGTACCCTCTGCACCAATATATACCTACGTACCCTAAAACTTCCAGAACAGAAGATAGATCGGGAGTTCCGCCGCCGCAAGCCTCTGTAGCCACCAAAAAACAATCGGAACCCTCTTCCGGCACCCTGCCGGAGGGGGATCCCATCACCGGAGGCCATCTTCATCATCCCGGCGCTATCCATGACGAGGAGGGAGTAGTTCACCCTCGGGGCTGAGGGTATGTACCAGTAGCTATGTGTTTGATCTCTCTCTCTCTCTCTCGTGTTCTCTCTCGTGTTCCTCTATGGCACGATCTTGATGTATCCTGAGCTTTGCTATTGTAGTTGGATCTTATGATGTTTCTCCCCATCTACTCTCTTGTGATGAATTGAGTTTCCCCTTTGAAGTTATCTTATCGGATTGAGTCTTTAGGAGAACACTAGATGTATGTCTTGCCGTGATTATCTGTGGTGACAATGGGATATCATGTGCCACTTGATGTATGTTTTGGTGACCAACTTGCGGGTTCCACCCATGAACCTATGCATAGGGGTTGGCACACGTTCTTGACTCTCTGGTAGAAACTTTGGGGCACTCTTTGAAGTACTTTTATGTTAGTTGGATGAATCTAAGATTGTGCGACGCATATCGTATAATCATGCCCACGGATACTTGAGGTGACAATGGAGTATCTAGGTGACATTATGGTTTTGGTTGATTTGTGTCTTAAGGTGTTATTCTAGTACGAACTATTTTATAGATCGATCCGAAAGAATAACTTTGAGGTGGTTTCGTACCCTACCATAATCTCTACGTTTGTTCTCCGCTATTAGTGGCTTTGGAGTGACTCTTTGTTGCATGTTGAGGACTTGTCATATGTTCTATCTATTTTGTTATTGTTGAGAGAACTTGCACTAGTGAAAGTATGAACCCTAGGCCTTGTTTCCTACCATTGCAATACCATTTACGCTCACTTTTCTCGCTCGCTACCTTGCTGTTTTTATAATTTCAGATTACAAAAACCTTTATCTACTATCTATTTTTCACTTGTATCACCATCTCTTCGCCGAACTAGTGCACCTATACAATTTATCATTGTATTGGGTGTGTTGGGGACACAAGATACTCTTTGTTATTTGGTTGCAGGGTTGCTTGAGAGAGACCATCTTCATCCTACTCCTCCTACAGATTGATAAACCTTAGGTCATCCACTTGAGGGAAATTTGCTACTGTCCTACAAATCTGTGCACTTGCAGGCCCAACAATGTCTACAAGAAGAAGGTTGTGTAGAAGACATCAAGCTCTTTTCTGGCGCCGTTGCCGGGGAGTTTAGCGCTTGAAGGTATATCTTTAGATCTTGCAATCGAATCTTTTTGTTTCTTGTTTTAGCACTAGTCTAGTTTACAAAAGAAAACTACAAAAAAATGGAGTTGAGTTTGTCTCATATGCTTCATCTTTTTAATATCTTTCGTGAGTATGATGGAAAGGATAATTGTGCTCAAGTGCTAGAAGAAGAAATCTCTAAAATGTTTGGCACTAAACCTTTGAATGATGAGAATGATTGCAATGTTGTTAGTACGAATTCTTTGAATATCCATGATGCTAATGATGATTGCACTAGTTATGATGAAAATGTCTCCTATAAACATGTCAATTTTTGTGGACTGCATTGGGTTTGTAAGTACACACCAAATAGGGAAGATAGATATTGCAAGAAGCATAAGTACTTAGAAACCAAATTGTTGCAAGAAGAGCTAGATGCGTGTGCTGAAAATTTAAACTTTCTTAGCCATACTTGTGAACTTTGCAATGAACATGGTCATTTTAGTACCCAATGCAAATTGTTTCATGATAGTATCGTGTCCAAAAATTGTGATGACTTGATTTCCCTTGCACATCATAATGAACTTAGTTTGCTCTTGGGTTATGAAGAAATTAAACATATAACTAAGATTATTCCAGAATTTGCCCTTCATAGAATTCTTCATTTTGATCTAGAGAATATTTATATGTTTTTTGTGGAGAATTGTATTGAAAATCCTTATATTGCCAATTACCTAAGGAAAAGAAAGCAAATGCAAGATGATGAGAATACTAATGAAAGGGAAGAGTCTTCCCAATCTCCTCCTATTATTTCTTATGATGAATCGGGTAACGAGGAGGAGCTTTCTATTCAACCAATCTCATCAATAAGGAGCTCAAAGAGGAAGGTTGAACCTACACATAATGTGAATAAGAAAAATAAAAGAAGGAGCAACAAAGGTAAAAAGGTATCCCTCCCAAAATATGTTGCTCCTACTACTACTTCTGATGATGATAATTGCTATACTATTGGTGCTATCCATATTTTTAATGATGAGAGTGATTATGCTTATGATATGAAAGGGCCCAAGCTTGGGGAAGATATGTTTGATGAGGATGAAATATTTGAGAATATATTTTCTGGAATTAATGTTTATCCCAAGCTTGGGGATGCTACATTTAGTGAAGATGATATTTTTAGCATCTCAAATTTTGATATGCAAAGTTGTTGTAATGATAGCGTGCCTCCTACGTATGATGATTATATTGATGAAAGTGGGTTCGGAAGAGTGTCAACTTTAGGAAGTAGTGATCCCACTATTTTGGAGGATGTTTAATTTTGTTGTGATGAATATGAAAGTGGGTTTGGAAGAGTGTCAACTTTATTTAGTGATTCCACTATCTTGGGAGAGGTTTCAATCGATTATGATGAGAACGAAGTTGCTACTTATGATGATTATTGTGATGAAACTTATGCTATAAAAAGTAGTGATGATTATATTTACAAAACTTGTCATGATTATGATTACCCTTTTTCTGAACATTACTCTTTTAATGTGGAAACAATTTTAGTGTTCAAGTCTCTTATGATACTCCTACTATCCCGAATGAGAAGAATTTTGCTTATGTGGAGAGTATTAAAAATTCTATGCTTGTATATCATGAAAAGAATGCTTTAGGTGCTGGTTATATTGTTGAATTCATTCATGATGCTACTGCAAATTATTATGAGGGAGGAACATATGCTTGTAGAAATTGCAATAATGTCAAGTTTCCTCTCTATGTGCTTAAAATCTTGAAGTTATGCTTGTTTTACCTTCCTATGAAAGTTGATTCTTGTTCCCATAAGTTGTTTGCTCACAAAATCCCCATGCATAGGAATTGGTTTAGACTTAAATGTGCTAGTCATATGCTTCATGATGCTCCCGTTATGTTTCAATTCTTATCTTTTATGTGAGCATCATTGCCATCATCATGCCTAGCTAAAAGGCATTAAAGAAAAGCGCTTGTTGGGAGACAACCCAATATTTATCCTTACTATTTTTGTGTGTCCACATGATTATGATACTGTAGTAATCATGTGTTATAGCTTTTGTTTCAATAAAGTGCCAAGTAGAACCTTTGGGAAGACTTGGGTGAAGTTCATATGATCTTGCTGTGAAAAACAGAAACTTTAGCGCTCACGAGATTAGCTGCCATTTTTACTGGAGAGTGCTTTTAGGTTGATTATTTTTGCAGATGATTAATAGAAAAATTTCTCAGGTCCAGAAATTTATTTCATAATTTTTAGAGTTCCAGAAGTTTGCATTAGTTACAGATTGCTACAGACTGTTCTGTTTTTGACAGATTCTGTTTTTCGTGTGTTGTTTGCTTATTTTGATGAATCTATGGCTAGTAAATTAGTTTATAAACCATAGAGAAGTTTGAATACAGTAGGTTTAACACCAATATAAATAAAGAATGAGTTCATTACACTACCTTGAATTAGTCTTTTGTTTTCTTTCTCTAACGGAGCTCACGAGATTTCTGTTGAGTTTTGTGTTGTGAAGTTTTCAAGTTTTGGGTGAATTCTTTTGATGGATTATGGAACAAGGAGTGGTAAGAGCCTAAGATTGGGGATGCCCATGGCACCCCCAAGATAATCCAAGGACACCAAAAAGTCAAAGCTTGGGGATGCCCCGGAAGGCATCCCCTCTTTCGTCCACTTCCATCGGTAATTTACTTGGAGCTATACTTTTATTCACCAACATGATATGTATTTTGCTTGGAGCATCTTGTATTATTTATGTATTTACTTTTTAGTTTACCATAATTATCCTTGCTGTACACACCTTTTTAAAGAGCCATACATGAATTATAATTTGTTAGAATACTCTATGTGCTTCACTTATATCTTTTGAGATTGATAGTTTTGCTCATAGTGCTTCCCTTATATCTTTTGAGCGTGATAATTTTTGCTCTAGTGCTTCACGTAGATCTTTTAGAGCACAGTGATGGATTTGTTTTAAAGAAACTATTGATCTCTCATGCTTCACTTAGATTATTTTGAGAGTCGTTAATAGCATGGTAATTTGCTTCATGTTAATATACTTGGTATTCAAGATATGTGAAACTTTCTTTTGAGTGAATTGAATACTAAGATAAGTTTGATACTTGATTATTGTTTTGAGATATGGAGGTGATAATAACAAAGTCGTGCTAGTTGGGTGATTATGAATTTGATAAATGCTTGTGTTGAAGTTTGCAAGTCCCGTAGCATGCACGTATGGTTAAAGTTGTGTAAAAAATTTGAAACATGAAGTGTACCTGGCTTGTGCATCCTTATGAGTGGCGGTCGGGGACGAGCGATGGTCTTTTCCTACCAATCTATCCCCCTAGGAGCATGCGCGTAGTACTTGATTTTTGATGACTTCTAGATCTTTTCAATAAGTATATGAGTTCTTTTGACTAATGTTGAGTCCATGGATTATACACACTCTCACCTTTCCGCCTTTGCTAGCCTCTTCGGTACCGTGCATTGCCCTTTCTCACCTTGAGAGTTGGCGCAAACTTCGCCGGTGCATCCAAACCCCGTGATACGATACGCTCTATCACACATAAACCTCCTTATATCTTCCTCAAAACAGCCACCATACCTGCCTATTATGGCATTTCCATAGCCATTCCGAGATATATTGCCATGCAACTTCCACCATCATCATCGTGACATACATTACTTTTGTCATATTGCCATTGCATGATCATGTAGTTGACATCGTATTTGTGGCAAGGCCACCATGCATTATTTTTCATACGTGTCACTCTTGATTCATTGCACCATCCCGGTACACCGCCGGAGACATTCATATAGAGTCATATCTTGTTCTAAGTTTCGAGTTATAATCCTTACGTTGTAATCAATAGAAGTGTGATGATCATCATTATTAGAGCACTGCCCAAAAAAAGATAAAGGCCAAAAAGAAAAAAAGAAAGATCCAAAAAAATAAAATAAAAAGGGCAATGCTACTATCTCTTTTTCCACACTTGTGCTTCAAAGTAGCACCTTGTTCTTCATGTAGTGAGTCTCATATATTGTGCTTCAAAGTAGCACCTTGTTCTTCATGTAGTGAGTCTCATAAGTTGTCCTTTTTATACTAGTGGGAATTTTTCATTATAGAACTTGGCTTGTATATTCCTACGATGGGCTTCCTCAAATGCCCTAGGTCTTCGTGAGCAAGCAAGTTGGATGCACACCCACTAGTTTTCTTTTGTTGAGCATTCATAGCTCTAGTGCATCCGTTGCATGGCAATCCCTACTCCTCATGTTGACATCAATTGATGGGCATCTCCATAGCCCGTTGATTATCCCTGTCAATGTGAGACTTCCTCCTTTTTTGTCTTCTCCACACAATCCCCATCATCATATTCTATTCCACCCATAGTGCTATATCCATGGCTCACGCTCATGTATTGCGTGAAGGTTGAAAAAGTTTGAGATTATTTAATTATGAAAAAATTGCTTGGCTTGTCATCGGAGGTATAGAAGTTGGGAACATCTTTGTGTGACAAAAATGAAGCATAGCCTCACTATATGATTTTGTAGGGATGAACTTTCTTTTGCCATGTTATTTTGAGAAGACATGATTACTTTGATTAGTATGCTTGAAGTATTATTATTTCTTATGTCAATATGAACTTTTGTCTTAAATCTTTCGGATCTGAATATTCATACTACAATTAAGAAGATTTACATTGAAATTATGCCAAAGTATCACTCCGCATCAAAAATTCTTTTTTTATCATTTACCTACTCGAGGACGAGCAGGAATTAAGCTTGGAGATGCTTGATACGTCTCCAACGTATCTATAATTTTTGATTGCTCCATGCTACTTTATCTACTGTTTTAGGAAATATTGAGCTTTATTACCCACTTTTATATTATTTTTGGGACTAACCTATTAACCGGAGGCCCAGCCCAGATTTGCTGTTTTATGCCTATTTCAGTGTTTCGAGGAAAAGGAACATCAGACGGAGTCAAAACGGAACGAAATCAACTGGAGAAGTTAATTTTGGAAGGAAATTCACTTGTTGGACTTGGAGTGCACGTCAGGGGAGTCCCGGGCTGCCCACGAGGGTGGGCCCCCTCGGCGCGCACCCTACCTCGTGAGCAACCCAGAGGTCCACCGACGTACCACCTGCACCCATCTATACCTACCTACCCTAAAACTTCCAGAACAGAAGATAGATCGGGAGTTCCACCGCCGCAAGCCTCTGTAGCCACCAAAAACCAATCAGGACCCTGTTCTGGCACCCTACCGAAGCGGGATCCCATCACCGGAGGCCATCTTCATCATCCCGGCGCTATCCATGACGAGGAGGAGTAGTTCACCCTCGGGGCTGAGGTTATGTACCAGTAGCTATGTGTTTAATCTCTCTCTCGTGTTCCTCTATGGCACGATCTTGATGTATCCTGAGCTTTGCTATTGTAGTTGGATCTTATGATGTTTCTCCCCCTCTACTCTCTTGTGATGAATTGAGTTTCCCCTTTGAAGTTATCTTATCGGATTGAGTCTTTATGAGAACACTAGATGTATGTATTGCCGTGCTTATCTGTGGTGACAATGGGATATCATGTGCCACTTGATGTATGTTTTGGTGACCAACTTGCGGGTTCCACCCATGAACCTATGCATAGGGGTTGGCACACATTCTTGACTCTCCGGTAGAAACTTTGGGGCACTCTTTGAAGTACTTTTATGTTGGTTGGATGAATCTGAGATTGTGTGACACATATCGTATAATCATGCCCACGGATACTTGAGGTGACAATGGAGTATCTAGGTGACATTAGGGTTTTGGTTGATTTGTGTCTTAAGGTGTTATTCTAGTACGAACTATTTTATAGATCGATCCGAAAGAATAACTTTGAGGTGGTTTCGTACCCTACCATAATCTCTATGTTTGTTCTCCGCTATTAGTGGCTTTGGAGTGACTCTTTGTTGCATGTTGAGGACTTGTCATATGTTCTATCTATGTTATTATTGTTGAGAGAACTTGCACTAGTGAAAGTATGAACCCTAGGCCTTGTTTCCTACCATTGCAATACCATTTATGCTCACTTTTATCGCTCGCTACCTTTCTGTTTTTATAATTTCATATTACAAAAACCTTTATCTACTATCTATTTTGCACTTGTGTCACCATCTCTTCGCCGAACTAGTGCACCTATACAATTTACCATTGTATTGGGTGTGTTGGGGACTCAAGAGACTCTTTGTTATTTGGTTGCAGGGTTGCTTGAGAGAGACCATCTTCATCCTACGCCTCCTACGGATTGATAAACCTTAGGTCATCCACTTGAGGGAAATTTGCTACTGTCCTACAAACCTGTGCACTTGCAGGCCCAACAACGTCTACAAGAAGAAGGTTGTGTAGTAGACATCAACCACCAAGGCTAAGTGACCCGGATTATCAACCCGGGGAGGGTGATCCTCCCTACTCCATAGAATAGGCTGCTCAGACCATCTCAAATAACGAGGAACTGCCGGCTCAACAGCATTCACAGCCCTCTTATGAAGCTTCTGGTCTCGTTTGCACAAACTAGTGGTAAATACATGATATTGTCCACTATTCAGCTGCTTTGGATGGCTCTGGTATCCTCCCTGCTATTGTTGCTGCCGCTGACCACCCTGGCCAGATTGCTGATTATAACCACCTGGATTGCCTTGAGAATTTTGAAAGTTGGGATTTGAACCGCCGCCCGGGCCATGAAAACCGCCGCCACCTGAGCCGCCACCCTTCCCATTATTACCATCGAACATGTTGGAATTTTTGAAAGCCTTCATGATCGTACAGTCCTTCCATAGATGAGTAGCCGGCTTCTGCTGAGTGTCGTGCCTTGGACAGGGCTTATTCAGTAACTGCTCAAGTGTGGGGCCTGACCCGCCAGACCGGGGAGGTGGTCTTCCCTTACGTCATTGGTTGTTACCCTGCGTATTAGTGTTAGCCACAAACTCCAAACTACCATCAGCCTTACGTTTATTACCTCCTTGATTTGCCGGGTTATGCTGAGGGCCCTTGCCATTGTCGTTCTTCTTTCCCTTCCCTGTCTTTTCATCATCAGACTCGTGATCCTTGGTACTATCAGAGTCGGCGTACTTGACCAGAGCTGCCATCAGCATGCCCATATCATTACGATCGCGCTTGAGCCACCCCAGCTTTTGTTTGAGAGGCGAAAAACGATAATTTTTCTCCAACATTAAGAATGCAGAGCCGGCATCCATCTTATCAGACGAATGTATTATGGCCTTAACCCGGTGCACCCAATGGGTTGTAGACTCGTCCTCCTCCTGCTTGCGGTTCGTCAAATCCACGATTGACATCGGCTGCTTGCACGTATCCTTGAAATTCTGGATGAACCGGGCTTTTAGCTCCGCCCATGAACTGATTGAATTAGGTGGCAGGCCTTTCAACCAAGTGCGGGCGGTCCCATCCAACATCATGGTAAAGTACTTGGCCATCGCAGCATCACTGACCTCCAATAACTCCATAGCCATCTCGTAACTTTCAATCTATGCCCCGAGCTGTAAGTCGGCCGTGTAGTTCGGCACCTTCCTAGGTCCCTTAAAATCCTTTAGCAAATGCTCGTTACGTAGAGACGGCACTAGATAGGGGACACCTCCGGTCCTGGTGGCTACACCTGCCTCGATAGAAGTCGTTGGATAAACCGGATGCGGCTGGTAAGCCGTCAGTTGAACCGCCTGCTCAGCCGCCTGCTGAGCCGCCCGCTCAGCCTCTTGACGTATTCTATCTTGATATACCAAGTTAAAGGCTCCATGGCGTGCCGGGTCATGCCCACCTGGCTGGTTACGGCACCGGGCGTTGCTTGAAACGGCCGTTGAATCCATGTGCCTGCTATAGCTTGGGCTCCGGCTTGGACGAGGGGTTGAATGAATCATGTCCCGGCTGTACAAGTAAGCCTCCTATTGTGCTAAAGCCGTCTGAAGAAGTTCTCTGACCCGATGGGTTTCAAGCGCCGCCGGAGAGTCGCCATCCATCGGGAGAGCCGCCAGCCGCGCTGCCGCCGCGATCATATTCTCCAACGGGTTAGAATAATGACTCGGAGGTGTTGGTACATACTGAGGTGGAGTAGTATTCACGCGGGGAGGCCCCATCACCTATGGCTGAACAGGCGCTCTGACCCCGGGTGTTGCAACCCGGTCTGCCTCAGTACGCGGGGAGAGCCACGGCAGGTTACTGGGCCCTGCAGTAGGTGTGTGAAAGAGGTTTCGAGGATCATAAACCGAAGGGAGTCGAGACTGAGTCTTCTGATATCTTCTCCTCATGACCTCATTAGACGCATTCTGATCTTGCGTGAGCCAGAAAGTCTATGCCTGAATTCGCTGAGCCTGAGCATCCAGAGCCGCCCGCTCTGTGGTTATCCTGACATCTTCCCCTGCTAAGTCTTCCTTAGCCTGCACCATATCCAATTTTAACTGCACCACTTCCGCATCATGTCGAGCTTGATCCGCCGGGTTGACCACGGTAGTTAACAAAGCGGTCATCTTATCTGTGAGATCCATCAACACCTGAGCCGGCGAGCGCACAGGGCCTCCTACCCCGGCTGCTGCTGACCCGGAGGTTATGGCCACTGCAATTGTGGAGTCTTGGATAGGTTGTGTGCCGGCGATGAAGATTCCGACCCTGCTCGGCGGCTTGAGGTAATCTGGAATACTGCTGCCATTGGAACAGCCCCCAAGCCCACCTTCTTGCAGTTGATACAATGAATATGTCTCACATGTGGACAACTCACCATCAGAGTAGATGGCCATCTCACTTCCAGATGCAGATCCTTCAGAGAGCCCTCCGTGGATGCATCCCACGAAGGCACGCTTCACAGTAGGCGGAGCCCGGGCGGGTCTCGCACGCTAAGCCGTCTCGACGAGGTCGGTGCAGATGTCCGGCTCAGGGCCCGGCTCGCCGATCTTGCCGATGATGACGTGAATTCCGCAGAAGGGGACCCGGTACCCATACTCAATTGAGCCGGCGTCGAGGCCCCAGCCTGTGTCATCGATGTAGAGCTTGCCGCGACAACTCTTGGTCATCCGGCACACAGCGTATCCCTTGAGCCCTTCGAAGCTACCCTTCAAGAACTCGAATCCACCGTGTGTTGGCCCCACGGTGGGCACCAAGTGTCGTGGAATTGTCACGGCAGATGTCCTAGTGAAAGGACCTAGTCGTGGAGGAATCGCAACTAGGAAGCTTAAAGGGGTAAATCGGGACAAAGGACACGAGGTCTATACTGGTTCGGCCCCTTACGGTGAAGGTAAAAGCCTACGATCCAATTTTGAGTGGGATTGCTTATGTCTCGATAACTAGGGAGCAAATCGCTTGACCTAGCTCTCGAGTTGATGTTACTTGCCCTGAACCGCCGACGGGTCGTCCCTTTATATACAGAGGTCGACGCCCAGTGGCTCTACAGAGTCCCGGCCGGCTCATAAATAGTGTCCGGCTCGGTCTCTTAACTATTATTGCCTTACAATACAAGTCACGCATACATGGCGGTTTATCACTACGGGCCTTAAGTCGCCTCTGGGCTTTGGGCCCTTAACTGAACCGCCATCTCTATTTGGGTCTTGGGCTTCAAGAATATTTGTAAGTATAACCCGGCCCCTCCTGGGCGGTCATACCAATAGTTATATCCCCAACACCAAGCGTGCCCTGGTGGGTTATGCTCACCTCGGCCCACCTCCGGTGCCCATCTTCTAGTACATAAGTCATTTTGACCTAGAAAAAATAAGGAGAGGACTTTCGAGATGAATCACCGCCGTCTCGAGGCGGAACCTGGGCAGGAGCACTTTTACCCTCCAGCGGAGCGATTTCGCCAGGGGAACTTCCCTCCCGGAGGGGGAAATCATCGTCATCATCATTACCAACAACTCTCCCATCTTGGGGAGGTCAATCTCTATCAACATCTTCAACAGCACCATCTCCTCTCAAATCCTAGTTCATCTCTTTGTACCGGAACTATAGATTGGTGCTTGTGGGTGACTAGTAGTGTTGATTACATCTTGTAGTTGATTACTATATGGTTTATTTGGTGGAAGATTATATGTTCAGATCCATTATGCTATTTAATACCCCTCTAATCTTGAGCATGATTATCATTTGTGAGTAGTTACTTTTGTTCTTGAGGTCACGGGAGAAATCATGTTGCAAGTAATCATGTAACTTGATATGTGTTCGATCGATATTTTGATGATATGTATGTTGTCATTCCCTTAGTGGTATCATGTGAACGTCAACTACATGACACTTCACCATATTTGGGCCTAAGGGAATGCATTGTGGAGTAGTTGTTAGATGATGGGTTGCGAGAGTCACAGAAGTTTAAACCCTAGTTTATGCGCTATTCCGTAAGGGACCGAATGGATCCAAAAGTTCAATGCTATGGTTAGAATTTATTCTTAATACTTTTCTCATAGTTGCGGATGCTTGCGAGGGGGTTAATTATAAGTAGGAGGTTTGTTCAAGTAAGAACAACACCTAAGCACCATTCCACCCACACATTATCAAAGTAGCGAACACGAATTAAGCCAACATGGTGAAAGTGACTAGACGAAATTCCCGTGTACCCTCAAGAACACTTTGCTTATCATAAGAGACCATTTTGGCATGTCCTTTGCCTCAAAAGGGTTGGGATACCTTGCTGCACTTTTGTTACTACTACCATTATCTTGCTATCAAACTACTCTGTTACTTACAATTTCAGCACTTGCAGACATTACCTTGCTAAAAACCACTTGTCATTTACTTCTACTCCTCGTTGGGTTTGACACTCTTACGTCTGATGACCCACAAGTATATGGGGTCAATTGTAGCCTTTTCGATAAGTAAGAGTGTTGAACCCATATACTTGTGGGTCATCAGACGGAAGAGTGTCGAACCCAACGAGGAGCAAAAGTAAATGACAAGTGGTTTTCAGCAAGGTAATGTCTCCAAATGCTGAAATTGTAAGTAACAAAGTAGTTTGATAGCAAGATAATTTGTAACGAGCAAGTAACGGTAGTAGTAAAAAAAGTGAAGCAAGGTAGACCAATCCTTTTGAGGGAAAGGACAGGCCAAAACGGTCTCTTATGATAAGCAAGGTGTTCTTGAGGGTACACGGGAATTTCATCCAGTCACTTTCATCATGTTGGCTCAATTCGTGTTCGCTACTTTAATAATTTGGTATGTGGGTGGACCGGTGCTCAGGTGCCGTTCTTACTTGAACAAACCTCCAACTTATGATTAACCCCCTCGCAAGCATCCACAACTACGAGAAAAGTATTAAGAATAAATTCTAACCATAGCATTAAACTTTTGCATCCAATCGGTCCTTACGAAATAGCGCATAAACTAGGGTTTAAGCTTCTGTCACTCTCGCAACCCATCATCTAATAACTACTCAAAAATGCATTCCCTTAGTCCCAAATATGGTGAAGTGTCATGTAGTCGACGTTCACATGACACCACTAAGGGAATCACAACATACATATCATCAAAATATCAAACACATATCAAGTTCACATGATTAATTGCAACATGGTTTCTCCCGTGACCTCAAGAACAAAAGTAACTACTCACAAATGATAATCATGCTCAAGATCAGAGGGGTATTAAATAGCATAATGGACATGATCATATAATCTTCCACCAAATAAACCATATAGTAATCAACTACAAGATATAATCAACACTACTAGTCACCCGCAAGCACCAATCTATAGTTACAGTACAAAGAATGAACACAAGAGATGAGCTAGAGTTGGAGAGGATATGGTGATGTTGAAGATATTTATGGTGGTTGCCCTCCCCAAGATGGGAGAGTTGTTGGTGATGATGATGACGATGATTTCCCCCTCCGGGAGGGAAGTTCCTCCGGCGGAATTGCTCCACCGGAGGACAAAAGTACTCCTGCCCAGGTTCCGCCTCGAGACGGCGGCGCTTCATCCCAAAAGTCCTCTCCTTATTTTTTTTCTAGGTCAAAAAGACTTATGTACCAGAAGAGGGGCACCGGAGGTGGGCCGAGGTGAGCATAACCCACCAGGGTGCGCCTGGGCTCCCTAGCGCGCCCAGGTGGGTTGTGCCCACCTGGTGGCCCCCCTCTGGTACTTATTGGCTCCAATAATTCTCATTTATTCCATAAAAAATCCTCGTGAAGTTTCAGCTCATTTGGAGTTGTGCCAAAAAGGTAGCCACACATAGCTTTTTCAGGTCCAGATTTCCAGCTACCGGAATTCTCCCCCTTTGTGTGTACCTTGCATATATAAGAGAAAAGGCATTAGAATTACTCCAAAAGGCATTATGCAATAAAACAACATAAATAATAGTAGGTAAACATGATGCAAAATGGACGTATCAACCACGTACACAGCTCCTACACACAAAGAACAAATACTTGCAATCCGACGTAAGAGAGGGGTTGTCAATCCCTCATGGGTAAGAAGATAGGTAAAATTGTAGTAGTTTGGATAAATAGATCTCGCGGGAATGAGAGATAAAATAATTAAATAAAAAATGCAGCAAGGTATTTTTGTATTTTTGGATTAATAGATTTGAAAATAAAGGCAAATAAAAATAGATCTTGAAGGCAAACATGATAAGAAGAGACCCGGTGGCCGTAGATTTCACTAGTGGCTTCTCTCGAGAAAAATAGCATACGGTGGGTGAACAAATTAAGGGCAATTGATAGAACTTAAAATAATCATGAAGATATCCACGCAATGATCATTATATAGGCATCACGTCCAAGATTAGTAGACCGACTCCTGCCTGCATCTACTATTATTACTCCACACATCAACCGCTATCCATCATGCATTATTAAGTTCATGGAGAAACAGAGTAATGCAATAAGAACGATGACATGGTGTAGACAAGATCTATTTATGTAGAAGTAGACCCCATCTTGTTATCCTTAATAGCAACGATACATACATGTCGGTTCCCCTTCTGTCACTGGGATCAAGCACCTTAAGATCAAACCCATCACAAAGCACCTCTTCCTATGGCAATAAAAATTGATCTAGTTGGCCTAACTAAACCAAAGATTCTAAGAAGAAATACGAGGCTATAAGTAATCATGCATATAAGAGATCAAAAAGACTCAAATAACTTTCATGGATAAAAACATAGATCTGATCATAAACTCAAAGTTCATTGGATCCCAACAAACACACTGCAAAAAGAGTTACATCAAATAGATCTCCAAGAGACCATTGTATTGAGAATCAAGAGAGAGAGAGAGAGAGAGAGAGAGAGAGAGAGGAAGCCATCTAGCTACTAACTACCGACCTGTAGGTCTAGAATGAACTACTCACGCATCATCAGACAGGCACCAATGAGGATGATGAACCCCTCCGTGATGATGTTTAGATTGGATCTGGTGGTTCTGGAACTTGCGGCAGCTGGAATTGATTTTTCGTTGACTCCGCTAGGGTTTCTGGAATATTGGGGTATTTATAGAGCAAAGAGGCGGTGCGGGAGGCCACTTAGGTGGGCACAACCCAACAGGACGCGCCTGGGCCTCCAGGCGCGCCCTGGTGTCTTGTGCTCACCTCGGGCCCCCTCTTTCGTACTTCTTTGGCCCACTGGATGTCTTCTGGTCCAAAAAAATCCACAAAAATTTTCGCTGCATTTGGACTCCGTTTGATGTCGATTTCCTGCGATGTAAAAAAAAAAGAGAACAACAACTGGCACTGGGCACTATGTCAATACGTTAGTCCCAAAAATGATATAAAGTTTCTATAAATTGATTGTAAAACATCCAAGAATGATAATATAACAACATGGAACAATCAAAAATTATATTGGAGACGTATCAACAGTAGGGGCAGCAAGGCACGTATTATATTGTTGCCATCGAGGATAAAAAGATGGGGTTTACAGCATATTGCTTGAGTTTATTCATCTACATCATGTCATCTTACTTAATATGTAACTCTGTTCTTCATGAACTTAATACTCTAGATGCAGGCAGGAGTCGGTCGATGTATGGAGTAATAGTAGTAGATGCGGGCAGGAGTCGGTCTACTTGACACAGACGTGATGCCTATATTTCATAATCATTGCCTTGGATATTGCCATAACTTTGCGCTTTTCTATCAATTTCTCGATAGTAATTTGTTCACCCACCATATTATTTGCTATCTTGAGAGAAGCCACTACTGAAACCTATGGCCCCCGGGTCTATTTTCCATCATATAAGTTTTTGATCTACTAATTTGCAATCTTTTACTTTCCGATCTATAAATCGGAAATACCAAAAATATTTACTTTACCTTTTGTTTAGTTTCATCTATCTCTATTAGATCTCACTTCCGCAAGTGACCGTGAAGGGATTGACAACCCCTTTATCGCATTGGGCGCAAGTTGTTTGATTGTTTGTGCAGGTCTTGGTGATTTGTGCGTTATCTCCTACTGGATTGATACCTTGGTTCTCTAACTGAGAGAAATACTTATCTCTACTTTGCTGCATCACCCTTTCCTCTTCAAGGGAAAAACCAATATGAGCTCAAGAAGTAGCAGGGCACAAAGTAGCGGCTGAGCCGTTCGTGGTGATCTCGTCCATCTCGGCGTCGGTGCTGTTGAACTGTGGCGCCGAGCATGGTGCAAAGGGTAGGGGTCTGATACGTCTCCAACATATCTATAATTTTTGATTGTTTCATGTTGTTATGCTATCAATCTTGGATGTTTTATATTCATTTACTAGCAACTTTATATAATTTTTTGGGACTAACCTATTGACAGAGTGCCCAGCGCCACTTGTTGTTTTTTGCTTGTTTTTTATTTGCAGAATATCAATACCAAACGAAGTCCAAATGAATTATGGGTTTATGATAAATTCTATACATGAATATTATTTGAGTCTTTGTTGAACTCTTATATGCATGATTGTTATAGCCTCATATTTCTTCTTCAAAATTTTGGTTTGGTTTGGCCGACTAGATTGATTTTTCTTGCCATGGGAAGAGGTGTTTTGTGATGGGTTCAATCTTGCGGTGCTCAATCTCGGTGACAGAAAGAGACATGACACACATGTATCGTTGCCATTAAGGGTAACAAGATGGGGTTTATTCATACGTGAGTTTATCTTGTCTACATCATGTCATCGTTCTTATTGCATTCTCCGTTTTTTCATGAACTTAATACACTAGATGCATGCTGGATAGCGGTCGATGTGTGGAGTAATAGTAGTAGATGCAGGATCATTTCGTTCTACTAATCTTGGACGTGATGCCTGTCTACATGATCATTGCCTTGGATATCGTCATGATTATTCGCTTTTCTATCAATTGCCCAACAATAAATTTTTTACCACCATATGCTATTTTCTTGAGAGAAGCCTATAGTGAAAACTACAACCCCTGGTCTATTTCCTATCATATTAAATCTAAAAGTACCTTGCTGCACCTTTTTATTAATTTTATTTTGTGTCTTAGTTAGATCTATTTATCAAATCTCATATGATTTAATCTATCTCAATACCGAAGAGGGGTTGAAACCCCTGTGATAACCCACAAGTATAGGGGATCGCAACCGTTTTTGAGGGTAGAGTATTCAACGTAAATTTATGGATTCGACACAAGGGGAGACAAAGAATATTTGCAAGTATTACCAACTGAGTTGTCAATTAAATCACACCTGGAGGTTAATTATCCGCAGCAAAGTGATCAGTGGCACAGTAATATGATAGCTTTGATAGTAGTCGTAGCAGCAACAGTAACGGTAACAGTGATAGTAATAGTTTTGTAGCAGTAATGATAGTAACTGCAGTAGTAATAACTTAGCAAGATCAATATGTAGGACAATCTTAGGCATTGGATGGGCAATTTTTTGGATGATATTCATCATATAATAGTCATAACCTAGGGCGATGCGGCACTAGCTCCAGTTCATAAATATAATGTAGGCATGTATTCTGTAAATAGTCATATGTGCTTATGGAAAGAACTTGCATGACATCTTTTGTCCTACCCTCCCGTGGCAGCGGGGTCCTATTAGAAACTAAGGGATATTAAGGCCTCCTTTTAATAGAAACTGGAATAAAGCATTAACACATGGTGAATACATGAACTCCTCAAACTACGGTCATCACCGGGAAGTGTCCCGACTATTGTCACTCCGGGGTTGCCGGATCATAACACGTAGTAGGTGACTATAACTTGCAAGATCAGATCTAGAACATAGATATAATGATGATAACATAATTAGTTCAGATCTGAAATCATGACACCCGGGCCCAAAGTGACAAGCATTAAGCATGGCAAAGTCATAGAAACATCAATCTCAGAACATAATGGATACTAGGGATCAAGCCCTAACAAAACTAACTAGATTACATGATGAATCTCATCCAACTCCTCACCGACCAGCGAGCCTACGAAGGAATTACTCACTCCCGGTGGGAGCATCATGGAATTAGCAAAGGAGAAGGGTTGGCGATGACGAAGATCGAAGATCCCCCTCTCCAGAGCCCCAAACGAACTCCAAATCTGGCCTCCCAATGAAGAACAGGAGGTGGCGGCGGCTGTCTCGTGAAACGCGATAATTCTTCCTCTCTCATTTGTTTCTGGAAATATGTGATTTTATAGCGTCGATTTTAGGGTCTGTGGGGCCACCAGGTGGGGACAACCCACCTGGGCACGCCTGGAGTGCCTGGACGGGGGGCGCGCACTGGTGGGTTGTGCCCATCCAGGTGCCCCCCTCTGGTGGTTCTTGTCTCCAGAAATTATCTTTATTCGTATAAAAATTCCTCGCAAAGTTTTGTTCCAATCCGAGAACTTTTATTTCTGCACAAAAACAACACCATGGTAGTTCTGCTGAAAACAGTGTCAATCCGGGTTAGTTTCATTCCAATCATGAGAGTCCAAAACAGCAGGAAAAGCGTTAGGAAAAGTAGATACAACATAGACGTATCACCCTCTTACATGTTGGATTGCAAGTTTTTGTTATTTGTGTGCAGGTGTTGTTTACAAAGTGTTGCTTGGTTCTCCTACTGGATTGATAACCTTGGTTTCATAACTAGGGTAAATACTTACCTTTGTTGTGCTGCATCATCCTCTCCTATTCGGGGAATTACCAACGGAGATACAAGCAATCAGGGTCCACGGCGTAGAGTCGGTGCACAAGAGCTTGAGTACGTCTGCGAGTAGCCGTACTGGGTGTTGATGCCGGCGGTGAACGCGGAGGGCGTGCACAGATCGGGGCTGGTGAAGACGGAGGGGGGCGCGGTGCAGTGTAGTGCGGGAAGGTGATGTTCGGGTTGAAGCCCCCGAGCGCGTCACCGTCGGCATAGTCAGGCGAGGATGCGTACGGCGGGAAGTTGGTCGGCGATGCGATGCTCTACTGGCTACCCCACGCGCCTTGTGGGTACTGGCATGCCTGTTGAGGTGGAAGTTGCTGCGCTCGTTCGCCATGGCCGCACGAGACGCCTCCTCCTACTCCGATGCAGAGTCCCTGGCCTTCTTCATGTCGAGTCTCTTTTGCCGATCGTTGGTGACCGCCGCCCAGCGATCAACGCTGGCCTTTCACTAGGCATTCGTCAAGCCCGGGGGCCTTGCCATCGGCGCCCTCGGCTTTGGCTGGGCGGGATCGGTGGCTTGGCAAGGGGCGCGTACTTCTTCGGTGGCATGGGGTGACGCCCGGTTAATTAAGTTACAGTGATCCCCCGCTAATGGTGTCATGTCATCACATTACTGTTGCTAATCCTCACTTGATCCAAATCATGATTCAAAATCAAATTCAAATTAAAGTCCAAATTTCAAATTTCTCAAACATGCAAAATAAAATGTGCAAAGTGTGGCAAATATTCCATAACCAATTATGGTGTTGACCCAACACTTCTGTAAAGTATTTAAATCCCCTTTTGTGAATATAGCAGTGGTTAAAAATAATTATTAAATGCTTTTTAAATTATAAAAATACTAAACTATTTTATTTGAACCTCAAACTAAATGTGGCACTGGTACAATTAGTAAAACCAATTTAGGTGCTATCCCTATATTTTATAAAGCTAATTGCTATTAAAAATAAAAGAAAACTAAAACTATAAAAAAGAAAATACAAAGGGAAATGAAAAATGGAAAAAGGGGATTCCCCTGCCCGCGGGTCTTGCCATCGAACTCGCCCAATGGCCCACTCCCTCCCTTGTCATCTTCTCTTGTTCCCCTAGCCGTGTCGCTACATGGGCAGGGCCCCCGCCCGACCGCCTCGCCGGCCATGCCGACGAGAGGATAAGGGTACCGAACCCCTCGGCGCCTCCTCTTCCACTCCCCACTACCCACACTTGCCCCACTCCTCTCTCCCTATTTGGCCTTGCTCCCCCAGATCCCCTTCTCTGGCCGCTCACCGAACGGGCTCATCGCCGTAATCGACATGGCCACCGTTGTCCTCCCGTCGTTCCAAGGAGTTTGGCGGCCTCCCTACGTTCACCCTCATCGACCTCGCCATTGGATCGAGCCGTTGGAGCCCCAACGACGTCGCCTCGGCCTCTTCTTCCTCGGTGTCGTACGCCACTACCGCCTTCGATCCTGTCAGCTCCGGCTCCGGCAAGCCATCCCCGAGCCCAGTATGCACCCCTACAGGATAACCATGGGCCCTGCTCCTCCTTCCCTCTCTCCCATGCCGCCCGTAGCTCGCTCCCCACGCCACGCCACCATTACCAGAGCTCAGCTCCGCCGCGGTGCTCCCTATCGTTGTTGCCGTCGTGGTCGTGGCCACCTGAGCATAGAAACATGCTCAGGGCACTCCTGTGGTGCAGCCAATGCCGTTCATTCGCCCGCACACGCGTGTAGCACCATCCCCGTCGACACCCGCCGCCTCTGCTAGATGCCATCAACGTTGTAGGCCACCTGCACCGTAGCTGCTTGCTCCATTAGATGCGCGCCAATGCGCCAGTTCGAGTGGTGGCCTCCATCGTCTGTTTGGTCGCCGAAGAAAACATTAGGTCCTCGCGCGCCGCCTGTGCCCGTCTGTCCCCTGCTCGCGCGTGCTCGACCTCTCTGTTGAGCCTAGGTAGGGCCGCGACGTGCTGATCTTTCGAGGCCTGGCGTTGACCCAGAAAAGTGTGTCCGGCCAGAGTGATCGAGCATGTTGGAAAACATGGTGCATCCCTGCAGGGAAGATTATCTATTAATAGTCGTGTCCACGGTAACGGGCGTTCAGACTTATATCCTGATCTAATATAACTAGAAATGGATACTTGAGATATGTGATGGATATGTGGCTCCGAGATTGCTTTCTCGCATTGAGTCGAGGAAGGATCTCTGGGCGTTGTTTCTACAACATGTTTGTTAAATATTAAAATGCTATTCTGTACTCTTCTACATGCTGCAAAATGCTTGGAGCTATTTAAGGATGCTAGTCTTCGATAGGCTAGGCCTTCCCCCTCTATTCTAGCATTCTGCAGTTCAGTCAACAGATACAAACCTTCCATTAGATACCAATGCATACTTAGTATAGATCTGATGCTTGCGAGTACTTTTGAGGAGTACTGACGGTTGCTTTGCTACCCCTTTTCCGCCTTCTTTCTTCTTTCCGGTTGTTGCAACTAGATGGTGGATCCCTGGGGCCAGATGCCACCGCCACCGAATACTACTACGTGGAGACCGACGACGACCAGGAGTAGTTAGGAGGTCCCAGGCAGGAGGCCTTGCCTCTTTGATCGTTGTTGCTTTTGTGCTAGCCTTCTTAAGGCAGTCTTGTTTAACATATGTCTGTACTCAGATATTGTTGCTTCCGCTGACTCTTGTGTATCGAGCTATGTATTCGAGCCCTCGAGGCCCCTGGCTTGTAATATAAAGCTTGTATTCTTTTATTTGTGTTTAGAGTTGTGTTGTGATATCTTCCCGTGAGTCCCTGATCTTGATTGTACACATTTGCATGTATGATTAGTGTACGATTGAATCGGGGGTGTCACACATGGTGGGCGGATCTGGGGAGAATGGCGGGAGCTGCGGGGGAGATGGGGGTTGGTGGGAGGAAAAGGGAGGGAAAGGTAAAAATGGCGGGAAAAGCGGCCGGTTTCGCCGATAGTGCGGGTCCACGCGCCTTTTCGCGTCAGC
>NC_041383.1:634350659-634357265 GCF_002162155.2 Triticum dicoccoides
GGATGTAATTTTGGCCCAAAGCAGAGGAAAATAAGGATCTTGGGGCGTGGCTGGGAGATTTTCGTTTGCCCAGCAGAAAAAAGCCCCCTGGGGGCTGTTAGGGGTAGCTGGAGATGCTCTTAACACGCCCCCCCCCCAAGGCAATTTTTTGCGCCGACGGCGAAAAAACGGCCCAGTCGCGCCCACAGGAACCCGTTTTTTGCCGGTTTGGGCCGAAATTAGCACCGACGGACCGAGGTCAAACCCGGCGTGCTAGGGGGCGCTGGGGCGAGCGATTTTGGCGCGAATGGGGGCGGGCCTGCCGAGTCAGTGAGACGCCGCTTCGTCTCCCTCATCGCCTCGGTTGCCGCGGGAATCAATGCCAAGGCTGCCGCGCTGCCATGCTGGTCAGCTTCCATTGATGCCTCACGGGCGGCGCAGTGAAGGCGCCGCCGACGCTCGTTCAGCCCGCACCCGCCACGCGTCGCCTGGCATGCATCCTCCCCGCCGCCCCGCTAGGGCTATAAAAGGCGACCCTCCCCGCAGGTGGACGCCACAACCTCCCCCTACATCCACCTCGCAAAAGCAACCCTCTCCCCCCTCCCCGCCGACGAGCAAAGATGGCCAAGAGGTTTCCAGGCGACGGCACCGTGGAGAACGGCTTCGGCCGCCGCCACCTCCAAGAGCCGGAGGCCCACCTCCTCTACAAGGTCGAGTACCCGGCGCCCCCAGACATGCGCATGCCGGGGGCGTGGAGGCTGAGCGCCAGCGGTGTCCCGGTGCCACCGGTGTCCGAAGGGGCGGCACGGCGGGCAGAGATCGTCCGCATCCGCTCTTCCCTAATGGAGGAATAGCGAAACAAACCGAGGTACGCGCCCGACAACGAAACGCTGTGGACGATGTACTTCGAGCGCCACAGCGAGGAGCAAATCGCCTCCGTCAACGGTGGCATTCCCCGCGACCGCCTCAACGCCGAAGGACGGCGCGAGTGGTGGGGCGTCCCCGGCCGCACCCTCGAGGCCGTCCTCGACCACATCGAGACCGGCAACCTGCCGCGCCTCGAGTACCCGGCACGCCCGTCCTTCTCTCGCCACCACGGCAGTTCTTGGACGCCGCGGCGAATGGAGCCGACGTCCTCGTCGTCGGGCTCCAGCTCGCCGGCTCTCCGTCCCGTCAAGCCAGAGCCGGAGCAGACACCACAGCGACGCTGCACCCGGAGTTGCGCCCTCGTCATCAACGAGGGTGCCCGCCCCTCCCCGCGCTCCCTTGGCCTGGTCTGGCCGAAGCCCGAGCCCGGCCTGCTCCCCGTGAAGGCGGAGCACGTTGACATGGTGACCCCCGACGACGAGGCCGCCCTAAAATGGGCGAAGGAGGACTACGTCCGCGAGCAGGTGCGTCGCCAGCGCCAGGCATACGTGGAGCTCCAGGCCCGGTGCCAGGCCCGGCGACGCGGCCGCGAGGAGGGCGGCGTCATCGTCCTCGACAACGACGAGGAGGGCGAGGCCGGTCCGTCTAGTGCCCCGCCGCGCGTCGGCGACTTTGGGCAGGGGTGCAGCAGGGACGGGGGTGGCTCCGGCGGGATGCGCGACGACGACTACACCCGCTTCTACAGGCTTCTCGGCATGTGGATGGCGGGCGCTGGACGCGGCGTAGTGGCTAGCGCAGTTTGGCTACCGTAGTTTGGCGTAGTTTGCATGTTTTACTTTTTTGTACAAATTTTAATGAAATTTCGCCGAGTTTGTACCAGATCGCGAGTTTGCACAAGTTTTATACGTAATTTCGCCGAACTCGCGTTGATCTGATGGGCGACGACTGGGGACGGAGTCGCCCCCAAGCGTCAAACTTGCGCCGGTTCGCCTCTAGGTGGCTTTTTTTCGCCGCCGGGAGGCCGAACGGCTAGAGATGCTCTTACCCACTAAACTAGTGCTCTCCTCATGACAGTTGCCGCTCGCTCTTTCTGCCGGCGATGGATGCTAGCTCTCGTTTGCAACAGGCCATCCAGGAGTTTCATGCTCGAGATTCGATCAAGATCACAGAAGTGGTTGAGATTTCGTGCTGGTTTGCCAGCGTGAACGTGCTAGTCGCCCGGGGCTGCTAGAGATTGCGACGCCACAGGAGAGGCTCACATGTTATGTGGATGCCGTTTTCGATTCAGACAGAAGATCTAAAGCAATACTCGATGCAAACGACTTCCTCCTGCTATATTCTTTTTGTGCAAGATGCAAGGGACGGACTCGTGATGGCAAGCAAGGTTGGCTGCAACAATCAGGTGGTTGAAGCCGATTGCATGAAATTCATCCAGGTGATGCAAAGTGTCGGCAACGCCCTCAGACGGCGGCAGCTATTTTTAGGAATGCATCTTTTTATGTCGCAATTTTAATATTGTTAAGTTTAATCACGTCCCTAGGGAAGCCGATATGACGACAGTGCGCTGGCTAACAAGTCGGAGGCCTTATGAACTATTGCCTCGGATTTTCTAGTAGTTGATATATTAACAAACGATGTATTAACAAATGAGATATAAAAGCATCTACACCCGGACTTGACAAATCCGGTCCCTCAAACGCCCGCGGATGCGCCCGGGCGCGTCCGCTGGCACTGATCGGACACTTCTCAAATCCTGACATCCACATCCGTGTATCTCATATCCGCTCCCTCAAATCCATACTAACATGCAACATAGATAAAAAGAACGTAGATCATCACACAAACATAGAATCAAACAGAGGAATGCACATTTCGATCACCAAAAGATCACCGTTGGATGTCCAAAAGATCCATAGTTCACGTAATTCACATAAACGACGGAAAAATTTAAACTAGATTACTAAAAACTTGAAATTGAAGATGAAGACGGCTGAAGTTCACCACTTCCTCGCCGGCACTTTACCCTTCCGATCATCGGCGCAGCTGTAGGCGTCGGCAGCTAGTGGCGGATCGTCCGAGTCGTCCGAGGATGAGCCATGGTCACCCTCGTCATCGAAGATGCTGGAGAGGATGACGAGTTCTTTTAGCCGCTGGACCTCCCTGTCCTGCTGCCGCTTGAGCTTCGCGAGCCGAGCCGCCTCTGCCGCTACCTCCGCCGCCTCGCGCTCGTACCGCTCAATGAAAATCCGGAGCGCCTTGGCGTTCTTTTGCCAGAGCCGCCGCGCGTTCGTCTCCGCGGTCGTAAGCGACCGACGGTAGACCCATTCGAGGAGCCGTGCGTCCTCATCGGGCTCCGCCTCCATCCCGCGGCGGCAGCGCACAGACTGCTCTGCCTCCCTCCTCTCCCTTTGCTGCTGCCGCTCGCGGCGGGCGGCGCGTGCCTCTGATTCCGGCGGGCGTGTCTGGGCCGGCGGGGTAGGCACAAGCACCCACCGCTACCCACGTGGAGGAGCAGTAGCCGACGGGGGCAGGGGACGACGTAGGGGAGGCGCGGATTACGCAGGCCACCTGTCGGAGCCACGCACAGGTCGGGAGGGGCCAGCGCTGGCGTCCAAGCTGCGCCGGTGGGGAAGCTGCGTCTGCGGTGTGGCTTCTGATCTGGAGATGCCACCGGTCTCCACCATGGACGGCTCCAAGGCGATGCGGAGGGCAAGCTCATAGTCCGGATCCAGGTCGGAGCGGCTGCCAGAGCTCGACATTGTGTCTGATTCGATCGGAAACGGTGCGGGGAGAGAATAGAGCGAGAGAGGAAATTGAGTAAGTTAAGGTTTTGGAGCGATGAGCCGGATGGGGTTTTTTGCGAGACAACCGTAGGGTCAGTGATCGGCCGGGCTTATAAGGCGGACGCGCCCGGGCCACCCCATATTTGAATTGAATATGAGGGGTGCCGCTCAATCCGAACATTTGAGTCCCATTTGAGGCGTCCGTCTGGTTTAAAAAATCGTAACCGGTCAGTGATCGAGCGGGCAGCTCGGACATTTGAGGCCAATTTGGGACGCTCAGTCTAGATGCTCTAAACCACCATGTGGGCATTTCTTTAGAAAATACGGGGTGCATACCATTGTGCACATAGAGAACTGCAAGATCCTCACGTTGAACACCCATGCTCTGTGCTCAGGTAGTCGGGCTCGCACCGCACCTCCGTGTAACTCAGTCGACGCCCGAGGGAGGGGACGTCACTTGGGCCAGCAAGACGTTTAGCGGGAGGAGACGTTCACATCGACTATGAAGACGTGTGTAGCTCCTTCGTCAATCTCAAGATGATGTGCCAGCTCACTTTCACGGTGATGCTCATAAGGGCAGAATATGCGCGCATGCATTCATAGGGATATGAGCATATGTATATATGTATGAGCGTCTGCGTACATCTTGTGATTGATTATTATTTTTAAACTTTGGCCTATAATTTCCAACCTTGATGGCTCCCGGATCGTTTCGGACCTTCCCCTATAATTTTCGACCTTGATGGCTCCCGGATCGTTTCGGACCTTCCGGTGAGTACTCGGCACTGTGTACGTACTCGTGAGAAAAGGCACACCCCTCTGTCTCTCTCTCCTGCCTACCATCGGCTCACTCCGCGCACAGATCCTACACCCGATCGAGGGACTGGGAGATCCAGCGACGGAAGCGTGGCGTAGCCAGCCCAATAAGTCAGGGTGGTTCATCAATAGAAATATTTGCATAAATTTATTTATTTATAAAGAAATATATTTTTACTACACTACATACAAGCTATGGGGAAATTTCAGGATGGTCTATAGACCACCCTGGCCACCCCCTAGCTAACGCCACCAAATTCATGTGCCCCATACCTCCTGCGTGTTTCTTCCAGCGTTGTTTCTTTGCCACTTCTCCGAACACGCATCTGGGCCTGACGCGTCTGCAATGCACATGACCAGCACACGATTGAAATGAAAAGCTTAAAAGAAGCTGGAATATATTATCTGAGAGTAGCGTATGGTCAATTTGCGCACACAGATCTAGCCGTCGTCATACGGAGAGGATACTGCATAAGGTAGGCGTGAACCAAAGCTACCTAGCTAGGCTATGCTCGCACGTGCCTGAATTGGTTTGCAACGTACGGCTAGTCTAGTCGGCTAGTGATTCACTGGCAGGTTAATTTTACAGCCACGCTACAATGCAACATGGCAGGTAGACACGATGGTATGTAGTAGCCAGCTAGCAAGGCTGGTCTGGTCGACTGATCGCCATGACGCATGCCAATTCATCGGGTAGCTGCTGGCTGTTGCCGAAAAAGAAAAGAAAGAAAGGCCTAATGGACAGGCGAGCCAAAACCCATGTCAATTTACTCGCGCGCAAAGCAAAGATGCTTCTGCCTTTTCCCATCTCCTTGTTCTGTGGAAGCTTGTGCTGCGATTACAGGCACAAAGCTATCTATCTCTTTTGGCATGGCATCGGTTGTTTTTTTAGAGAAAAGGCATACGCCCAACTTTATAAATAAAACCATACGGCAGGTCACAGAAACAACGCAGGAAAGTAGCAGCAGCCCTAGGCCCCAACAGCGGCCATAGAAAACACAACACACGGAGAAGTCTGGTACATGGCACCCACGCCAGTACACGGCACGCAGGCCGGAAGAAGAGTCCCCCAACTGGAGGACAAAACAGTCAACCAAGCCCTTAGTCACCCTGCGCTTGTCTGCAAAGAAGAGACGCCGTCGTCCGGATTTTGGAGGTTAACGCAGTGAACGCTTCATGGTCGTCGTCCTTAGTCAATGATTTCCACTGCTGCAGGAGGGCACATGATTGAAATAAGTAGTCAGCAGGTTTAGCAGGAAACACATGTTCAATAGTAAATTTGTTCCTAGTCGTCCAAAGGGACCAGCACAGCGCTCCCAAGCCCACCCAAAAGAGACGCCGAGAGACGCCCGAAAGGTCATGGGCCAAAGCCTGCAGCTCCGCAAAGGAGGCAGGGGCCCAAGAGACGTTTAACCAATCCCGAACGCAACTCCAAATGAGCTTAGCCAGGTGACAATGAGAAAAGATATGCTCAGTGTCCTCAACAGCACCACACAGAGCACAGAACTGGGAGCCCAGGCCATTTCTCTTGCGAATTTGATCAGCCGAAGGCAGCCGACGCCGAAAGGCTTGCCATAAGAAGATTTTAATCTTAGGGGGAAGATGAGCCTTCCAGACCTGGGAGAAGCGATTAGTGGGCGTACCCCCAACGAGCTTGGAATAAAGAGATTTCACCAAGAACCGACCAGAGGAAGACAGCGGCCAGATCACCGAGTCCCTAGGCGTCGAGAGCGAAGGGAAGAGGGCAGTAAGACGTTGCCACTCTTCGAATTCTACAGGCGACAAGGAACGCCGGAAGATCAGGTTCCACCCCTGGGAAGCTAACTTAGCAATAGAAATGGCAGGATCCGAACAATAAGAAAACAGGGTGGGAAAGGTCACCGAGAGTGGTGAATCTCCACACCACCAATCTAACCAAAACCTGATCGAAGCACCGTCCCCAACGACAAACTTAACGAATAGTTGAAAAATAGGCCTAACTTTGACCAACGCATTCCAGAACTGTGAGCCACCACGCGACATGGCAAACATTGGGCTGCAGGACGGGAAATATTTAGCTTTCAGGATGTCCAGCCACAGGGGCTGGTCCTCCGCACTCATAATCTTCCACCACCATTTAATAAGTAAGCATTGGTTCATGATGGACATGTTAAGGATGCCC
>NC_041383.1:634357584-634371984 GCF_002162155.2 Triticum dicoccoides
ACATCAGCTTCCATTTCACAAAGCGATACTTACGGCGGTTGTCCGCCGCATTCCAGTAAAAAGCACCACAGTGTTTATCAAACCCCGCATGAGTCCCGCTGACAAGAGGTAGAAGCCCATCAGGAACATAGGGAGGGAGGAGAGACAGGCGTTAATAAGAGCTACTTTACCCGCATTCGAGTTGTATCTGCCCCGCCAGGGTAGAACCCTATTACCCACCTTGATAACAACAGGAGCAAAATCCTTAGCATGAAGCACATCTGGGGAGATCGGAAGACCAAGGTATTTGAAAGGAAAGGACCCCAACTTGCAATTGAGAAGGTGAGCCACTCGAATGGCTTCCGAATCCTCGACCCCAGTAACAACCACTTCACTTTTAGCAAAGTTAATCTTAAAGCCCGACATCGCCTTGAAACATAGAAGAATAAACTTAAGGTGCGCAATGCAGGCATCGTTTAGCTCCACCATGATAATGGTATCGTCCGTGTATTGGAGATGGGTCAGACCAGGGGGGATGAGATGATTGCTAACAGGGGATATATGCCCAGAGGCAGCTGCCCTAGATAGCAGGCGAGATAAAGCATCAGCCACAAAATTAAACAAGATAGGCGAGGCAGGGTCACCTTGCCGCAGGCCCCTACCATTAGCAAAGAACTTACTGACCTAGCCGTTCACATTAATAGCAGTGTGGCCCCCCGAGACTAACTGCATAATTCTATGGACAAGAGGACCATCGAAACCTTTGGCTAACAGAACTCTGCGCAAAAAAGGCCAGCAAACCGAGTCATAAGCCTTCTCAAAATCAAGTTTCAGGATGACCGCTTTTGTTTTTTGAATCTTAAGGTCATGAACGATCTCATGTAGACATAAAACCCCATCAAGAATGAAGCGACCTTTAATAAAGGCCGATTGAAAGGGCTGATGGTACGGTGGGCAATGGGGGAAAGGCGCGTAGCCAACCCTTTGGCCGGAAACTTGGTGAAATTATTAATAAGAGCAATCGGCCTAAATTGCAAAATCAAGTCCGCACCCTTGACTTTAGGAATTAAGGTAATAACCGCATAGTTAAGGCGCGAGACATCCACCGTACCCAACCAGAAACCTTGAATAACTTTACAGACAAGCTCCCGCAACTGCGGACAGAATTTTTTGAAGAAAGGGATTGAGAAACCATCAGGTCCTGAAGCCGCGTTCATGTTAGCCGAGTTAATCACCTGCCAGATCTCCTCGTCAGAAAGGGGGACCATAAGACCCATGTTTTCATCAGGAGAGATCCTAGAATCAGAGTCCCAGAATCCAGGACAGAGGCCAACCCCCAGGTCAGGCTTAGAGCTAAGGAGATTAGAGTAGAGTCCCACAATGTGGGCCATAATGGTGGGTTGGTACGAGGTTCTAACGTCATTAATAACTAGGGAATCAATGAAGCATCTGCGACGCCTACCATTGGCGATCGCAAAGAAATACGTCGTCATCGCATCCCCCTTCAAGGTCCAATTAAGGGTCCCATGCTGGCGCCAATAAATTTCCGACTGGTGGTGCAGCACCAGTAAGGCATCTTCCAGGGCGTACCGCGTGGCCCATTGAGAGGAGGATAGGCCATGAGAGTCGGCCATACGATCAAGATCCCGGATTTGAGATTCTAAGGAGTCCTTTTCTTTACGGGCCTCAGCCGCCTTGTTTCTAGACCACCCCTTAAGGAATTTGCGAAGCTCATAGGAGAGTTTATGCCAGTCATCAAGAGGGCCAAAGGAGCGAAGAGGAGAAGAAAGAAAAGTAGCAATCCTAGACCCAAGCATATCATAGAAGCCCTCAATCAAAAGCCAAGAGGCATCAAACTGGAAGCGGGAGGTCGTGGCGATAGGTAAAATACCCGCATCAAGGACAAGGGGGACATGGTCAGACCCAACCGCAGGCCTGGCTTTGAGCAGAGCACGAGGAAAAAGCAAATCCCACCGAACGGACACAGAAACCCTGTCTAGCACCGACCGGACCAGGGAGGCTTGATGGTTAGACCAGGTGAAACGAGCCCCCACCCTAGGAAGCTCCTGAAGTGCGCAACTACTAATGAAATCGTTAAAAGCATTGGCGAGAGACCACGAGAAGTTAGAGTTGTTCTTGTCGGCCGGCGAGCGAGTCAGGTTAAAGTCTCCCCCAATAAGAAGAGGAATATTGCAAGTCTCAATCTTGTTCGAGATTTCATCCAAAAAAAGAGGGGAAAGCGAATGATCCGCAGGCCCGTAAACCACCATGAATTCCCACATCATATTTAGTTGGCGATGATGAACTACGCAGCTAGCCCAAAAAATACCATGATCAAAAGTAATGAAGTCAAAGATGTCCCGCTTGGAGCCAATCAAGATACCACCAGAGTGACCCGAAGCGGGTAGAAAGTGCCAGTCATATCTACCCATCCCAGCGATCACAGACAATTCAGAGGGAGAGAAGGATTCCTTGAAAGTTTCAACCAAACCTAAAATGTCAATGTGATCCCCACACACCACGTCGTGAATCTGGTCGCGGCACCCCCTAGCACCGAAACCACGGAATTCCAGAAAAGGGCTCTCATCTAAAAGAAAGGTTTTTGATACGTAGACTCGATCTGCATGGGGCCGCATAAGCCTTAGGCCGCTTAGACCACCCAGATTTGACAGGGACTGGGGGGGCAAACGCCTGGCCACAACCAATATGTGCATCTGCCGGCCCGGATTGACCCTGCACCCCAGCAGGACCAGCACCCTTCGCGGCATCCATAGCCTTAGCAATGGCAGCCTGGGCTACCTCATTCGCCCGAATGATAGAGAGGAGATGAGAGGAAGCGCCCATCCTCGGGTTGTTAACCACCCCAATATCCGACATAATATGCAGGAAATGATCATCTGATATAGCAGGTAAAACTAGGCGAACTGGGGAAGAAGGAAGAGCAGGGGAAGGAGGAGACAAACCTGCATGAGGGAGATCTCTAGCCGCAGCGCGACGTTCCGCACGCTCCGCTATCGAAACGCCGGAGTCCCACACCCGCCGACCCTTCCGCGCCGTAAACGCAGGAGAACGGAACACCGGCGAGCCCCTCGCCGGCGTCGCCGAGCCAGGGCTAGACCCCGATGCAGCGCCAAGGTCCTGGTCCAGACGACGAGCCAACCCTGCAGCAGAAACCTTGGAGGCCTTGGAGGTGGATGAAGCCCGACTCTTAGCAGAAAACTTCCGAACCGAGACCTCCTTCTTCTTGGTGGGAAAGTCAGTGGAGCGCCTAGGGGAAGCAGGGAGATCCTCAATGCCAGAGAAGGAAGGCGACTGCGGGCGAGTAGGCACATTAGAATAAGCACCAGAGATGGGGGTCCCCTTGCCAACCACCCCATCTCGTGGATTCTCCTTCTGGGGATTAGGGGCCGGGGCATTCTCCTTGAGATTCTCACGGTCATCGGAGTCCATCTTGTCCCATTCTGATTGAGTGAAGCGCAAATCCGAACCCCCATTGGGCTTATGCCCCCCAGCCGAACCATCCCCCTGCGTGTCATCTTGATCAGAAGGTTTGGAAGGAGGAGGCGAAGGCGCGGGAGGAGGGGGGCATGGAGGCCAACACCCTCAACCCGAACACGCAGTCGAACACCTTCAGGGGAAGGAAAGACATCCACAAAGCCAAGAACAGAAGCCGGGTCAATGCACCACACGCTGAGCCGAACCGGGCCAACCTTCTCGAGAGATTCCAAGTCCACTTCCATAGGTTTGCCAATGAGGTTACCAAAAGCCATCATGAATTCCACGGACCGAAGGCCAATAGGCACATCATCAACCAATACCCAAGTCTTGCTGAGAGGACCCACCACCTTCGCACCACAGGTAGCCGCTTTGACAGAAACCACAAGCTGATTGAGGGGCAGAGTAAAGCTAGTACACGACAAGATCATCCTTAGGCAATCCTTGGAGGGGAACACCACTGCGAACTCAAAGTCAGAGAGCTGGCGCACCTGCCAGTCCCAACCACCCTCATCCCAAATCTTCAAACCGTCCAAAAGGGTCTGTGGGGAAATTTTCTGACCACACACTGTGATAATAGCCGCATTGGAGAGGGAAGGTGCAGCCATCGTGAGAGGAACCTCAGCGTCCAGAGCGAAAAAGGAGCAATCAGGCAGACCCAACCCAAACTGCACAAAGGAGGGACCCTTGGTGCGATTGCGGCAATCCACCGTCAGGTGGCCATCGGATCGGCAGATGAGACAGAAAGGGGGATTAATGCACCTCGATTGGAAGTGGTTCGGGCGGTGACAAGCAAAGCAGGTGAGGGTCGGAGAAGGGCCCGAGGGGACTGGGTGATGGCGAGGAGCAGGAGCAAGAGGCTGTGGCGGCGGCAAGATGCCGTCGCCACGAACCCCCGAGGGCGTGCCCGGACCAGGAGGAGGAGGACGCCGCTCCCCAGCCAGCGAAGAGGACGGCCCAGGGCCAAAGCGCTGCCCCGAGCGGGAGGCCGCGCCGGCCCCAAAGGAGCGGGGAGGAGGCCGAGGCGGAGGGACCGGCCCCCCGGCCTGGATGGGGCGAGGCGCCGAAGAAGACGAGCCACCAGCCGCCGAAGCCGCGGCAGCCTCCCACGGATCCGGCCCCGACCCCGACCCAGCACCAGATCCAGGGAGTGCCGTCCCAGATCTGGCCATGGAGCGGTCCGACCCCGCCTCCCATTCCTCCCCCGCAAGCGCAGGCCCACGCGCCGCCCGGTCAGCCACCAGCTTAGAGCGGAGCTCAGCCTCAAAGGCCAGATCAGCACCAGAGCCCGGCGAGGACTCCCTAGACCTCTTGCTCCCCGACAAGGCCTCGGAGGAGGAGGCCCTCGACTTGTCCATGGTGAGCGTGTCGGCAAAGGAGAGGAGGAGGGGGGTGGGGAAGAAGAGGATCTGGAGAAGTGGCGAATGGGACGACACGCCCTGCGAATATCAGCGGCGGAGGCCGGAAACCCTAGGAAGGGGGAAGGGCACCGCGGCGCACCCATATATAGCCGCAGCAGGCCGAGCCAGATTGGGCCGAACAGGCCGCAACCGAAGCCCGGGCCAAAGGGGGGGAAGGCCGAGGCGCAGTGGCCACTACCACTTGCCCCGGCCCACAGACAGAAGGGGAGGGAAAGAAATAAAAGACGACAGGGCCAGTGGAGCGGGCAGACCGGGCCGAACCCCAGCAGAGGCCACCAGGCCCACAGGCCCAGCAAGGCCCCTCGAGCCCACCGAGCCACCCGGATCTAGGGTTAGGCCACCAACTGCCACCAGGCGCACCGGCGCCGCCGCCGCCGACGGCCCCGGCCGGGGAGCAGGAGAGCAGGGAGGAGAAACGACTGGAGAAGCCAACCCACCCAGATCAAGAGCCACAGCAGGCCGGGGAGGACGAAGGGGAACACACACCTGCGAGGAAGCCGGATCCACACCCACCACGCGACGGCGGCGCCCAACACGCGACCAGCCAGGAGACCCCGACGGCAGCGCCATCGGCCTGCCCCGACCGCCCGGAGCAAACTTCCGGGAACGACCAGCCGCAGGCCCCGGAACCACCACCGGCACGACCAACGGCGGGGCGCACCCCTCCGAGTCGGAGTCAGAGGCCGAATCCTCCAGATGGCCGAGCGCCCAGAACCGCGAGCCAAGGAAGGGCGCCGACGCCAAGGGAGCCAGCGACGGGGACGGCGAACGCCCAGAGCAGGAACCACAGGCCCGCGCCACCGAGGGCAGGCGGGGGGTGGGGAAGAGGGAGGGGCGAGGGGGCCATGGCCACCGGCCGGGGAGGGGACGGAGGGGGACGAGGGGAGGGGAGGGGGGAGGGGGGAAGGAGAGACAGCCATCCTCACCGCGCGGTACTCCGAGCTCAGCTCCTTCTCCTCCAGCAGCAGCTGATCGATGGTCCCCATTGGTTGTTCCTAACTTGCTACATGCATATATTGGACAAAAGAGCAAATATGCTCGTTGTGCCATAGTCCACCACTCTGATCTCATCTTAGACCCGTCTCCTAGCTACTCCCTCCGTTTTAAAATAGATGATCCAAAATTAGTATATAGTTGAGTCGTCTATTTTGAAACGGAAGGAGTAGAAAACAAGGAACGAGCAGCTTTACAGTTCCACTAGTTCATTCTTACTCGCTGTATCTACAAGTATACATGATATGCCTACTGTTCGTGACTTCAGAGTGATGGTGAAACAGTAACACGTGTCGTGGAACTGAAACAACAGCAACGGAAGCTTCACCATGCTGTTCGTTAACCTGGAGGTATATCACACGCAAATAAATCAAGAGAAGCTTTAATTCTTAGCCAATCTTTCCTTTACTGATTTCATCAGAACAGCTGCAACCCTTCACTGATTTTCTCAGAATAAGCAAGGTTCTTCGCTATTAATATGCAGTTATCCCTTTCTCCAACTAACTCCATGATGACATGCATGTCTTCCACTTCATCGGTGTACCATATCTAGGCTAGGTCCTAGATCACTCACTCACTGCCTTACCAGTTGGAGTATAACCAACCGGGAGAAAAAGGGGCATCCATGTTCCATTGATATTGTTCACCAACCTAGCAATGCTGAATTTTTCGTGGCTCTACTGATGCTGCCTCACATTACTCATTTGGTGTGTTTGTGAAGCATCTGATTCCAGGATGAATACTGAATCTGGGATTTATTGCCAGTCCCAGTGGAATTACGCTTACCATAAACAAGCAAATAAAGAAGCAGTAGCCGACCAAGAAAAAAGAGCCTCGAGTCCAGAGATGTCCTTCAAATTAGGATGAATACATGTTTGTTAATAGTACATCTGATCGACATCTGGTCCTTAATTTCATAGCTAACTCTAGGACTTATGACCGAGATAGCGAGCTGATGGTGAGATGTAGGAGTAGAGGTGTGGAGAAGACGAAGAAGCGTCTTGGCTGCGGAAGCAAGCAAGAATCCTACCACTTGGCGTGAGCACTTTGAGCCCTACTAATTAACAGTGGCCCCTGAACAAACCAGGAGGCGCTGCACCAACCAAAGTATATATGTGACCGGCACACTGATGATGGAGTGAGTGTCGGTTTGCATTAATTTTGAATATCACAAACTGCAGTTGAAAGGTAACGAACATAGGTAGAAAAAACGTACTACCCTCTGCATAATTTGCTCATGCAGCTTCAGGAAGTTCCCCATTCTGTAACTGGCTTGCAGAACCAACTCTGTGTTGCCCTTGGCTTGAACCGAGACACAAAGGCAACGAGACGGGAAAGAGAAAGCAGGAACGGAGATCGGCGGGGTAGCTAGCTAGCTGTTCGTGCGCCACCCACGCCGTCGCGTTCTGGTTAGCAAAGGGGCATGGCATGATGACGATGTACTGTGCGTGCCCCCTTGATTGCTCGATGCATGGCGACGGTGGCCACCCAACCTAACCGGCCACGTGAGTGAGTGTGCGACGCCGACGTTCAGCTGTGCTCAACGGAGGACGGGACCCCATCAATGTACGCACGTCGTGTACACTCCTGATACGATGCATGCCGGTGTGCAGGGCCAGCTACTACATAGGAGTACGTACTCCTACTTGGCTAGCCGGTGGCATTTAGAGCAACTTCAATGGGACGACCCATTTTGTCCATGGCGTCTGTTTGGATTAGCATGGATAAAAGTGGAGCCTCAATGCTCCGACCCAACCTCAAATCTCGTCGTCCGTGCCGATTCATTTCTGACTCAAAATTGCGCCTGAAATGCGTCCACGCGGACGCGAAGCAAACACGCCGCGCGTCTCCTCGGCGTCCGCCGCGGCCCCACTTGTAGGCCGCTCAACTACCGCCCATCGTCTAAATTATGACGACCACCGACAGCGGGCCCACTAGTCAGCCATTGGAATCGTCCTATTCAAACCACGCGTGCGGCGTGGCCCGGCCTCATCCACTTCCGTCCACATCTCGCTTCCCACCACCCCCTTGTGCTTCCTCGCCGGTGACACCAAACCCTAGCAAGCAATGGACCTCTTCGGCAGCAGCAGCAGCAAGGGCAAGGGCAAGGGCACCCCCGACTCCTCATCCTCCCGTGCTCCTCCTCCCCCCTCCTCCTCCGGCGCCGGCGTCTTCACATCTCGGTGCACCAAGCGCGGTGGCACTGGGAGTACATGCAGCCGCTGCCCTACCCCGACGTCATGCTGCCGCACCACTGCACCTGGATCCACACCGGATCCCGGTGCTGGCGGTTCCGCGGACCCAGCGGGCGCACGACGAGGAGGTGCGCAGGCGCCGGGCGCAGCTCACGCCGGAGCAGCGGCGGATGCCCGAGTACGCTGCCGACTCTCCCAACTAGGAGGCTTGGTTTGCCCTCGAACACAAGGAGCAACGGCGTGTAGGCGTCGACGCCATCCCGCCGTCGTTTCCATCGCCGCCCCCGCGGGTAGAGCCGGAGGAAATGGAGGCGAAGGCGGAGTACCAAGCCGCCCTCGAGGAGGCCCTGCAGCACGCGCTGGAGGCTAGCCGTCTCGAGGAGGACGCGCACTGGGATGGGCTGGAGCAAGCCCTTGCCTTGTCGGCGGCCATGGACTCCGTCCACACCCCGCCCTTCGTCCCACCTCCGCCACCGCCGCCGCCCGTCCAACCCAAGCCGGAGTCAGAGCCGACGCGGAAGCGCTCCCCGCCTCCACCCACTTGGCCGGAGGAGGCCTACACGTGGACCGGCCAATACGCCAAGTGGGTGAGCGCGCCTCCTGTCCACTACGCCGAGACACCGGCAGGAGGCGGCCCACCTTGAGCGCTGGAAGGCGTACTGGCTCGCCCAGGAGGAGGCCGGCAGCAAGCGGCAGATGCGCTACGAGCAGATGCTGCAACGCGACACGGAGGCTGTCACGCCCAATATGCGACCCTATCCAAAAGGACCTCGAAGGTCCCACCAAGGATAGACCCGCATATTGAAACGCTTTTGCAAGGTGGATATCATTACATCAACATTACATAATAGATGGGGATACATACAAGAGACATACAATGCCACACGAATACAACATCACTATACATCAGAGCATCATCCGACTACAGATGAAACACAAACAAAAACTCAAACGACATCCACCCTGCTAGCCCAGGCTGCCGACCTAGAACCTATCCCCTAATTGAAGAAGCAGAAGAAGAACTCCAAGACAAGTAAACATCGCTCTCGCGTCATGATCATCGCATAACCTGTACCTGCAACTGTTGTTGTAGTAATCTGTGAGCCACGAGGACTCAGCAATCCCATTACCATGGGTATCAAGACTAGCAAAGCTTAAAGGGAAAGGAAGGGGTAAAGTGGTGAGGTTGCAGCAGCGACTAAGCATATATGGTGGCTAACATACGCAAATAAGAGCGAGAAGAGAGCAAGCGGAACGGTCGTGAAGCTAGAAATGATCAAGAAGTGATCCTGAACTCCTACTTACGTCAAACATAACCCAAAAACTGTGTTCACTTTCCGAACTCCGCCGAAAAGAGACCATCACGGCTACACACGCGGTTGATGCGTTTTAATTTGTATCTGGTGTCAAGTTATCTACAACCAGACATTAACAAATTCCCATCTGCCTATAGCCGCAGGCACGGCTTTCAAAATATTATACCCTGCAGGGGTGTCCCAACTTAGCCCATGATAAGCTCTCGCGATCAACGAAGGATATACCTTCTCCCAGGAAGACCCAATCAGACTCGGAATCCCGGTTTACAAGACATTTCGACAATGGTAAAACAAGACCAGCAAGACCGCCCGATGCGCCGACAATCCCGATAGGAGCTGCACATATCTCGTTCTCAGGGCAACACCGGATGAACACTACGTACAACTAAAACCAGACCTCGAGTTTCCCCGAGGGGGCGCTGCAAGTGGCTCTGGTTCGGACCAACACTTAGACAAGCATTGGCCCGAGGGGGCTAAAATAAAGATGACCCTTGGGTTAATTACTCCCAAGGGAAATATAGGTGGTGGTGAGGCAAATGGTAAAACCAATGTTGGGCCTTGCTGGAGGAGTTTTATTCAAAGGGAACTGTCGAGGGGGTTCCATAAATCACCCGACCGCGTAAGGAACGCAAAATCCGGGAACATAACACCGGTATGGCGGAAACTAGGGTGGCAAGAATGGAACAAAACACCAGGCATAAGGCCGAGCCTTCCACCCTTTACCAAATATATAGATGCATTAATAATATAAGAGATATTGTGATATCCCAACCAAAATCCTGTCCACCATGGAGAAATCTTCAACTTCACCTGCAACTAACAACGCTATAAGAGGGGCTGAGCAAAGCGGTAACATAGCCAAGCAATGGTTTGCTAGGAATAGTGTCAAAGGTTAGAGGTTCATGGCAATTTGGGAGGCTTGATGAGCAAAAGATAGGTAACGCAGCATAGCGATAGAACGAAGCAACTAGCATAGCAATGATAGTAGTGAGATCCAGGGTAGCGGTCATCTTTCCTGAAATCCCGCAAGGAAGAAGAACGAGTCCATGAAGAAGACGAACGGGAGCAGTCGAACGAATCCTCACAATCATAACATTACCAAAACTAAGAAGCAACACCGGAAATAAACAAACAACATGGTAAATGCACAAGCATAAACATGGCATGATGCACAATCAAGTATGATGCATGTCCGGTTTAAAGAGGCATGGCATGGCAAGGTGCAACAAACAATCCTAAAAATTAAATGGAGCTCAACATGCAAAACACAACATCAATTATTTAGTTCACTCCCGGTTAGGGACTCAACAATATTAAATGTTGGTTAACATGGCAAGAGGTGAAGCTTGACAAAACTAACTATTTAGGCAAGTTTAAATGAGGCCGGAATAACAAACAACAAGTCTGGAAAATCCTCATGTCCATATTTTAGTTTTGGTACTGTTCTGCCCTAAACCATATTTTAGAGTTGTTAAACATGCAAAGTAATATCACCATGTTAAACTAGGCATTTTTCCACCCCATTTACATATAAAGTTTATTTAAAACCAAGCTACGGTTATTTAGTTATGAAATAAATCATTTTAGCATGGCATTTAGCAAATTTAAACAAACAACATTTTAAAACATGGAAGAAAGTGGCAAATAATTAATCTACACAAAATTCTAAGCATTTTACATATATAAAACATTTTAATATGATGCACGGTTCATGAGTTATTATATGCATGAAGTTTAGGGTCCAATCTGTAAAAATGCAGTTTACTGGATAAATAGATAAATTCGCTGAACAGGAAAAAAAACAGGCATGGGCTGAATCTGAGGCGGACTAGGCTGCTCACATTGGGCCTAAAGGCTGAGGCGGAGGAGGCCAACTGGGGCGCTGGGCCTCGCTCAACGGAGGGGGCCACTGGGCCGAAGCAGAGGTGAAGGGCGACGCGGGCTGAACCGAGCGGGACTTGGCGCTGCACAGGACAGGGGCGCTTGAGGGTGGCCTCACCTAGTGGGCTTCGGCCCGGTTCAGTGAAGGCAACAGTCTGAGGGGCGGGGTCACCGAGCTGGGCCTTGGCTCGGGCCCGATCTGGAGGGCGCTGGAGGCTAGCGCTCCTATTCTGACGAAGCAGAGGCCGCGACAGGGCTGGCGAGGCAGGGGACGGCGGCAGCGATGGCTTCGGCGCAGGCAGGCGGAAGCAGAGCTCGGCTGCGGGACTTGGCGCCGGCGAGGGACCCCGGGAACCGGCCGGATCCGAGGCCAGGGCGGCGGTGGAAGGCGACGGTTTGGCGGCTGGTGTCCATGACACCGAATGTTGTCTGAAGGACGAAGACAGAGGGAATTCAGAGAAGAAAACAGGGAAGTGAAGAAGAAAAAGACGGCGAGGGAGATGGCAGGGGCGCGACGGGGCCTGTCTGGGGTTGCCGGCGACGACGAGGCCGTTCGTCGAAGGCGCGAAGGCGAGGCCATGCTTGCAAGGGCGGCAAGGCAAGCCCTAGCTTGAGGTGTCCATGGCTACAGGAGGGGCGCGCTGGAGGAGTTCAGGTCGGAGGCGGCCCTGGCGTTCCCTGATTCAGCAAAAGAGAGAGAGAGAGAGAGAGCCAGCTTAGCAGAGGGAGGAACCAGAGAAGGGAGAGAAAGGAACCAGGAGGGGGCACGGCGAGCAGTTCCTGCTGGTGCTCGGCGTCGAGGTTCGTCGGGGCAGAGAAGGAGCTGCTGGTTGGGTGGATCGATGGATTGGACAGCGCTGAAAACGAGGGAGATGGTTGGGTCGGCTGGATTGGGAGGGATCCCGAGGAAAACAAAGTGGCGGCGGCGGCGATAGGATAGGGGAGGAATGGATGGGACAGGGCTAGGGTTAGACTATATATAGGCAGGGGATTAGGGTAGGAGTTATTTAGGTCCCTCCGATCGTAATCGGACGGTTCGAAAAAAATAGGCTAGGGAGTCCAAATAATAAAACGGAGATGTTTTATAGATGTTTGGGGATGATCTGAACCCATCGATAACGAAAGCCCGGGTCGGGTTCGGGGAAGTTTTCGGACGCACGAAAGAGGGGGGTCGGTGGCTGGACAAGAGGGGAACGCTTACACGGTTGGTCTCGGAATGGTCAACGAAGCCAAGGGGGACGCGGGAACCACAAACGACTACAAGAGGATGCAAGTTTGAAAACAATGACGGCAACAGAGTGTCGATGCAATGCGAATGATGGCATGAGATGAAATGCAAGACCTGAACAAAAAGCAAAAAAAAGAACCCAACCACGGAGGAAAAAATATAACACATCTCCGGAAAAGGCAAGAGTTGGAGTTACGAATGTGGAAAGTTGTATCCGGGGCGTTACAGAGGCTCTGCGGCTTGAGGAGAAGGAGGAGCACGCGCGGCGAGCCGCAATGCCGCCGCCCCAGCAGATGCCGGAGGAGGCTGCCCTGGCAGCGTACCAGGCGGCGTTCGGGAGGGTTGGCCCTGCTCCCATCTTCATCGACCTCATCGGCGGTGATGGCGATGGCGACATCGACGTCAAGGGCAAGGGGTGACGACGTCCAGGGCAGTGTGCGGGTGCAGATTTTTTTATGTTTTAATTAATGTTTAATTAGGTTTGAGTGGACTTTGGTCGGCGGTTGACCGGCCATTTATGTTTAATTATGTTTATTTTCGCGAGCTATTTTTTTTCCACACCGGCACATTCGGGTTCGTCCCCGTTGGGCGGTCAAGCCGACCCATTTGAGAATGCGGACGCGCACATCCGCCCGGCCGACCCAAACGGACGAAAAGCGAACAAAGCATGCATGCGTTTGGTTCGCTCCGTTGGAGTTGCTCTTGTACACACCCTCAGCTTCATAGACGCATGCCAGTGCATTTTCGTTGCGAGATCATTTTCACCGACGGGCCTCTCCGCTAGCTGCCTGGCCAGACCAGGTACGCTTCTCTGTTTCTCTCTGCCGGGTAAGGCTGGTCATAGTGGGGAGTAACTTAGACTAGTGTAGTCTAAGTTACTACCTTCATAATGCAAAGTAACATAATAGTAGTATCATGTATGGCTTCATTTATTAACTTATAGACTCATCTTGTTTCGGGATGCGTTATGTTACAGTAACATATCATGTTACCACCTCTCATTAACTACTTGCCACGTAAGCACAATTTTTTTGAAATGCGCTATGTTATTACCTAAGTTACTCCCACTATGACTAGCCTAATGGAGAGTGCTACGTACAGGCGGATCTCCCTTCCGCTCCTGCAGGTCGTGCCTTCACCATGGCGAAGGAGAGGCAGGGGAAACCGTCGCGTCACACGAACAGCGCCGCGGTGCGCGGCACGCACGGCGACTGGAGGAGCTAGCGGCAAACCGGGGTAGGAGTACGTACAGATGGATGGTGGTTCAGCCACGCACTGGGAAAGGTGACTTGGTCGCTGGCGCCTGGGTACTAGCGCCTCCCGGGTTTCGCCGATCACCAAACAGCGGAGAGGTGCTGGCACCACCTCTATACGCGTAGGGAGGCGAGCCAATCAACTCGGCGGTCAGTCGGCTTACTTTACCACTGGCCCCTGTCCCTGTTGCCTGCTGCTCAGTGCGCGGAATGGCAAAAGACATAAATTTAACATCAGAGTGAAACTATTTTACAAACTAAACTGTTTTGAAATGTATTTCACCCAGCTACCCCTAATATGCAGCGCCTGGCAGCAAAGCGTTGCACTCTACTATGGAGCACCTAACACTCAAGCGTCACATCTATGCAGCGCCCGACTGCTAGGCGTTGCACTACACTGTGCAGCGCTAGCTGTAAAGAGCAGCACAGTTTAGTGCAGCGCCTAGCTATCAGGCTATGCATAAAAGGGTCTGCAAAGTGTGAGTGTGAGTAGCATGACTGGTCCAACGCTAGCAAGAATTCTTTTCAGAACATGGCCCTACGGGGGCGATCCATCTTGGCCACGGTGCCCTTGGAGAGCGGGAGCACCGACATTGCCATGAGCGGGGATCGTAGAGAGCACATCAGAAGTGAGTGTCA
>NC_041383.1:634372086-634467294 GCF_002162155.2 Triticum dicoccoides
ACACATGCACTACCTGGGATGCATCGCTCAATCTTCATAGGCAAGAAGTCCAGGGCGATAGCGGGCAACTTCGCATACGGATGTATATAGACATATTTTAGAGTGTAGATTCATTCATTTTGCTTTGTATATAGTCGTTTGTTGAAATCTTCAAAAAGACAAATATTTAAGAATGGGGACAAGAAGCATATTTTTCACATGCCCGTTTTTTCTCGGATAGCTGCCAAAAATCGATATCGATTTTTATTTTCATATATTTTTCACTACTAGCCATGAATGAATGGCCTTTGGAGCGTGAGTGTGAGTTGGGTAGCATGACTGGTCCAACGCTAGCAGAAATTCCCAGGCGTGATGGGAGGGCTACGGCGTGAACCTTGGCATGAGGATCCTCTACCGTTCGGCAGCCTGCCGTTCTATCACTGACATGTGGGCCTGTGGAAAACCTGGCCCACATGTCAGCGGCCCAACGTCACTTAGCGCATGGCAGAGGAGCCGTGTCCGTGAACCTTGGTGCAAGCTCACGCCATACCGTAGTCTTCTCCACTCAGGGAGTCTTGCATGCAGCGACCGCGACACCACGGAAAAGCCAATAACCGGGTCAAGCACCGGTGTGCTCGATCCGTTTCACAAGCGGTTACTTTTTCCTGTACCGTCGAAACATTTTTTTTAGGATGTCGTTGAATCATTCTACCGGTTGGAATACAGCAGCGACAGCGGCTCATGTTTAAATCCAAATGAAGAAGTTCATATTTTTGCCGTACCATATTTTGTTTTTCGAGCTACGCTTAGCGTAGGAGTATGGCTTCAGAGCATCCACAGTGTGATGTTTTGCTGCCTCTAAGGCAGCCTCTAAGGCCATAGAGGCAGACGCTATACAATGTGAGAACAGCCTCTAAGCCAAATTTGCTTAGCATCGATGCTATGCTTGAAGGCAGCCTTCAACTCTGTTCATGCAATAAAATATTTCACTGGCCCTACATGTCATAGAAGAAGAGTATGCATGTGTCATGTCAAGAGGATGAAAGGGAGCCCCTTGGTAATCAATATATTATACATAGTGGGAACACCTTAGAGGCTGGTAACATTTGTTATACACTGCGGAATTTTGAGCTGACTCTAACAGCAGGACGTGAGTCCCGGCTTGGAGGCAAGCCAGCCTCTAAACGCTGTGGATGCCCTCAGAAGCAGTTTTGAAGAGGAGGATCGATCATGAAAATCGCAGGCGTCCAACCATGATTCGATCCGCTGGGCCATGCCGTGTAGCCACGCACGTGAGACAGCCCCGCCTCGTCCGGCCGACCCCACGTCTCCCTCAATCTCTCCCCGACCCGCTACCGCCACACGGAGGAGCACACGCGTGCGGCTGGGGCAAGGGAGGACCCACGTGTCATCCCTTGTTCCCTCCAGGTTCCACCAGCTGCCAGGTGGACCAAGCAGTTCACCCGCGTGATCCGCCTCGGCCGGCGCGCCCCCGCAGCTTCTTTCTTTCCCCAGGCAAGCGAGGTCGGTACAGCGGCGATTAGCAATAGCTAGCCAATTAACTAAGAGTAAATCAAGATTAAGCGTGCGTTAACTATCGTGCTAATTCAAGCACAGGTTAGTCAATAGCGCCCACGCCACCCAAGTCAGTGGCCACTGGCCTGACCATGATGCGATGCGAATCCAAACATAGGACGGAGAGGGACGGGCGCCACGTGGGCGAGGGCGGCGGCCCATGCCGTAACCACCCACCGCCAAGCGTGGAGAGCAGCTCCTGCAGAATCGGCTGCAGTTGCAGAGGCCTCCCAACTGTTGAGAGAGATCCGAGCTCCAATGCAACAAATTCAGCTCCCAAAAAAATCTGACTTGAAAGTGAAAAGCTACACAGATCCTGTACAGTGTACAACAACAACGCAGTAGGTAATCTTCATGGCTAGCTCTGTATCGCGATTGAAAGCAAACATTCGGAGACACTTTATTTGTTGCCGAGACGGTCATTTGGTGAGCAGGATTCAATGCAATGCAATTTGTTTTGTGCCGGACGGCGGTGGGGGGCCGACCGCACGGCACAGTAGGGGGGATGGGAATGTGGTGGGAAGCGAGCAAGACGTGGGCTGGGCTACAGGGGGAGGAAAGTACAGCGGCCCTTTTTGCTGCTCCAGGCAGCAGGAGAAATGCAGGCAGGTGGTGGTGTTGGTGGTGGGCAGGAGCACAAGAGCAGAGCAGAGAAAGGAGGCGATCACCGATCGACCCAACAACGCTCTGGCCGATCCTGCATTGTTGTTGCTATTTTGTTGCTTATGGCTTTTACTACTGCCTGCCTGCTAGCGAGTAATGAGTGCGACGATGCATCATCGGTTGCTTGGCGAAGCCAAGTCCCATGCCATGCTATGCGATGGACAGTTGGAACAAGAACAGCTGGAGACTGCAACAGACAGCAACAGTTTAGCTAAATTTTGCCCTATTTTCTTGCTAGGCTACCAAGATCAAGCAAGCCAAAGAAAACAATAACTAGTAGTAGCTGGCTCAGTTTGTTGGCCCGATCTACTCTGTTCCATAGCTTGAAACAAACAAAAAGACACACCGGAGCTGAGGGAGAAGAGAACTACAGCAGGAAAAATAACTACCCACCCGAGCAAGAGCATAGACAGACAGATGTCTCTCTTTTTCTTAACCCTTTTCTTTACCTTTTTGGCTTACTGCCTAAGCACCATCTTTCTTGCCAGCAATCACAAGCCCGAATCATCTATCTCCACTGGAACCAGCCAACCAACCGACCGAAAGGAAAAGCACGCCGGATTGCTTGCTTGCTTCGTCGCTCTGCTCTGCTTGCTTTCAGTGGCCTGGCCTTGCGGAGAGGAAGGGATCTGACACGGCGGAGACCTCCAGGTCCTCGAAGGGCGCCGGGAGGTTGAGATCAATGAGGCCCAGGCTTTTCATCGCGGCGGCGGGATGATCGGCGCCAGGCGCGGCCACGGCGGCGGCGCCTGGGCAGAGCTGGGACCGCTTGTGGCCCCCGAGGGCCTGGCCTGACGCGAACACGCGGAAGCAACAGGGGCACTCGTGCGGATGCGGCTTCGTGCCCTCCTCGCATTCCAGCAATGGCTGCAGGTGGGTGGAAGCAGGAGGAGGCGGCGGCGGGTTGAGCGGGGGCGCGCAGCAGCCGCCCCTGCCGCCGCGGACGTGGCTGGCGCGGTGCCCGCCCAGCGCCTGGTACGATCGGAACACCTTCTTGCACGCGGGGCACTGGAACCGCGTCCGCTTCTGCTCGGCCGCCCGGGGCTCGACCTCTCCGCCGCCGTCGCTTCCGTCGTCGGAGTCGGCGGCGCGGTAGGAGGACGGCTGCCACGCCGCCGCGGGCCAGGAGTCGCGGGAGAGCATCATGAGGGACAGCGCGACGTCCTCCTCCGGCGTGGCGGCGTCGGACACGGAGCTCACCGGCTCCGCGTCGCGCGATCCGCCATGCACGCGCTTGGCGTCCGGCGACTGCGAGGGGTAGTCCGCCTCGCTCTCGCGATCTGAGAAGTCGGACTCGGCGAGGCGCACCCTCCGCTTGGGCTTGCCGCGGAGCACGTAGGCCTGGATGGGCATCATCCTGGCGTCGGCGGCGGCGTCGTCGTCCCCGGCCGCGACGGAGGTGGAGGCGGAGGAGGCCGATGAGATCTGCGACCTGGCGACCTTGATGGAGTGGGAGCGCATGTGGCCGGCGAGGGCGCGGGGGCTGGCGAAGCGGCGGCAGCAGAGCTTGCATGTGTTCTTGGCCATGGCGAGAGAGGGAGAGAGAGACCGAGAGAGCTCCGCTGGGTGGAGAGATAGCTAAAAATACAAGCTTTTGGAGGAAGGAAACGGAGTGTGCGAGAGAGTAGGAGGGCCAGGAGGAGCCGCCTCCGTGGGGGTCGTCTGGGGAAGTTGGAATATGGCGGAACTGCCAAGCTTCCGCCTTTTATTCCATTCTTTTCCTTTTGCCCCCTCTCTTTTCTGGACGGCTCCCCGCATTCTCGACTTATTATGCCATCGGTATCTGCTCTGTAGTAGAAATCATTTTTTTTTGCCGAGTTATTGTTCTGAATTAATGGTAGATTGTACTGTATATTAGCAGTACGAAAGAAATGTACTGAATCTAATGTCCTGCTGGCACACCGCGTGTGGTCCATGGCTCATTGTTTAGCATAGTTGCACTGCAAAGAATTACTTACTCTTTTGTAGCAAGAGGAATCAAGCCATTATTTGTTACCATACTTGAACGATTTTGCATAAGTTGTGCTTGATAACTTTCCATGTGAGACAGTATGTGCCTACTGTCAGCGCGAGAATACCGGGCATTATTACTCTATATATACTATGGAAGATGTCTATTACTATTAGCATCAGCACATGGCTGTCAATTCTTCCTTTTTATGGGACTTGCGCAATATGACCAATGCTTTCCTTGTGAGGCCGCAACCCGGGCCATATTCCCATCCATCCAAATCAAGGGTGACGATGCTCCCTTGCTTCCGTCCTCCACCTTGTAGACTTGCTCCGGTGGTGCAGGCGCTCGGGGAGTTGAGTAGGGTAGATAAAGGGCTGGGAATGGGGCGATGGGGACAAAGAGTTGGTGACAAGAAGGAGAGCAAACAGCAAAATGCATGCATTGGCATTGCAAGGTGGAGTGCGGCTCGGGGCATTGGTGATAAGTGGCAAATTAATCAGCGGTGGGGATCTAAATCCGTTGCTAATGGCACGCAAGGATCACTTACAGTGCACCACAGCTTCACAACTTTCCCATTAATTAAATTATTATTTATGATTACCCCGGAGCCGGAGGTGGTGGGAGCCAGAGATCTCGGTGTACGGTTCAGGCGACGATCAGCAAGCAGCACGTCCTAGTACTAAGCTGTCGCCGTATCAGACTCGCTCGAAACCCATGACACGTCCATCAGATCAATGTCCCGGCCGGTAACTCCTGCCCCCACGTTGAAAGCTGAAGCTACTTTTCGCCATCTCGTATGGAGGCATGGATCGAATCTCCCGTCGATTTCTACCACGGCGGTGCGTGTACTTCCCCCCTCGTAAAAAGTTACAAAATCCAGCAGCGTGCGGGCGAGAGAGCAGAGCATCTGTACGCTGTGCGACTAGCGAGAACGACGCGCCCGCCCGTCCGTCCGTGCCTGCCAACTAACCGCTTTGGAGATTTCTCTCCTCTTCTCTTCTCCGGGTGGCTATTATTACGGGTCGGTTTAGTAGCACAGGGTGATTAACCCAACTAAAAACACCAGCAGTACCTATCCATCCATCTACTACTCATCCTCCAAAGTTATGCGGGTGCTGCTACTAACCACCACTACGATCTACTTCCTCCGTCCGGAAATACTTGTCATTGAAATGGATGTATTTAGATGTATTTTACTTGTCATTGAAATGGATATATTTAGATGTATTTTAGTTCTAAGATACATTCATTTTTATTAATTTTGATGACAAGTATTTCCGGACGGAGGGAGTACTTGTACTAATATCATCCGGTCCGGCAGTATTGCCGCTCAAGCCAAGCTAGCGTTGCTGCTTTTGCTATACCTATCGACTATTCGTGTCGCGCTGCCACTGGTGCGTCATATACTTCCGTGGATGTGGCCGTGTATGGATAATGTTGTACTGGAGTATTCTGTTTGTAGTATATTGATTCGGCAGGCAATTTACAATATACTCCTTGGTATAGTACGAGTAGCGCTGGTGGTGCGTGCCACAAGTCAAGCAGGCGGCTCTGGCCTTGAATACAAGGCAGCTGGGCTAGGCGAGTGAGTGAGATGATACTCATCATAGTACTACTAGGCCAGCAGCGTGTTGTTTTCTCCCCTCGCTTCTGCTCGTACTCTAGTGGTGGCAACTGCTTCTTTTTCCTGTCATTTTCCTGGCGTCCTTCTACTTCTCCGGATACCCATTCATCACACGAGAATCGTCGTAATCTCGAGTGACGAGTGGGTCGTGGCAACCGCAGTGCTTTCTTTTTCTTCTTCTTTTCAAGTTGAAGTAGAAAGAAACATGTGCAAGTGGAAACAGCTAGCTACCCCAGGTAGCAGCATGCATGGCTAGATATGAATGGACAATGGAGTGGTGACTTCTGTTGAGATGGGCATCGCCTATGCTGCCGTGAAAAGCGACGTCATTCCAAGTTTAGGGCGTTGCAACTGTCAGAGGGACGCAAACGAATCGCCGAGAATTAAGCTAAAGCATCTCAAGGCCCCGTTGCTGAGCATCTGGTGCACTAGATCTAATGAGCTCACGGTTTCAGAGCATCTACAGCCGGGGGGCCTCAAGTACGCCTCAAACGAAAGACAGTTCCGAACTACTTAAACACCATTCTAAGACGTCCGGACTGTCCGGTGCTTCTCATATCCAGCTTAAATATGGGGTGATCTGGGCGCGTCCGGACGTGTCCGCCACATCAGCCCTGCCCACTCAGACCCTATATATCCCCTCTAATGAACCCTAGACTTCACTCCACTACATCCTCTTCGTCCTTCCCTCTTCCCAATCCGCCCTCTCCTCTTCCAAACCGATCCATGGTGGACGACCAGAGCGGCTCCGGCTCCAATGGTGGCGAGAGTGACGTCGATGCGGTCACTCTCCGCATTGCTTTGCGTCGCTCCCGTCTAGATCAGGGCGGCAACAGCGGAGGTAGTGATGAGGATATAGGCCTGACCAACATACCCTACCCAAGGTCACTACCCTAGACGCAAAGAACCTCAAGAGACAACAGGGAGTACCTAACGAAGACGTCGAGTGCACTCCACTCGACGAATCATATCACTCGGGTATTCCTCCTTCCCGAAGACCACTCGACCATACAAGAAACCACTCGACCTATGAAGACCAGGAGTCGGACGGAACTGCAACGGTCAAACATTCACTCCGTAGTCTTCATGGGCATTAATGACACTTATGGCTGGCGTTATCAGTAACGTCCCTCCTTTATGTACATTGAACCCTCTATAACAGGGGATGGCTGGGGTCCTGGCGCACTTTATATAAGCCACCCCCTCCTCTGGCACAAGGGTTCGCACCCCCTGTAACACACACGCATATACTGAAATTCAGTCGACCGTCTCCGGGCACCGAGACGCAGGGCTTTTACCTCCTCCGAGAGGGGCCTGAACTCGTAAACACTTGCGTACAACCTCACCGTAGCTAGGACCTTGCCTCCTCCTACGTACCCCATACTCTTACTGTCAGTCTTAGTACCACGACAGTTGACGCCCACCGTGGGGCAAAGCGTCTTAGCGACTTCCGGCGAGGTTGCATTTTCTTCAGTCTTCATCAACATGGTTTTTGGCGGCAGTTTGATCATGGGCCACGAGTTCCGACTCGGGGCGCTCACTTTCATCACCGACGATTCGGCCTGGCTCCAGGAGGCCCCCCTCGACGTCCAGGCGCTGCCGATCCGTGGTTCGTCGCACTTCCGCGGGAGTGCCCGTGGCGTCCTCCTCTGGCAGCCGTCGACTCTGTACCAGTCGACGCCCGTGTCGACCTCTCGCTCCGCTAGATGCCGCCGCAAGCGGTCGGGCCGTTCACGGCTCCAGCTGTGGGTGAAACACGTGGTGGCTCGGCAGGCGTTCACCCATCAGGTCGTGGCGATCGAGCCCGACGTATATCACTGCGGTCCAGTTGACCCGTCGACTGACTTGGCAGACACACTTTCCGAGAGCGGGAGTTGTGACCCCGCGGCAGAAGTCCTCATGGTCGACTCTCATCGCGGCCCGCCTGGTTTCCACCGCAACGACGAGAACAGGGATGTAGACGGTACGTCGCTCGACCATGAGGAGTACCAGCCCCAACCTCTCAGTTCACAGCAGAGGGAAGAGCTGCGTCGCCACAACGAGGACGCTCTCCATACCCCCATCATAGGGGAAACCGCCGAGGCTCGGGCTTTGGAGGACGTGCGCCTGGCCACGCTGGCCGAGCACACCCGTTTGGAGAATCTCCAACATTCTCTCGACGAGCGTGCCCGTTAATTGATCCCCGGATCGAGTCGACACACACGACAACTGTTTCCACCAGAAACTAAGGTATTCCGCACACCGATTCAGAATCTCGCAGCTGCTGCGCGTATCGCGGAGTCCATTCAGCCATCTCGCTCGGAGGCTGGAAGAGGCCTGGAACAGATCAGAGCGCTGCTCCGAGCGGCAGGAGATCAGAACTCTGCAGTGTCCCAGTCGTGGAATAGGATTCACAGTCGATTGGTAAGGACAGAAACCGTTCAGTCGGCACACGGTCGTAGATCACCGTTGAGGCAAAGAGATTGTGAGCATCGTCAGGATCGACATTTGGGAAGAGTTCATGGAGATGATGATCGTGAGTTCTCCCGTGACAACTACCGTCGAGTGCCTTCGCCCCTTCTGAGGGGAGGGTCATATGCGCCCCGACGGTATGACGACAGGCGTCCGTACGGTAATGATCGTAGAGTTCTAGTCGACCCAAGGGAGCCTGGGTTCGGTGCGAGGCTAGTCCTTGTTTAGGGCTTGGTCGACCGGAGCAGAGCGTACAGAGAAGGGCTGGACAGAGACAGGCCCAGCGGCAGCACGGTCCACGTATCTGGCCCCGAGTGCTTCGAAAGAGCCATCAGGGCCGCCGAGATCCCTCACAACTTCAGATTGGCAACTGGTGTCAGCCAGTTCACGGGAGAGTCGAAGCCTGACACTTGGCTTGAATATTACCGAGTGGCTGTGCACATGGGCGGCGGCAGCGATGAGGTGGCCATGAAGCACCTCCCTCTCATGCTTGAAGGTTCTGCCAGAGCTTGGCTCAATCAGTTGGCCCCTGGGAGCATTTTGAGTTGGGATGAGTTGGCCCGAGTGTTTACCAGAACATTCGAGGGCACCTGCAAGAGACCAGCCGGTCTACCAGAGTTGCAGCATTGTGTGCAAAAACCGAATGAAACCTTGAGAGACTATATCCAGAGATGGATCACTCTGCACCACACAGTGGAGAATGTGTTAGATCACCAAGCAGTCTGTGCCTTCAAGGAAGGCGTTCGCTACAGAGAGCTCAATCTGAAGTTCGGTCGAACAGGAGATATGACTCTGACTCGGATGATGGAGATTGCCACCAAGTATGCTAACGGTGAAGAGGAAGACCGACTCCGGAGTGGTAAGCATAAAACAGTCGCCCAGGACACTGGAGGAGGAAATTCCAGTTGGAAGCAGAAGCGAATGGCTGAGGCAGCAGGGCCTGCCGAGGCAACAGTGTTGAATCAAGGGAAGTTCAAAGGGAAGCCCAAAGGGCCCTGGAATACCCAAGAAAGTGAAAGATCAAGATGGAAATGATGTGATGGATTTGCCGTGTCATATTCACACCAAGAAAGATGAAGAGGGGAATCCGATCCTCCCCAAGCATACCACTCGACAATGTCAACTCCTGATCCAGAGCTTCCAGAAGAAGGGCCAGCCCAGTGAGAAGGATAAAGACTCTGAGAAGGAGGAAGACAAGGAAGAAGAGGAGGATGGGTATCCCCATGTTAATGCCACCCTAGTGATTTTTGCTGATGTCGAGAGCAAAAGTCGACTGAAAGTCATTAACCGAGAAGTGAATGATACGTCTCCAACGTATCTATAATTTATGAAGCATTCATGCTATTTTATTATCTGTTTTGAATGATTACGGGCTTTATTATACACTTTTATATTACTTTTGGGACTAATCTATTAACTGGAGGCCCAACCCATATTGTTGTTTTATTGCCTGTTTCAGTATTTTGAAGAAAAGAAATATCAAACGGAGTCCAAACGGAATGAAACCTTCGGCAGCGTGATTTTTTGGAAGAATATCGCCCAGGAGACTTGGAGTTCACGTCAGAAGAGCCTCGAGGAGGGTAGGAGATAGGAGGGCGCCCCCCTAATGGGCGCGCCCCCCTGTCTCGTGGGCTCCTCGAGCACCCCCCCGACCGACTTCTTTCGCCTATATAAGCCTACGTACCCTCAAAACATCGAATATCAAGATAGATTGGGAGTTCCGCCGCCCCAAGCCTCTGTAGCCACCAGAAACCTCTCGGGAGCCGTTCCCGGCACCCTGCCGGAGGGGGGATCCTTCACCGGTGGCCATCTTCATCATCCCGGTGCTATCCATGACGAGGAGGGAGTAGTTCACCCTCGAGGCTGAGGGCATGTACCAGTAGCTATGTGTTTGATCTCTCTCTCTCTCTCTCTCTCTCTCTCTCTCTCTCTCTCTCTCTCTCTCTCGTGTTCTCTCTCGTGTTCCCTCTATTGAACGATCTTGATGTATCCCGAGCTTTGCTATTACAGTAGGATCTTATGATGTTTCTCCCCCTCTACTCTCTTGTAATGAATTGAGTTTCCCTCTTGAAGTTATCTTATCAGATTGAGTCTTTTATGAGAACACTTGATGTATGTCTTGCCGTGCTTATCTGTGGTGACAATGGGATATCATGTGCCACTTGATGTATGTTTTGGTGACCAACTTGCGGGTTCCGCCCATGAACCTATGCATAGGAGTTGGCACACGTTCTTGACTCTCCGGTAGAAACTTTGGGGCACTCTTTGAAGTACTTTGTGTTGGTTGAATAGATGAATCTGAGATTGTGTGATGCATATCGTATAATCATGCCCACGGATACTTGAGGTGACAATGGAGTATCTAGGTGACATTAGGGTTTTGGTTGATTTGTGTCTTAAGGTGTTATTCTAGTATGAACTCTTGAATAGATTGATCCGAAAGAATAACTTTGAGGTGGTTTCGTACCCTACCATAATCTCTTCGTTTGTTCTCCGCTATTAGTGGCTTTGGAGTGACTCTTTGTTGCATGTTGAGGGATTGTTATATGATCTATATATCTTATTATTGTTGAGAGAACTTGCACTAGTGAAAGTATGAACCCTATGCCTTGTTTCCTACCATTGCAATACCGTTTACGCTCACTTTTATCATTAGTTACCTTGCTTTTTTTACAATTTCAGATTACAAATACCTTTATCTACTATCCATATTGCACTTGTATCACCATCTCTTCGCCGAACTAGTGCACCTATACAATTTACCATTGTATTGGGTGTGTTGGGGACACAAGAGACTCTTTGTTATTTGGTTGCAGGGTTGTTTGAGAGAGACCATCTTCATCCTACGCCTCCTACGTATTGATAAACCATAGGTCATCCACTTGAGGGAAATTTGCTACTGTCCTACAAACCTGTGCACTTGCATGCCCAACAACGTCTACAAGAAGAAGGTTATGTAGTAGACATCAGTGAACATGGTTGCTCCGGCAACGCCCAAGTATTTGAAGTGGTCAAAGACTCCTATCACGTTCGACCAGTTAGACCACCCATCGCGAGTAGCTACCCCTGGGCGGCAGGCGCTGGTGGTGGACCCAGTTGTTGGAGGCACCCAACTGACCAAAGTTCTGATGGATGGCGGCAGTGGCCTCAATATTCTGTATGCCGAAGCTCTTAAGGGAATGGGCATTGCGGTGTCCAAACTAAGTGAGAGTAACATGAGGTTCCACGGAGTCATCCCTGGAAAGAAAGCCGATTCACTCAGCCAGATAGCTCTCGATGTGGTTTTTGGCGATGAGAAGAATTACCGCAAAGAGAAGTTGACGTTTGAGGTTGTGGATTTCGAGAGTGCTTATCACGCCATTCTGGGCAGACCAGCCTATGCCAGTTTCATGGCTCGACCATGTTATGTGTACCTCAAAATGAAGATGCCTGGCCCCAAAGGCGTGATAACAGTCTGTGGCAACCGGAAGAAAGCAAAAGATTGTCTTCAAGATGGTGCAAAAATAGCAGATGAGCAGATGTCAGTCATGGAGTTCCAAGAGTATAAGAAGACGACAGATCCGAGTGATTTTCTGCGTGCCAAGAGGCCTGCCTCAGAGTCCGCGTTCCAGTTGGTCGGGGAGACCAAGCCAGTTCACATCCACCTGACCGACCCCAATGCTGCTCCGTGTTGGGGAATGTAGTAATTTCAAAAAAAATCCTGCGCACACGCAAGATCATGGTGATGCATAGCAACGAGAGGGGAGAGTGTGTCCACGTACCCTCGTAGACCGAAAGCGCAAGCGTTATGACAACGCAGTTGATGTAGTCGTACGTCTTCACAATCCGACCGATCCAAGCACCGAAAATACGGCACCTCCGTGTTCAGCACACGTCAGCTTGATGACGGTCCCCGGACTCCGATCCAGCAGGGTGTCGGGGATGAGTTCCGTCAGCACAACAGCGTGGTGACGATGATGATGTTCTACCGACGCAGGGCTTCGCCTAAGCACCGCAACGATATGACCGAGGTGGAATATGGTGGAGGGGGGGCACCGCACACGGATAAGGAACGATCACGAAGATCAACTTGTGTGTCTAGAGGTGCCCCCTCCTCCATATATAAAGGGAGGGAGGAGGAGGGGGCCGGCCAAGGGGGTGGCGCACCCTAGGAGGGGGAAACCTACTCCAAGTAGGTTTGCCCCTCCCTTTCCTAGTCCAAGAAGGACGGGGAAGGAAGGAGTGGGAGAGGGGAAAGGCAAGGGGGGCGCCGCCCCCCTTCCTTGTCCTATTCGGACTCAAGGGGAGGGGGCGTGCCTCTTGCCCTGTCCGGCCCCTCTCTTTCTCCACTAGGGCCCAACAAGGCCCATTAGTTCCTGGGGGGTTCCAGTAACCCTCCGGCACTCCGATTTTCTCCGAAATCACCCGGAACACTTCCGATGTCCTAATATAGTCATCCAATATATCAATCTTTATGTCTCGACCATTTCAGGACTCCTCGTCATGTCCGTGATCACATCCGGGACTCCGAACAACCTTCGGTACATCAAAACTTATAAACTAATAATAAAATTGTCATCGTAACGTTAAGCGTGCGCCCTACGGGTTCGAGAACTATGTAGACATGACCGAGACACGTCTCCGGTCAATAACCAATAGCGGAACCTGGATGCTCATATTGGCTCCCACATATTCTACGAAGATCTTTATCGGTCAGACCGCATGACAACATACGTTGTTCCCTTTGTCATCGGTATGTTACTTTCCCGAGATTCGATCGTCGGTATCCAATACCTAGTTCAATCTCATTACCGGCAAGTCTCTTTATTCGTTCCGTAATACATCATCTCGCAACTAACTCATTAGTTGCAATGCTTGCAAGGCTTAAGTGATGTGCATTACCGTGAGGGCCCAGAGATACCTCTCCGACAATCGGGGTGACAAATCCTAATCTCGAAATACGCTAACCCAACAAGTACCTTTGGAGACACCTGTAGAGCACCTTTATAATCACCCAATTACGTTGTGACATTTGGTAGCACACAAAGTGTTCCTCCGGTAAACGGGAGTTGCATAATCTCATAGTCACAGGAACATGTATAAGTCATGAAGAAAGCAGTAGCAACATACTAAACGATCGTGTGCTAAGCTAACGGAATGGGTCAAGTCAATCACATCATTCTCCTAATGATGTGATCCCGTTAATCAAATGACAACTCTTTGTCCATGGCTAGGAAACATAACCATCTTTGATTAACGAGCTAGTCAAGTAGAGGCATACTTGTGACACTTAGTTTGTCTATGTATTCACACATGTATCATGTTTCCGGTTAATACAATTCTAGCATGAATAATAAACATTCATCATGATATAAGGAAATAAATAATAACTTTATAATTGCCTCTAGGGCATATTTCCTTCAGTCTCCCACTTGCACTAGAGTCCATAATCTAGTTCACATCACCATGTGATTTAACACCAATATTCACATATGTATGTGATTAATACCCATAGTTCACATCGTCATGTGATCAACACCCAAAGGGTTTACTAGAGTCAATAATCTAGTTCACATCGCTATGTGATTAACACCCGAAGAGTACTAAGGTATGATCATGTTTTGCTCATGAGAGAAGTTTAGTCAACGGGTTTGTCACATTCAGAGCCGTATGTATTTTGCAAAATATTCTATGTCTACAATGCTCTGCACTGAGCTACTCTAGCTAATTGCTCCCACTTTCAATATGTATTCAGATTGAGACTTAGAGTCATCTGGATCAGTGCCAAAACTTGTATCAACGTAACCCTTTACGATGAACCTTTTGTCACCTCCATAATCGAGAAACATATCCTTATTCCACTAAGGATAATTTTGACCAATGTCCAATGATCTACTCCTAGATCATTACTGTACTCCCTTGCCAAACCAGGGCAAGGTATACAATAGGTCTGGTACACAGCATATCATACTTTATAGAACCTATGACTGAGGCATAGGGAATGACTTTTCATTCTCTTTCTATTTTCTGCCATGGTCGGGTTTTGAGTCTTATTCAACTTCACACCTTTGCATCATAGGCAAGAACTCTTTCTTTGACTGTTCCATTTTGAACTACTTCAAAATCTTGTCAAGGTATGTACTCATTGAAAATCTTATCAAGCATCTTGATCTATCTCTATAGATCTTGATGCTCATGTGTAAGCAGCTTCACTAAGGTCTTTCTTTGAAAAACTCCTTTCAAACACCCCTTTATGCTTTCCAGAAAAAATTTATATCATTTATGATCAACAATTTGTCACTCATATATACTTATCAGAAAGGTTGTAGTGCTCCCACTCACTTTATTGTAAATACAGGCCTTTCCAAAAGTCTGTATAAAACCATATGCTTTGATCAACTCATCAAAGCGTATATTCCAACTCCGAGATGCCTGCACCAGTCCATTGATGGATTGCTGGAGCTTGCACATTTTGTTAGCACCTTTCGGATCGAAAAAACCTTCTGGTTGCATCATATACAACTTTTCTTCCAGAAATCCATTCAGGAACACAGTTTTGATATCCATTTGCCAGATTTCATAAAATGTGGCAATTGCTAACATGATTCGGACAGACTTAAGCATCGTTATGAGTGAGAAAATCTCATCATATTCAACACCTTGAACTTGTCGAAAACCTTTCACAACAAGTCGAGCTTTGTAGATAGTAACACTACTATCAGTGTCCGTCTTCCTCTTGAAGATCCATTTATTTAACATGGCTTGCTGATCATCGAGCAAGTCAACCAAAGTCCATATTTTGTTCTCATACATGGATCCCATCTCAGATTTCATGGCCTCAAGCCATTTTGCGGAATCTGGGCTCACCATCGCTTCTTCATAGTTCGTAGGTTCATCATGGTCTAGTAACATGACTTCCAGAATAGGATTACCATACCACTCTGGTGCGGATCTTACTCTGGAAGACCTATGAGGTTCGGTAGTAACTTGATCTGAAGTTTCATGATCATCATCATTAGCTTCCTCACTAATTGGTGTAGGAATCTCTGGAACCGATTTCTGTGATTAACTACTTTCGAATTCGGGAGAAGGTACAATTACCTTATCAAGCTCTACTTTCCTCCCACTCACTTCTTTCGAGAGAAACTCCTTCTCTAGAAAGGATCCATTTTAGCAATGAATATCTTGCCTTTGGATCTGTGATAGAAGGTGTACCCAACAGTTTCCTTTGGGTATTCTATGAAGACACATTTCTTCAATTTGGGTTCGAGCTTATCAGGTTGAAACTTTTTTCACATAAGCATCGCAGCCCCAAACTTTAAGAAACGACAACTTTGGTTTCTTGCCAAACCATAGTTCATAAGGCGTCGTCTCAAATGGATTTTGATGGTGCCCTGTTTAAAGTGAATGCAATTGTCTCTAATGCATAACCCCAAAACAATAGTGGTAAATCGGTAAGATACATCATAGATCGCACCATATCCAATAAAGTGCGGTTACGACGTTCGGACACACCGTTACGCTGTGGTGTTCCAGGTGGCATGAGTTTGTGAAATTATTCCACATTGTTTTAATTGAAGACCAAACTCGTAACTCAAATATTTGTCTCCGCGGTCAAATTGCAGAAACTTTATTTTCTTGTTACGATGATTCTCCACTTCACTCTGAAATTATTTGAACTTTTCAAATGTTTCAGACTCGTGCTTCATTAAGTAGATATACTCATATCTGGTCAAATCATCTTGTGAAGGTCAGAAAATAACGATACCCGCCACGAGCATCAACACTCATTGGACCGCATACATCGGTATGTATTATTTCCAATAAGTCACTAGCTCGTTCCATTGTTCTGGAGAACGGAGTTTTAGTCATCTTGCCCAAAAGGCACGGTTCGCAAGCATCAAATGATTCATAACCAAGTGATTCCAAAAATCCATCTTTATGGAGTTTCTTCATGCGCTTTACACCGATATGACCCAAACGGCAGTGCCATAAATAAGTTGCACTATCATTATTAACTTTGCATATGTTTGGCATCAATATTATGAATATGTGTATCACTGTGATCGAGATCCAATAAACTATTTTCATTGGGTGTATGACCATCGAAGGTTTTATTCATGTAAACAGAACAACAATTATTCCCTAACTTTAAATGAATAACCGTATTGCAATAAACATGATCAAATCATATTTATGCTCAACGCAAACGCCAAATAACATTTATTTAGGTTTAACACTAATCCCGAAAGTATAAAGAGTGTGCGATGATGATCATATCAATCTTGGAACTACTTCCAACACTCATCGTCACTTCACCCTCAACTAGTCTTTGTTTATTCTGTAACTCCTATTTCGAGTTACTAATTTTTAGTAACCGAACAAGTATCAAATACTCAGGGGCTACTATAAACACTAGTAAGGTACACATCAATAACCTGTATATCAAATATACCCTTGTTCACTTTGCCATCCTTCTTATCCACCAAATATTCAAGGCATTTCCGTTTCCAGTGACCATTTCCTTTGCAGTGTAAGCACTCAGTTTCAGGCTTTGGTCCAGCTTTGGGATTCTTTGCGGGAGTGACAACTTGCTTGTCATTCTATTTGAAGTTCCCTTTTTTTCCTTTGCCCTTTTCTTGAAACTAGTGGTCTTGTCAATCATCAACACTTGATGCTCTTTCTTGATTTCTACCTTCGTTGATTTCAGCATCACGAAGAGCTCGGGAAATGTTTTCGTCATCCCTTGCATTATAGTTCATCACGAAGTTCCAGTAACTTGGTGATGGTGTCTAGAGAACTCTGCCAATCACTATCTTATCTGGAATATTAACTCCCACTTGATTCAAGCGATTGTAGTAATCAGACAATCTAAGTACTTGATCACTAGTTGAGCAATTCTCCTCCATCTTTTAGGCGAAGTATTTGTCAAAGGTCTCATACCTCTTGACATGGGCATGAGTTTGAAATACCAATTTCATCTCTTGAAACATCTTATATGTTCCATGACGTTTCAAAAACGTTTTTGTAGTCCTGGTTCTAAGCCATAAAGCATGGTGCACAAAACTATCAAGTAGTCATCATATTGAGCTAGCCAAACGTTCATAACGTCTGCATCTGCTCCTGCAATAGGTCTGTCACCCAGCGGTGCATAAAGGACATAATTCTTCTGTGCAGCAATGAGGGTAAACCTCAAATCACGGATCCAATCCGCATCATTGCTACTAACATCTTTCAACACAATTTTCGCTAGGAACATATCAAAATAAACATATGAAAGCAACAACGCAAGCTATTGATCTACAACATAATTTGCAAAATACTACCAGGACTAAGTTCATGATAAATTTAAGTTCAATTAATCATATTACTTAAGAACTCCCACTTAGATAGACATCTCTCTAGTCATCTAAGTGATCACGTGATCCAAATCAACTAAACCATGTCTGATCATCACGTGAGATGGAGTAGTTTCAATGGTGAACATCACTATGTTGATCATATCTACTATATGATTCACGTTCGACCTTTCGGGCTCCGTGTTCCGAGGCCATATCTGTATATGCTAGGCTCGTCAAGTTTAACCTGAGTATTTCGCGTGTGCAACTGTTTTGCACCCGTTGTATTTGAACGTAGAGCCTATCACACCCGATCATCACGTGGTGTCTCAGCACGAAGAACTTTCGCAACGGTGTATACTCAGGGAGAACACTTCTTGATAATTTAGTGAGAGATCATCTTAAAATGCTACCGTCAATCAAAGCAAGATAAGATGCATAAAGGATAAACATCACATGCAATCAATATAAGTGATATGATATGGCCATCATCATCTTGTGCTTGTGATCTCCATCTCTGAAGCACCGTCGCGATCACCATCGTCACCGGCGCGACACCTTGATCTCCATCGTAGCATCATTGTCGTTATGCCATCTATTGCTTCTACGACTATCGCTACCGCTTAGTGATAAAGTAAAGCAATTACAGGGCGTTTGCATTTCATACAATAAAGCGACAACCATATGGCTCCTGCCAGTTGCCGATAACTTCGGTTACAAAACATGATCATCTCATACAATAAAATATAGCATCATGTCTTGACCATATCACATCACAACAAGCCCTGCAAAAACTAGTTAGACGTCCTCTACTTTGTTGTTGCAAATTTTTACGTGGCTGCTACGGGCTGAGCAAGAACCGTTCTTACCTACGCATCAAAACCACAACGATAGTTCGTCAAGTTAGTGTTGTTTTAACTTTCGCAAGGACCGGGCGTAGCCACACTCGGTTCAACTAAAGTTGGAGAAATAGACACCCGCTAGTCACCTGTGTGCGAAGAACGGCGGTAAAACCAGTCTCGCATAAGCATACGCGTAATGTCGGTCCGGGCCGCTTCATCCAACAATACCGCTGAACCAAAGTATGACATGCTGGTAAGCAGTATGACTTGTATCGCCCACAACTTACTTGTGTTCTACTCCTGCAAATAACATCAACGCATAAAACCTAGGCTCGGATGCCACTGTTGGGGAACGTAGTAATTTCAAAAAGTTTCCTATGCACACGCAAGATCATGGTGATGCATAGCAACGAGAGGGGAGAGTGTGTCCATGTACCCTCGTAGACCGAAAGCGGAAGCGTTATGACAACGTGGTTGATGTAGTCGTACGTCTTCACGATCCGACCGATCCAAGCACCGAACGTATGGCACCTCCGTGTTCAGCACACTTCAGCTCGATGACGATCCCCGGACTCCGATCCAGCAGGGTGACGGGGATGAGTTCCGTCAGCATGACGGCGTGGTGACGATGATGATGTTCTACCGACGCAGGGCTTCGCCTAAGCACCACAATGATATGACCGAGGTGGAATATGGTGGACGGGGGCACCGCACACGGCTAAGGAACGATCATGAAGATCAACTTGTGTGTCTAGAGGTGCCCCCCTCCTCCGTATATAAAGGGGGGGGGGAGGAGGAGGGGGCCGGCCAAAGGGGTGGCGCGCCCTAGGAGGGGGAAACCTACTCCAAGTAGGTTTGCCCCTCCCTTTCCTAGTCCAAGAAGGAGGGGGAAGGAAGGAGTGGGAGAGGGGAAAGGCAAGGGGGGCACCGCCCCCCCCTTCCTTGTCCTATTCGGACTCAAGGGGAGGGGGTGCGCCTCTTGCCCTGGCCGACCCCTCTCTTTCTGCACTAGGGCCCAACAAGGCCCATTAGTTCCCGGAGGGGTTCCGGTAACCCTCCGGCACTCCGGTTTTCTCCAAAATCACCCGGAACACTTCCAGTGTCCTAATATAGTCGTCCAATATATCAATCTTTATGTCTCGACCATTTAGAGACTCCTCGTCATGTCCGTGATCACATCCGGGACTCCGAACAACCTTCGGTACATAAAAACTTATAAACTCATAATAAAACTGTCATCGTAACGTTAAGCGTGCGGACCCTACGGGTTCGAGAACTATGTAGACATGACCGAGACACGTCTCCGGTCAATAACCAATAGCGGAACCTGGATGCTCATATTGGCCCATATATTCTATGAAGATCTTTATCGGTCAAACCGCATAACAACATACGTTGTTCCCTTTGTCATCGGTATGTTACTTGCCCGAGATCCGATAGTCGATATCCAATACCTAGTTCAATATCGTTACCGGCAAGTCTCTTTACTCGTTTTGTAATACATCATCTCGCAACTAACTCATTAGTTGCAATGCTTGCAAGGCTTAAGTGATGTCCATTACCGAGAGGGCCCAGAGATACCTCTCCGACAATCAGAGTGACAAATCCTAATCTCGAAATACGCCAACCCAACAAGTACCTTTGGAGACACCTGTAGAGCACCTTTATAATCACCCAGTTACGTTGTGACGTTTGGTAGCACACAAAGTGTTCCTCCGATAAACGGGAGTTGCATAATCTCATAGTCACAGGAACATGTATAAGTCATGAAGAAAGCAGTAGCAACATACTAAACGATCGTGTGCTAAGCTAACGAAATGGGTCAAGTCAATCACATCATTCTCCTAATGATGTGATCCTGTTAATCAAATGACAACTCTTTGTCCATGGCTAGGAAACATAACCATCTTTGATAAACGAGCTAGTCAAGTAGAGGCATACTTGTGACACTTAGTTTGTCTATGTATTCACACATGTATCATGTTTCCGGTTAATACAATTCTAGCATGAATAATAAACATTCATCATAATATAAGGAAATAAATAATAACTTTATTATTGCCTCTAGGGCATATTTCCTTCACTCCGACCCATATTTCAATGACGCTCGACAGCAAATAGGAAGCCGCGCTCATCCAGTTCCTCCGTGAGAACTGGGACATCTTTGCATGGAAGCCAACTGACATGCCAGGTGTACCCAGGGAACTGGCTGAGCACCGTTTGCGAGTCAATTCAAAAGCAAAACCAGTCAAAGAGCATCTCCGTGGTCCGCCACGGAGAAGAGGAAAGCAATTGGCGAGGAAGTGGCTCGGCTTTTAGCCGCTGAGTTCATCCGCGAGATCTACCACTCCGAGTGGCTCGCCAATGTTGTTATGGTTCCCAAGAAAGACGAATCACTTTGAATGTGCATTGACTTCAAGCACATCAATTAGGCCTGCCCGAAAGATCATTTTCCGCTGACCCGCATCGACCAGATAGTCGACTCAACTGTGGGGTGCGAGCGACTGTCCTTCCTGGACGCCTATTCCGGGTACCATCAGATCCGACTGTTTGGACCCGATGAGATCAAGACTGCTTTCATCACCCCGTTCGGGTGCTTTTGTTACGTCACCATGCCCTTTGGCCTCAAGAATGCTGGTGCCATGTTCATGCGCATGATCCAGAAGTGTCTGCTCACTCAGATCAGTCGGAATGTGGAAGCATACATGGATGACATAGTGGTTAAGTCACGCAATGGTTCTGACCTGCTGACTGACCTCGCCAAAACATTTGCCAACCTAAGGAGATATGATATCAAGCTCAACCCATCAAAATGCACATTCGAAGTCCCAGGTGGAAAATTACTCGGTTTTCTCATTTCCGAACGAGGAATCGACGCAAATCCAGAGAAGATTGGCATAATCCTCTGAATGAAGCGCCCAGTGTGAGTGCATGATGTTTAGAAGCTTACTGGTTGCTTGGCTGCATTGAGTCGATTCATCTCACGCCTTGGTGAAAATGCATTGCCTCTTTACCAACTGATGAAGAAGTCTAACAAGTTCGAGTGGAATGACGAAGTCGAAGCAGCATTTGAAGAGCTCAAAGCCCTGCTTTCCACCCAGCCGGTGCTTGCTGCTCCAGTCAGCAAAGAGCCTCTTTTGCTTTACATCGCAGCCACAGGACAAGTTGTCAGCACAGTGCTCACGGTCGAGCTGGAAGAGGAAGGCAAAGCCTTCAAGTTCAGCACCCAGTCTATTACATTTCAGATGTTTTGACCCCATCCAAGCAGAGATACCCTCACTATCAGAAGCTTGTTTATGGGATTTACTTAACCATGAAAAAGGTTGCACATTACTTCTCTGATCATTCAGTTTCAGTCGTCAGCAACGCCCCATTGTCAGAGATTCTGAATAATAGAGATGCAACTGGTCGAGTGGCAAAGTGGGCGATTGAACTCCTTCCATTGGATATCAAGTTTGAGGCAAAGAAGGCCATCAAGTCTCAAGCAATTGCAGATTTCCTCGCAGAGTGGACAGAACAACAACATCCGACTCACATCCAGTCGGAACATTGTATGGGTCCAAGATGTTGAATGGCTCTGGCGCAGGAGTGGTCTTAGTATCCCCACGAGGAGACAAGCTTAGTTATGTCCTCCAAATCCACTTTGATTCTTATAACAATGGAGCTGAATATGAGGCACTATTATATGGGTTGCGCTTGATGGTCTACGGCGACTCAGATTTAGTGGTCAATCAAGTGATGAAGGAATGGGATGTCAGGAGCCCTGCAATGACTAGTTACTGCAACACAGTGAGAAAGTTGGAGAAGAAGTTTGAGGGGTTAGAGCTCCACCACATACCCCAACACAAGAATCAAGAGGCTGATGATCTGGCGAAGATAGGTTCCACTCGGAAGACTATCCCCAATAATGTGTTCTTGGAACATCTCCATACCCCGTCAATACAAGAGGATCCCTTCAAGGAAGAGCCCCCTCAGCCGATAAGCTTCAAGGAAGAGCCCTCGCAGCCGATAAGTTCAACCAACCCGACTGAGATTGAGATTCCAGCTATGGTCGACTTAATCATGGAAGTCTTAGTAATCACGCCCGACTGGACAGAGTCGTACATTGCGTACATTCTCAGGAAGGAGCTCCCGGAAGACGAGGACGAAGCCCGTCAGATAGTCCGCCGGCCCAAAGCCTTTACGGTGATGAAGGGACAACTCTACAGAGAAAGTGTCACAGGAGTGGCTCAGCACTGCATCACCCCTGAAGAAGGTCGAATGATCTTGAATGATATCCACTTGGGGACCTGTGGCCACCATGCGTCCTCTCGGACCATCGTGGCAAAAGCATAACGAGCGGGATTTTATTGTCCTCGATCAAACGAAATGGCAAAGGATATAGTCAACAAGTGTGCGGGCTGCCAGTTCTACTCCAATATGTCCCACAAGCCAGCGTCTGCCTTGAAGACTATTCCTCTCGTCTGGCCATTTGCAGTCTGGGGGTTAGATATGGTCAGCCCCTTCAAGACCGGTATGAGTGGTTTCACCCATGTGCTCGTAGCAGTCGACAAATTCACCAAGTGGATCGAAGCTAAACCCACCAAGAACCTAAGTGCAAGCACCACTCTCAGTTTCATCAAGGAGTTGATATTCAGATATGGAGTTCCTCACAGCATTATCACAGATAATGGCTCCAACTTTGATTATGACGAGTTTAAAGCGTTCTGTGCAACCCAAGGCACTCGGGTAAATTATGCATCGGCCGTGCACCCTCAGTTGAATGGACAGGCAGAAAGGGCGAATTGTTTGATTCTCCAAGGATGAAAACCCCGCCTAATGCGTGACCTCAAGCATGTTGCTGGAGCCTGGGTAACCGAGTTTCCTTCCGTCTTATGGGGGCTGAGAACAACGCTGAATCGGTCGACTGGCCGGACTCCTTTCTTCTTGGTGTACGGTGTAGAGGTTGTACTCCCAAGTGATTTGCTGCACAATGCCCCTCGAGTGGAACTATTCACAGAAGCTGAAGCTGAGCAAGCACGAGAAGACACCGTTGATCTCTTGGAAGAAGAGCGCGAGATGGCTTTGATCCGGTCGACCATCTACCAGCAAGATCTGTGTCGACTCCATGCCCGAAACGTCAGTGGACGAGCATTCCAAGAAACAGACCTGGTTCTCCGAGTGGATCAGAAACGACCTCACAAGCTTGCTCCAGCCTCGGAAGGCCCCTTCATCAGCACCAAGGTGCTTCACAATGGAGCCTACCATGGCTACAACATAGCCAAGAAGATAGACGAGCCACGGGCGTGGAATGTAGAGCTGCTCCATCACTTCTACACATAGATCACTTGACCTGACGAGTTGTAATAAAAGTATTTCAGTTTGCTTTCCAAAGACAAGATTTATCATAATGATCAGTTTCACATAAGCATATGTGTCCAAAATCCCCCAGCGGGTGGCTTAGCCGCGAATCCGATTCGCCTAAGTTAAAAACACTCAGAGTGGAGAGCAATCCTCCCACTCGGAGGCTTAGCCGCGAATCCAATTCGCCTAAGTTTCAAAACATTTCGAGTGGAGAGCAATCGTCCCACTCGGGGGCTTAGCTGCGACCCCGTAATCGCCTAAGTGAAAAAATACTGCGAGTGGAGAGCAATCCTCCCACTCGGGGGCTTAGTTGCGACCCCGTAATCGCCTAAGTTAAAAAACACTCCGAATGGAGAGCAACCCTCCCACTCGGGGGCTTAGCTGCGACCCCGTAATCGCCCAAGTTAAAAAACACTCTGAGTGGAGAGCAATCCTCCCACTCGGGGGCTTAGTTGCAACCCCGTAATCGCCTAAGTTGAAAACACTCCGAGTGGAGAGCAATACTCCCACTCGGGGACTTAGCTGCAACACCGTAATCACCTAAGTTAAAAAACACTCCGAGTGGAGAGCAATCCTCCCACTCGGGGACTTAGCTGCGACCCCGTAATTGCCTAAGTTAAAAAACACTCCGAGTGGAGAGCAATCCTCCCACTCGGGGCTTAGCTGCGACACCGTAATCGCCTAAGTTAAAAGCATGCCTCTGAGATATGCCACAAGTACAATGTGCATTCCATCCCTATCCACAGGGACGACGAGGTGTCGATTGAACACCTCTGAGCTACGCCACAAGTACAACGTGTGTTCCATCCCTATCCGCAGGGACGACGAGGTGTCGATTGAACACCTCTGAGCTACACCACAAGTACAATGTGCGTTCCATCCCTATATGCAGGGATGACGAGGTTTCGATTGAACACCTCTGAGCTACGCCACAAGTACAATGTGCGCTCCATCCCCATCCACAAAAATGACGAAGCACGTAATCAAAGAACACTTGGAAGCAACAAGAGCAAGAGCCAAGATATCCAGGGAAAGCAAAGTTCGGATAAATCCCTCAAAAGTTCAAAACCATGACGGCCAGAAGTGCTCGGGCATCAAGCCCGATAGAGTCTAACGGTTACATAACCACTCGGCATCCCGAGGCAAATAAAGGGTGGGGCATAATGTTTGTTCACTCGGCAGGAGGAGGACTCGCTGGCTCGACGAAGCTATCGAGGTCGATGCTGTCTGCGCTGCGCGTGGCAGCGTCAAGGAAGGTGTCCATGAAGGACTGGAAGTCGAGCTTCTTTGTGTTGGCAACCTTGAGGGCCGCCAACTTGTCTTCTCTAACGTCCTTGCAGTGCACTCAGACCAGTGACAGAGCGACATCAGCACCACACCGAGCAGATGACTTCTTCCATTCCTGCACTCGACCGGGGATCTGATTTAGTCGATACATTAGAGACTCGAGGACTTATGAAAGTTCCACCTGAGGCCAGAGTTCATCATCAACCCGCATCATCGCGGCCTTCAATCGAGCGAGGTAGTCCACAGCACTGTCCAAACGAGACTCCAGCCGCGTTCATCGCAACATCGTCTTTAACAGGGCAGTTTATGGGATCGAGACCTGTCTCAACCCGCCCAGTTTCTGCTTCGAAGTCCTGATAGAGCTCTGCACAGTTGGAAAAATAATGAGTTGACAGTTCAACAAGGCATGTCAGTCGACATCTGAAATCAGTCGAACCAGAGGAAATACCTTCAAGTTTCAAGATGAACTTCGCAACAGGCTGCCCCAGATACGAATCCAATGCGCCCTTTTGGCCTTGAGGTTTCCCACTTCATCAATCAAGCTCTCCTTGTCCTTCTTCAGCTACGCAATCTCGTCTTCTAATTTGCCGACTGAAGCCAGCTTCTTGTCCACAAGCGTTGTTTTCTCGCACGCCTCCTTCTGGTCTGCAGCAAGGTCCAAGTCATTCTGCTCCAGAGCCTGCTTCAATTTGTCTAAAGAAATAACATTCTTCAGGCGAGCCTGAAGTGGACGGTTTTCACTATGCACATCTGTTCGAGTGGAATCACTCGGTTCTAAGGGACTGGAAAGAAGAAAGGGAGAATCATAACGTAAAAAGTTTCGAGTGGTTACCTCCCATGATATTTGTTTCCTCCTAGGCCTTCTTGAGGTTCTTCTTGGCCAACTCCAAGTCAAGATTGATGCTGATATGCTTCTTGTCCAGCTCAGAAAGTTGGGCCCCAAGGTCACAAGAATTCTGCAGTCAGCAAAAGATATATGTCAGTCGGCAACAACAAAAGTTAATCTCAGACTACCTCCGAATCAAACATTCAATGGTAGTCTCGGGGACTACACCCAGTAGGTGCACTTGGCGTGCCCCCACTGGTCCGGTTGTTACACTCGGCATGGTGTGCCCAGCACAGGTAAAAAAACGTGATTCTTAGACCCCACTCAACTGCCAGTAGTCAACCGTGGTCTCGGGGACTACACCCAGTGGGTGCACTATGCGTGCCCCCACTAGTTCAGAAAAACATTCGGCTCAACCTAGTCGACTCAAGCAGAGAAGCTATTTCCGATTGGCTACATGGAAAACACCCAGTGGGTGATTGGATGCCGAATGAAGACTCATAGATGCACATAAAAGGTTCCAAAGCAATCATTCAAAGACATCATATAGGCAGTAAAGCGATGGTCGCAACTATCACTACTCAAAAGATCGGTCGGAGATCAACTAACCTTGACGTTCGTCTGCAGAGCAGTTGTGGCCTTGTAAGCAACCTGACTGGCCTCGTGCACCACTTTCATCTGTTCCATCACAAGATTCACTTGGAGAAGAGCTTCCCGAGCAGTGCTCGGCGGATGATCCGGGGTTTGGTATGTAATGAAGAGGGATGCCGGCAATGCAGTCGGAGCAGCTATAGGATCAGATGCATGGACTTGTACCGGAGCAGCAGGAGCCTGAGCAGTCGACCCCGACGGGCGGTCAGTCAACAACGGATTGGAGAATGTGATGCTGGCCCGAGCCAGATCTCCGGATCGCTCGACCGCTGGCTCAAGCACTTGTCCTTCAGTCGCCCTCCCACTCGAGGTCCTGCCCTTCCTTCTCCTCTCCCATAGAGGCACTTCTTCATCTTCGTCATCTAGAAGAGTAATGATGTCTCGCGGGGCTGCAACACAAACAATCCCAAGAATTCAATCGACGAGTGAATCAGTCGGCAGATCAAATTCAAATTGGAAAAGGCTTACCGACTCTGGAAGTAACCGCGTCATCAGCCTCTTCTTCCCCCGTGGCCTTGTCAACATCCATGTCAGTAGCAGAAGTCACGGGGCTGAAAAAAGTTCATAGTCCACTCGGTAACAACAAAAGTATCAATCGGAGGAAAGGAACACAGAAAGATAGAATACTCATCCAGAGGCGACTGGAACATCCATCTTGATCTTCGGCTAGGTTTTCCGAGTCTTTGAGGGCACAACCTTGGGCTGCTTGGCAACCTTCTCCGTCGGCTCTGGAGTCGACGTCCGAGTGTGCTTCTGCGCCCGGGTACTAGGAGCCGCGGACTTGCCACGCTCGCCCGCTGGATCATGAAGATGTTTGGATCGATGCTCCAAGCGTGGCGGCGAGTTGACCCCCTCGTCATCGTCCGCCTCGTCGCTCTCCTCCTTGTCGTCATCCTCCGGGGACTGCCAGTCGCCGCTCTCGTCCGTGCTATCGTCCCCCTCCTAGTCCTGCTCTAGAATTTGCTCGCCGTTGGGCATGGAATACATCTCAGTATAAACCTACAAAACAAAGAGTCGAGTGAAATTCAGTCGGATTCAGAGACAGATGCAGAATGCACAAGCAAACAGTCAGTGACAAAGGTTCGAACCTTGTCCAGTTGGTTGCTGTCGCTGAATGGGACGACCCTCCTGGCTCCCCTGGGGTTGTCCTTGTTTCCCGCGATACTCTTCAACCACATAGCCACCATTTTGGCCGGGACTTCCTCCGGATGGACTCGAGCGGTGTCATTGGCACCAGAGTACATCCACATCAAGTGGTCCCGAGATTGAAGCGGTTGGATGCGTCGACTGAGAAATACCTCCAGAAAGTCCATTCCGGTCACACCCTAGTTGATCAGCTGAACCACCCTCTAGACTAGCATGTTTGTTTCCACCTTCTCCGCAGTAGTCACTTTCAGCGAGGAAGGAGTGTGAACACGATCAAAGGAAAAAGGGGGAACTCCAGTCGACTGGCCTGGAGTGGCAACGTCCTGGCAGTAGAACCAGGTCGACTGCCAGCCCCTGACCGACTCAGGAAGGGTCATGGAAGGGAAATAACTCCTTTTCTTCTTCTGGATACCCAAACCCCCACACATCTGGATAATGTGTGTCTTCTCATCACTCGAATTGGCCTTCTTGAGCGACTGAGAATGGATAGTAAAGATGTGCTTAAAGAGGCCCCAGTGCGGTCGACAACCAAGAAAATTCTCGCACATGGACACATACGCCGCGAGGTAGGTGATGGTGTTGGGGGAAAAATGACGAAGTTGGGCTCCAAAGAAGTTCAGAAAATCCCGGAAAAAGGGGTGCGGAGGAAGCGAAAAACTGCGGTCGATGTGGGTGGCGAGCAGAACACACTCACCCGGTCGGGGCTGCGGATCCGTCTCCCCCTCCGGCAACCATGTAGCACCATTGGCGATCATCCCGGACACGGCTAGCCCATCCAGATCTTCCTGCCGGAGCGAGGATCGGATCCAGTCGCCCTGGATCCAACCCGGCGGCAGCGCCGACCGCGACGGTGACCCCCGTTGGGTCTTCTTGCCTTTCACCGCTCCCGTCGCCTTCTTCGCGCGTTCCAGCGCCGCCGTCTTGTCCTTCACCATGGCGGCGGAGCAGCAGTGTCGAGAACAGAGGAGCTGGATGTGGTGGAGAAGTAGAAGAGAAAGGAGGAGAATGGACATGCATAGTGCAAGCGCCTCGGCCCCGTCGCCTTTTAAAGGCCCACTTCCGAGTGGCTGACGCGCGGGCCCAGGCGATCCTGTCAAATCCCGCAGCAGTCGCGTGCTGGGTATGGGGCGAAAAAGGTGGCGCGGGATCGAGGCGCTCCTGCCTATCCATCCCGCTGCCGCAACCAATCGCACCAAAGGTCTCGCAACAAAAGGCAACAATCGACAGACGATGCTACAAATTCACTCGGCAATTTCTGAATCGATCAAGGCGACTGAAACGAAGCCGAAGTTCCAACATGAGCCTCCCGTTCAACGCAAGTATTTGTGAAGCACAAGGGTTGAAGCAAGATCCACTTCAACCTTCTTTCCACTTGGACCTCAATCCATTCGGGGGCTAGTGATGAGGATATCGACCTAGGGTCGGGTCATAGGCCTGACCAACATACCCTACCCAAGGTCACTACCCTAGACGCAAAGAAGCTCAAGAGACAACAGGGAGTACCCAATGAAGACGTCGAGTGCACTCCACTCGACCAATCATATCACTCGGGTATCCCTCCTTCCCGAAGACCACTCGACCATACAAGAAACCACTCGACCTATGAAGACCAGGAGTCAGACGGAACTGCAACGGTCAAACATTCACTCCGTAGTCTTCATGGGCATTAATGACACTTATGGCTGGCGTTATCAGTAATGTCCCTCCTTTATGTACATTGAACCCTCTGTAACGGGGGATGGCTAGGGTCCTGGCGCACTCTATATAAGCCACCCCCTCCTCTGGCACAAGGGTTCGCACCCCCTGTAACACACACGCATATAGTGAAATCCAGTCGACCGCCTCCGGGCACCGAGGCGTAGGGCTTTTACCTCCTCCGAGAGGGGCCCGAACTCGTAAACACTTGCGTACAACCTCACCATAGCTAGGACCTTGCCTCCTCCTACATACCCCCTACTCTTACTGTCAGTATTAGTACCACAACAGGTAGCTCACGGAGCGACACGCCGTCCCCCTTCGCCCACCATCGCAGTGTGGGCGACGCTGTCAGGCCGTCCCATCCGGCGTGCAGCATTGGTGGGAGAGCCGCCCCAATCCAGGTACTCCGCCCGGATGCCACCCCGTCCATTCTACCTCCGGAGAGCGTCCACGGGCACCGTTGGGTACTTGTGCCCACGTCGGCGTCAGGCCGATTAAGGACGCCCGAGTCGGAGGCGCGGGCCGCACAACGCGAGCGGCAACGCATGAGGGAGGCCATGGCAGCGGCAACGCGTCGGTGAGGTGTTGGACAATCGTGCGTGCCTGTCGATCCTCAGGACGCGCTCATTGTGTCTGTCCTCCAGTGCTCCCTGACAACGGCGGAGACAGATGCACGACGGTTTCGGTGGAAGAACGCAAAAGCGCTCCGGCTCGCTATCGAGTTGTCGGAGCGCGAGGCATCAACGAAGGCAAGGTGGTACACCGAGGAGCGGAAAGCTTGCTCCGGAGGCTTACCGGGGGTCGGAGCTATCCGACGACTCCAACGACGGCTCAAGCTTTGACAACGACGACTACGACCCTCCGATGGCTAACGCCTTCACCGAAGGCCAAAGCAATATTGCTGAACGCAAGGGGAATGGGGCGGCGGGAAAATGGTGATTTCCTCTGCCCTTCTCGGTTGAATTAAGTTTTTTTATCATATGTTGGGTAGTGTATAATTGAAACTGCATCTTTTGATTGTGTGATGATTGTTTATGCTACAATTAAACACGTTTTTACCTAGATTTCGGGGTAGTTCATTGATCTATGTAGGTTTATTTTTATACGTGCATGTCTTGCATGGATATGAGGGATCGAATTTAACATAAGTGGTGCGGACACACCTAAATGATAATGCCCGGTCAATGCCCGCATACGCGTTCGGACGCGTCCCCGGGCGTTTGAGGTGCCGGTTTGCCAAGTTCGGGTGTAAGGCCAACTCCACATCACGACCCCAAACAAACGTCTATTTTGCACGGATTCTGTTTGTTTGGGTAGGGCAATGGGGTCGTGTCCGGGTCTGTCCTGGGATGCGGTGGCCAAGCGCCCAGCGCGTGGCCGCATTCTGTCCGCCTTCATTTTCAAACAACAACGTTTGAAATACCAAGCCCTAGTTCATCAGCCCAGCGGTCCTAGTTCACGCCAGCAACAGAGCCAGCGGCCTACACGTCCTCGCCGGCAACACAACCAGTGGCCTACATGTCCTCGCCGGCAACACAGCCAGTGGCCGGCAACACAGCCAGCCTATAGAAAGAATATTCTATCGCCGACAACACAGCTAGCGGTCAGCGGACTAAGGCATAGCCTAGTGGTGGGAAGGGGCTGATGCCTTCCCACCCACCCAGGTTCAAGGCATGGTACTTGCAATTTGGGGTTGTTGCACCAATTATACTGTAGGGGGTTCCCTTATAGTCTTTCTGTCAAAAAAACACAACCAACCTCCAAAATGAATATGTTTCTCGCCGGCACACAGCCAGCGGCCGGCACCGATGCCAACCTCCAAAAAAAGAATGGCCACGACTGATCAGACGACCTAGTTTAGGTCATCGGCGTCGAACATCTCCTTCTGCCTGGCCTCGAACCAGCTCCCCGTCTTGTCGCTCATCTTGGTTAAGTCCACACTCATGATCGCAAGGGCCACCTCCTTTGCTTTGGTTGCGGCATTGGTGGCCTCGATGTTGAGCTGCCTCTGCCTGGCCGTGACGTTGGCGGCCTCGATGTCTAGCTGCCTTTGCCGGGCCGCCTCCTCCATGTCAATCTTCCTCTTCTTGGTCGTCTCCTCCATCTCAAGCTTCTTCCTTTGAAGCTCTAGGTATAGCTTCATTTGCTCGTCCTTGCTTTGCTGCTTCTTCTCATCCCTCAAATCCTTTTGAGACATCATGCCGTGCAAAGTCTCATGCAAGGCCATGGATGGCGCATCACGTATGTCGTCCACCTTGGAGTTGGTCTTGCCCCTCGGCCTCTTCAACGCCTCACCATCTCCACCTCCGGCAAACGTGGCCACCTTCTTGCCTCTCTTTCTTTGGAGTTCACGGTATTGATCTTTGAACTTTGGGAAATTGTTGATGAGTGTCCAACAATGCATAAGAGTGAATGGCTTGTCACTGTGCTGGGCCTTGAATGCTTCCAAAGATTGAAATGCCTACTGACGGAGTCCTGCATTATGGGGTCCTCGGAGAGCCGACCTATGTGACATGGGCCGGACTAACGGGCCGTGAAGATGTAGACCGAAGGCCTTCTTCGTGTCCGGATAGGGACTCTCCTTTGCGTGGTCGACAAACTTGGCGTCCGGATGTGTAGTTTCTTTCCTATGTAAACCGACTTTGTACAACCCTAGTCCCCTCCAGTGCCTATATAAACTAGAGTGTTTAGTCCTTAGGGACGATCACAATCACACAGGCTAGACATCTAGGGTTTGGCCATTACGATCTTGAGGTAGATCAACTCTTGTAACCCCTATACTCATCAGAGTCAATCAAGCAGAAGTAGGGTATTACCTCCATTAAGAGGGCCCGAACCTGGGTAAACATCGTGTCCCCTGCCTCCTGTCACCCTCGATCATTAGACGCACAGTTCGGGACCCCCTACCCAGGATCTGCCGGTTTTGACACCGACATTGGTGCTTTCATTAAGAGTTCCTCTATGCCGTCGATAGAAGAATTGATGGCTCACCTTGTCATCAAAGACAACATCACTTCCGGAGAAGCCCTAGCTTCAGGACAAACTCTCTGGCTCGGCAGCTCCATCATGGGCGCTCGCGCAGCCGTTAAGCCAGAAGCAGCCCAACTCATCGCTAAAAATTGCCTCCACATCAGCCCCGAATACTCCGACAAGATGCATTCGACAGATGTATCGGCCTTAAACGAACAGCTAGATCGCATCGTGATACGTCTCTGTCGTATCTACTTTTCCAAACACTTTTGCCCTTGTTTTGGACTCTAACCTGCATGATTTGAATGGAACTAACCCAGACTGACGTTGTTTTCAGCAGAACTGCCATGGTGTTATTTTTGTGCAGAAATAAAAGTTCTCGGAATAACCTGCAAATCCATGGAGCAACTTTTCAGAATTAATAAAAAATACTGGCGAAAGAATCAGCGTCAGGGGGCCCACACCCTGTTCACGAGGGTGGGGGGCGCGCCCCCTCCCCTAGGGCGCGCCCCCCTGCCTCGTGGGCCCTATACGTCCACCGACCTAAACTCCAACTCCATATATTTTCTTTCGCAGAGAAAAAATCAGAGAGAAAGAATTATCGCGTTTTACAATATGGAGCCGCCGCCAAGCCCTAAACCCTCTCAGAAGGGCTGATCTGGAGTCCGTTCGGGGCTCCGGAGAGGGGAATCCATCATCGTCGTCATCATCAACCATCCTCCATCACCAATTTCATGATGCTCACCGCCGTGCGTGAGTAATTCCATCATAGGCTTGCTGGACGGTGATGGGTTGGATGAGATTTACCATGTAATCAAGTTAGTTTTGTTAGGGTTTGATCCCTAGTATCCACTATGTTCTGAGATTGATGTTGCTATGACTTTGCTATGCTTAATGCTTGTCACTAGGGCCCGAGTGCCATGATTTCAGATCTGAACCTATTATGTTTTCATGAATATATGTGAGTTCTTGATCCTATCTTGCAAGTCTATAGTCACCTGTTATGTGTTATGATCCGTTAACCCCGAAGTGACAATAATCAGGATACTTACCGGTGAAGACTGTAGTTTGAGGAGTTCATGTATTCACTAAGCATTAATGCTTTGGTCCGATTCTCTATTAAAAGGAGGCCTTAACATCCCTTAGTTTCCATTAGGACCCCGCTGCCACGGGAGGGTAGGACAAAAGATGTCATGCAAGTTCTTTTCCATAAGCATGTATGACTATATTCGGAATACATGCCTACATTACATTGATTAATTGGAGCTTGTTCTGTGTCACCCTATGTTATAAGTATTACGTGAGGAATCCCATCCGACATAATTAACCATCACCTATTCAATGCCTACGAGATTTTCACATATTGTGCTTTGCTTAGTTACTTTGCCGTTGCCACTGTTACCATTACTACAAAACTGCTACTGTTACTTTTGCTACTGTTACCGTTACTTCCATACTACTTTGCTACTAAAACTTTGTTGCAGATACTAAGTTATCTAGGTATGGTTGAATTGACAAATCAACTGCTAATACTTGAGAATATTCTTTGGCTCCCCTTGTGTCGAATCAATAAATTTGGGTTGAATACTCTACCCTCGAAAACTGTTGCGATCCCCTATACTTGCGGGTTATCAAGACTATTTTCTAGCGCCGTTGCCGGGGAGCATAGCTCTATTCTTTGAGTCACTTGGGATTTATATCTACTGATCACTAGGAAGAACATGAAAGATCAAAGAACTAAGATTTATCCCTCAACTACGAGTGGAGGTAAGGAACTGCCATCTAGCTCTGCACTTGATTCTCCTTCCGTTATGAGTAAACTTGCGACACCTAAGCCTGCTTCTGCTATTAATTCTGATATGTCGCAGGTTATTGATGATGCCACTTCTGCTATGCATGATACTTATGATGAAACTACTTCTATGCTTGATACTACTGTGCCATTAGGTGAATTTCTTGATGAACAACTTGCTAGAGCTAGGGAGAACAAAATTATTGAAACTGATAATATTGATGATAGTGATGATGAAGGTTCTTCCCCTGAATATGAATTGCCTGTTGTTCCTGAGGGTTATGTTATGGATGAAGAAACTACTAGAGATTTTCTTGCTTGCAATGATAGATCAGATCTTAAGAAATTATTAGCTAAGCTGAAACAAAAGTATCTGAATGCTAGAATGAAACATGACCCTGCTTTTGCTACTTCACCTATCTTTGTTACTGAATCTGAAACTATAGTGACACATCTTACTAAGTTAAATGATATAGCCACCCTGTTTACTAATAGTGAGAAATCTCGCTACTATTATATCCTTAAAATATTCCTTTCTCATTAAAGGGTGATGCTAAGACATGGTTTAATTCTCTTGATCATGGTTGTGTGTGTAGTCCCCAGGATATGATTTACTATTTCTCTGCTAAATATTTCCCTGCTCATAAGAAACAAGCTGCCTTGAGGGAAATATATAATTTTGTGCAAATCAAAGAAGAGAGTCTCCCACAAGCTTGGGGGAGGCTTCTCTGATTACTTAATACTTTGCCTGATCATCCTCTTAGGAAAAATGAAATTCTTTATATCTTTTATAATGGACTAACTGATGCTTCCAAGGACCACATGGATAGTTGTGCTAGTTGTGTTTTCAGGGAAAGGACAGTCGACCAAGCTGAATTGCTATTGAATAATATGTTGGCCAACGAAAATAATTGGACACTTCCTGAGCCGACTCCTAAGCCAACTCCGAAGAAAAGAGGTGTTCTATTTCTCAGTCCTGAAGATATGCAAGAGGCAAAGAAATCTATGGAAGAGAAAGGTAAAGCTAAAGATGTTAAAACTTTCCCTCCTGTCGAAGAAATTCATGGCCTCAATATACCACTTAAAGAAATACAAGGTCTTGATAACCCGACACAGGTAGTGAAGGTAAACTCTCTTTATAGATATGATAAAGTTGAAATCCCGTCTACTAAGTTTGCTAGCCAATGCCTATATGAATTTGATGATTTTATGGATAAGCAAGGAAATTTTAATGATTATGTTAGTAGACAATTGAAAAATAATTCTTATATGATTGGACGCTTGAGTGATTATATGTCTAGAGTTAAGGGTGAACTTAAACTCACTAGTAAACATGTTTTTATGGTCACCACTCAAGCAGAACAAGTACTTAAGGCTCAGAATGAATTGCTTGATGAATTAAATAATAAACATGATTTTGCTGTTAGAGTGGCTACTAGAACTGGTAAAATGACTCAGGAAATGTGTATCCTGAAGGCCACCCTAAGAGAATTGAACAAGATTCTCAGAGAAATAATTTAGATGCTCCCAGTCCTTCTAAAAAGAAGAAAAAAAATGATAGGACTTTGCATGCTTCTAGTGAACCTTTTGTAGAAACACCTGAGAATTCTAATGATATTTCTATCTCTGATGCTGAAACACAATCTGGAGATGAACATGAACCTAGTGATAATACTAATAATGATGTTCATGAAGATGCTCAACCTAGCAATAACAACGATATAGAAATTGAACCTATTGTTGATCTTGATAACCCACAATCAAAGAATCAACATTATGATAAGAGATACTTCATTGCTAGGAAGCATGGTAGGGAAAGAGTACCATGGGTTCAGAAGCCCATGTCGTTCCCTCCTAAACCATCCAAGAAAAAGGATGATGAGGATTTTGAGCGCTTTGCTGAAATGATTGGACCTATCTTCTTACGTATGCGCTTAACCGATATGCTTAAGATGAACCCTTATGCTAAATACATGAAAGATATCATTACAAATAAAAGAAAGATACCTGAAGCCGAAATCTCCACCATGCTTGCTAACTATACCTTTAAGGGTGGAATACCTAAGAAACTTGGTGATCCCGGAGTACCCACTATATCATGCTCCATTAAAAGAAATTATGTTAAAACTGCTTTATGTGATCTAGGAGCCGGTGTCAGTGTTATGACTCTTTCCTTATACCGTAGACTTGAATTAAATAAGTTGACACCTACTGAGATATCTTTGCAAATGGCCGATAAATCAACTGCTATACTATTGGTATTTGTGAGGATGTGCCTGTTATTGTTGCAAATGTTACTATCTTAACAGACTTTGTCATTCTTGATATTCCTGAAGACGACAGTATGTCCATTATCCTTGGTAGACTATTTTTAAATACTGCAGGTGCTGTTATTGATTGCAACAAAGGCAATGTCACCTTTTATGTTAATGGTAATGAGCATACGGTACACTTTCCGAGGAAACAACCTCAAGTTCACAACATAAATTCTATTAGAAATATCCCATCAAATATATTTGGAGGTTTCAAATTCCCTCTTCCTACTGCAAAGAAAAAGTATGATATTCTTATTATTGGGGATGTTCATATCCCCAGTGAGGTAACCTAGTGTCACTTCGAAATTTCTCCGATTTCATGTGATTCAGAATGAGTTTGTTAACAAGACTTGATCAACCTTGTTAGTGGATTCCTTTTGATGAACATGAGATGGATGAAGTTAGAAGGCACAACCTTCTGTACCCTCTTTTTACTTTCTCTTAATTAGAATAAATAAAGTAGAAATAGTATATTTTGTCTATTTTTTGAATTATCCATGCAATAAAAAATATCCCGAAAATAAAAGTTCTCCAAATGCCCTGCCAATTTAATACGATTTTTTGGAATATTTGAGAATATCTGGCACTGAGAACACAGCAGGGGGAGCAAGCACCTGGCCATGAGGGTCCAGGGTGTGCCCACCCTTACAGGGCACGCCCCCTGCCTCGTGGGCCCATGGTGCACTACAAAAAAATACACTTCCGTGATGATACGTGTTTGTCATAGTAGGTCGCGTTTTTTGTCATGCATGTACATCCATGACGATTTTATGACAGAATCAAGATAGTCATACCTGTGCTGTCGTAGAAGTGTTCCATGACATTACCAAAATTATCATCACGGAAGTGTCCAGTTCCATGACGATAAATCGCGCGTCACAGAAGTGAGTTCGTCAAGGGTGACCGGCACGTGTCATCCACCATAATGGAACACCATTAAGCTATCGGGTTGGGTTTTTGAATCCGATAACCCATTAACAGCCCCGACCAATGGGAATTTTCCACGTGTAAAATCATCATTGCCTGGAGGAAACACGTGTCAGCTCACCTTTGGGTCAGATGTCATTCACTCATTGGACCGAAGGCGCCTATGATACGACGACATGTGGCACGGCCCAACAGAGGCCCATTCTTGTGAAAAGGCCAACCCGTTTGACTTGGTCAAAAGGTGGCAGGCCGGCCCACGAAAAGCCTGTTAATGGCATGTTCGCATATAGCCCATTTACAGCCCGCTAACCCAGGTCCCGTTACGCCCTATCCGAATTAGGCCCAGTAGCGTCATCTGGGCCGTCCAATATAATTCCAGCCCGTTTTAAGTTCCGGCCCATGTGTGGCCCATGACTTCTTTTGGCCCATATGAGGCCCTTTGTAACTCTTGGCCCATTAACGGCCCATGGTGAAACTGGCCCGGAATGAACAGTGTATCACTTTATACCCATTAACGGCCCATTATTCTATTGGGACGTTCGAGCCCAAGTTATCTTTCGGCCTTCTCAGGGCCCATTGCTTCTTGGGCTCATTTGCAGCATTCGGTTACATACGGCCCGTTACTGTCATTTTCTGCTTGTGGGCCAAATTCAGCCCGTCGTTACAGTCGGCCCGTTTGCGGACCGTTAATACGTTGGGCCATTTTCATGTCAAAAAAACCCGTTGGGAGGTTTTCATAGAGTTATCAAATATGGTCTATTAATGGCCCGTTATGGTCCACGAATAGTACGATCCATGATTGGCGAAATGATGATATGCCCCGTAGAAGGCCCATGGATCTACGGCCTGTATGAGGCCCATGGATCTACGACCCGTAGAAGGCCCATGGACCCTAAGGCCCGTATGGAAGGCCAATGGATCCTACGGCCAGTATAGAAGGCCAATGGATCCTACGGCCGGAAGAAGGCCCATGGATCATACGGCCTGCAGGAGGCCCATGGTTACAACAGTCCATGTGTTGCCATGATTATTTTGGCCTAGTTACCAAAAATAGGCTATTGTGGCCACTAGAAAAACACAGAAAAAGAACTACAGTGACTACAAGCAAACAACTAAACAAGACAATAAGGAAATAAATAAGCAAGCAATTAACGCTAGCCTATTACCGCTATTACGCATATTACATCCACTGGGCATCAAAGTTCGCCACCAGTGAAAATATAGGGAACAAAGCAGCATATTACATACACTGGCCGTCAAAATTGGCCACCAGTGCAAATAAACACGGCAGCAAAACAAGAGCATAACTAAAACAACTTCAGAAGAGCTCAAGAAACGTTATGCTGGGTATCCACCATGCTGGCAATAAGCTTAGCAAGCTGATTAGCTTTGTCCTGTTTGGCGCTAAAATCCTCCAACGCTTGCTGTTGCACCAGAAAGTATGCATCTGAATGCTCCAGGGACTTCCGCAGTCCTTCCGCTTCTTGTCGCAGCACAGCTGATCGATGTCTTTCAGCTTGTAGTTGAGACTCAAGAAACTGAACTGATTCAGACAGTGAGTTTGAATAGCTTGTGCAAGCGGTAGTGGCGAGTAACTCGAACACTAAACCAAGACAGGACTTTGGGGTTGTCTCGCTGTCTTCAAGATAGTCTTCCTTAGCTGTTTTATCAGCTTTGTTGGAGACCAACAAGGATGTGTCACTATCCTGAATCTTATCTGCATTACTTCCTTTACCATTGCTTAATAAGGCACTCTTCCCCAATATTCTGTCAGCATTCTAAAAGAAGAAACAAGCAGACACATAACAAATTTAGCATGTACTAGTATATGAAACTCATTTCGGTGAACCAGTTCATTAGTAAGGTGGACAGGATTAAACTACCAAGTCTTCTATTGCCAAGTACTAGTACATAATAAAAGCATCAAATAAACATATATCTATGTCCTATGGTCACTGCATTGTCTTGCCAAATCAAAATAGAGACACGGTTCAAATCATATCAGTTCAAGACAAAGCAGCAGTGAAAGAATACAAAGCGTGGGGAAACTACACGGCACAACAAGATTTCAGATGGGTACCACGGGTCTACATGTACAACAACACTATTGGCTCTGTTGTGATGCTAGTAATGTGCATGATATGAAAGTCAACTGTATACACAATTGAAATTGAAATCAAAAGATCTATTGATAAGAGAAAACCTGTTAAAGAAACATGCGTGGACATACCTGTTGTGCCATTGGAGTTTCGATTGGATCCTTCAATTTAAAAATAAGTTTGTATGAGTAAATACAGTGATACAAGAGCAAAGCAATCATAGTTAAAAAAGGCGCGCCTAGGCTCTAGGCTTTGGCAAAACGCATTGCACATAACTACGATTAATCTGTGCATAACTGCGCATAAGCATGCACTTTGGTGAGTAAAGCGCAAGGCGGTGGTAAAACACAAAATTAACGGCTAGCACTTTTTTGAACTATGATAGCAATGGAATCTTAAATTAGAACAGTTGTTCTTCAGGTTTAGGCACTTGTTCTACATGAACAGAGTATAGTAAGACGCAAGAATATAATACTTAAAAATAGAAAATGAGCTCATAGACCTTATCACATTCTTGGTTCAGGACTAGTACAGAAAAAGGCATTCCCAGTCATCGTCCAGTAAATGTGTCTCAGGAGAACGTAAGGGAATTTGATGAGTTTATTTGCCGATGAAGTACGTTTTCTTCAGGTAATTCTGATACTGCCACCAAGCATTCTTGAAGATAGCAGAGGTATTAGCACAGGTTACCTCATCCTGAGTTATCAAATCGGTCCTTCTCTATAGAGAAAAATGGGAAAATTTGTTGTATTATAACCATCATGGAGGTAGGATGTATGGGACGAAGCAAAGTAATTGCCATGAATAACATTACTTACACATAACTCCTGGACAAACACCAGCAACTGGCATTTTCCTTAATCTTCAGTATAATATTTCCAAGATGGGAAGATACACACATACAATTTAACAACATCAAATGCGATAGATGCTAAACTACGACTAGCTGGTTGTGCTTCCTCCACAGGAATAGGTGTACTAACTGGTGGAGTTGGGGTTCGCCGTGATAGTACTGGCCCTTTGGGCACTGGAGCTGCCTTACTAATTGCTCTTGTTTGGGAGCTTTGTGGTGGAGATGGTGCTGTGTCAACAGGAACTGGGTTACTATCGGCTGGGGTAGGGGTTAGATTGGGTGAAGCTGGTTCTGTGTCCATCGCAGTAGGGGTACAATTTGCGAGAGTTTGTGTTATGTGTCGTAGGGCTGGTTCTTGTGCATGTACAACCGGGGTGCTATCTCCACCAAGAGGTAGCACTATTTTATTTGAAGACCGTGTTTTTAGTCCTCTAGATACTGGCATCACCCGCTCCAATTCAAATGGCTGATAAACAGGAAACATAGTTGAATGTACAGACATTGTATGAGAGACAGATGCAATAGATAGTGTGGAAAAAAGAGGGCATGAAATAGTTGATATGTACATTGTTTAACTAAAATGGATAGCATGATATAATTTCACATATATGATGTCTATCTAAACTGGATAGCATAGCATAATTCAAAGATATGATGAATAACTAAACAGGATCGCATGACATAATTCACCTACATGTTATCTAAGTAATCAGGATCGCATCATTAAATTCACATATGTGATTTATATGCTAAATAGAGGGCACTGGATATGATGTCTGAACTAAGAACATGGTGTTGAATATTGTGTATAAGATGTCTAAACTATGCAATGCAAGACACCGTATGCATGATATGAGCAGTATAACCGTGCCAAGTTAGAGCATACACCTCAGTGGGGGAATATGACTGGTCATCTGTCTCTGAATCCATCTCTGAGGAGCTATCGGGACCCAACAAGAGATCTGCTTTGACAGGTAGCACTGTCTGCTCTGAAGGCCTTGTTTTCACTCCAGATTTTTCCATCTCCCACCCAAATGGCTGATTCACAGGAAGAGTAGTTTAATGTACAAACATTGTCGACAAATGGAAATGTAATGAAGAAAAGGATGGGTAAGATATCATTCAAATATATGATGCCTAGTTAAACAGGATGGCATTGCACATTTCACATATATTATGGCTGGCTAAAAGACATGAGACTGCATAATTCCCATATATGATATAGAAACTAAACATGTGGCATTACAGAACATGTCTAAACTAAGAAGATGACATATATGATGTCAAAAGTAGGCACTGCAAGGCAACATATGCATGATATGACTAACATCATCATGCCAAGGTAGAGCAAACACCTTGGGGGTAAATAGGAGTGGTCAGAGGCGTCTGAATCCGCCTCACAACAGATATCTTCCTCTGGATTACAATCTGGAGAGGGGTGGGGAGGGTTTGCCATTGAACCCACCATGAAGCGATGTCTGCATGACATTGTACTGCCGCGCAAAACTCTTCTCTTTTTCTCTACATGTTCAACATGACTGTGTACAATATCTGACATGCATACGAAAAAATATGGTGAGATTATGTAAGGAGAGCATGTAGAAATTTAGAGTGATGGTAACAACCAGTGGATGGATCCAAAAATAATGATAGCAGGCTGATGATTGCTTTAAATTAATAAAATGACAGATGATGATTGCTTTACTATTTGTTTCCCACCCAAGATGAACAACATAGGCATACCCTAGGTGAACCAGATATTAGACAGACATATTCTTCACTGCTGCCTCGATATGTGCCCCACAACTAATTTAGAACTCAAGTTTGAACATTAATTTGGACCTGACGTGGGAGTCCAAGAGCTGAACAAGATGATAAAGTAGCAGGTAAGTTTAAGCAATGCATAACATAAGCAGAAACAAAAGAGTGCGACCTCTCTTGTGGAGCCGTGTACTCCTCAGGTTCATCTGCTAAGTCGATGATGGTGATGCCGTTGCAGTGGGTGCCAGCGGCAGGGAAGGATATCTGAGGCGGCAAAACACGGTCAGGAGTCATGATGTCTGGTTTGGTGGATGCTTCTGTCGATGGAGCAGCTCAAGTGAGGTGGACGACGTCGCGGCAGGAGCATGACAAACCACACAAAGTTCCCTTCGACACGTACCTGTAACTGAAGTAATTCTATAAGGACTCATTTGGCTTGCATGATTCTTAAAATGCAGGGATAGGGAAAACACCGGAATAGGATAGGAAAATGCACATGGTAAACAGAGCATTTGTAAACACAGGATTTCTGTCAACTTGGGTGTTTGGTTTACAGGAATTGGAAGAGCAGAGGAATGCAAAGAAACATGGCCAAAATAAAGTGAAACCATATGAAAGCGTGTACAGTTAGAATGTTATTCTGGCACTAATGCACTTGGTCTTGTTTTCATGCATAGGATTTTGAAAAGTAGGTCCAGGTGGATGTTTTGCTTCATTCCTTTCAACAAAATGCATGAATAATTGAATAGTAGAGTGCCATTGGAAAATTCCCTATTGCTATGTTTTTCCGTTGAACCAAAATAGCCCTAATGGATCGACGTGAATGTATAGTAATAAGTGATGCAACAAGTGTACAACCTCTTTGCCGTAGCCGTGTCGACCTCAGCATCATTGGGTTGGTCGCTGAAGCAGTTGAGGCAGAGGTGGCTGTCGGAGGCGTGGAGGAAGATCTGAGGAATCTGTAGACGGCGTCCAGGGCACTGCTCTGTTGTGATGGATTGTTCTATCATTGGAGTAGCTCCGGTGAGCCGTAAGATGTCAAGGCTGAAGCAACACAAGACAGACATCGTCAATCTCAAGTGGGATTCTAATAGCATCTCCAATAGATGTTGTAAAATGGATGTAAAATTAACATCACCAAAAACCACCTGACTACAACAGATGAGGTAAAAACTGTTGACTCTGAACTTAAATGTCGAAACTGAAATTTACCGTGGAATCTGAATGCTACTGTCAAAACTGAACGCAATGGTAGTAGAGAGGCACTTGACATGTAGTTTAGGGAGGGCATGCAGTTCATCTTCAACCTGCACCCCCCTGAGCCGCCAGCCACCACCGGCCGAACCACCGGCCCCAGCGCCGCCTCGCGCCCCGAAAAAACTCGCCACCTCCGCCCGGGCCAGCCCTCTAGGCCCCCGCCCCCACCCTGAACCCTAAGATATATAGTGGGGTACCTCTCCAGCGAGCCCCCATCCTGACTGCGGGTGGTTCTTCCTCAACTCCGGCGAGCCCCCCCAACCCCTGAAAATAAACTGACCCAAAAGTCGATTCAGTCGACTGAAGTGTGGCTTAATCGGAGCAGAGCAGCAGCACGCGCGAGGGGGAGAGCAGCAACAACAGCTGGGCGAGCGAGTGATCGAGCGAGAGCTGGAGCAACAGCAGTAGCGCGAGCGAGCGAGCGGGAGCCGGAGCAGAAGCAGCAGATCCGACTGGTATGGAAGCCACCGCCGAAGGGGCCTCGCACTGGGGGAGAGCCACCGTGGAGATGTCGCCCGCGACGCCGGCTTCAAGGTAGCCGCTCCATGGGGGTGCGGGATGGAGCACCGTCAGCGCCGGGAGGTCGAGTTAAGGAGAAGGTGCGATGCGATGAGTGTACAACCTCTTTGGTGGCGCCGAGTAGGCCTCGGCTTCATCCGAGGAGTCGGTGAGGATGCTACGGTTCCGGTGGAGCAGGTTAAGGCGGCGCTGTGGGGATGGAGCAGTCGCGATAGATGAGGCGATCGTCGGAGCAGCTCCTTGGAGGTGGAGGACGGGGCGGCTGAACTGGCGGGACGGTGAGATGGACGACGGATCCTCATCCGGGGAGGTGGACGAGGGACGTCGAGCTGTTATGGTGGACGACATCATCGGGTAAGAGGCTCTGGCTGGGCAACGGTGACATGGCGGACAGAGGAGGGTGGGGTTTCGCGGCTGGTAGCAGTCTGGGATTTCGAATGGCGAAAAGGGCGCGATGGGAGGGGGTGAAGCAGGACTTAGGGACGCGCTTGTCCGAAATGTAGGGTGTGTTACAAAAGTATCCCCCACTGATTTGAACTAGCGGCCCTTTCGGCTCAGAGTTAGAAGGGAGATTTCGCGTGTGGGGATTTGGCAGCTAGAGGGAGTTTTCGCGCGCATTGTAATTTCGGGATAGCAAGGCGCGGGTTGTGAAGGCGCCTGTTTTAAGAGCACGATATCTGAATTTTTAGGATATAACAAGACGCGGGTTGAATTTTAGGGACAATCCTAACGTGTAGTAATATTGTACTTGTACGTACCAAATCAATTCGCACTTCCCTCAACCAAAAAGAAAACGAAAAAAATAAAACTATTCACACCACACAAAGAGAGAGTCTTGCCCCGTTTTACTATACAAATGCTATTCAAAGCTACTCCCTCCTTCCATCTATATAGGGCCTAATGTGTATTGACCAAATATTAGAGCAATGATATATGACATGCAACTTACACAAAGCACACCGTTAAATTCGTCTGTGAAAGGTTCTTTCAATGATATAATTTTCACATTGTGCATGTCATGTACTATTAATCTTGTCAATAGTCAAAGGCGGTCTTAAAAATCTCATTACGCCCTATATAGATGGAAGGAGGGAGTATGAATCCATGTTATGTCCGATTAAAAAATTTCGCTTGCTGTATAATGCATGTAACCTACTCATACCAACATTTTAGTGCATTCCAAATGTCTATACTAGCGCTGCAATTCAAACTAAATTTGAGTTGGTTTTTCTATTTCAATAAGAATCTACAATCATGATTGTTGCCAACTTCGACCATCATTCGTGTATTACCTTAATAACACACCACATGATTACTATAGAGATAGATATGAACTATGTGTACTACATAACCTCGAATTCTATTTTTTGAATACACTTGATGTTGATTCCAAATAATAGTACATTTGATGTACTAACTATATATTCATAATCTAAACCATGTTCCATACGTACACCGTGTTTATCACACAAAGTATAGTGCCCCTCCCCCTACATTATGACAAGTATTTAGACCTGAGCTGCAAAAGCCACACATTAGCCCAAATTATAATCAATGTTCTATATATTATACGTAGTACTAGCAAGATGCCCATGCATTCCACAGAAGATCAACATGATCAAGGGGCCTAATTTGCAAATATGGAGAGGGGTGTGGGTATCTTTTTTCAAAATTGCCATAGTTTCCTTCCTATCCGCCAGATATAAATCGGACGACCCATATTGCAGGATGGCAGGCACACCATCATCAACAACTTTGTTTTTTTATAAGAAGTAGAGATAAAATATATTATATGTAGTATAACATGTTCATAACCACATGATGTGTATCACCGTTATATATATTCACACATGCGTCGGTTTAAAACACTATGATAAATTCTGCAAATATCCAAATTCACTTTTTATAGTGAAGTATGATCTCTGTTCGTCTTTTACACCCACACAATCCTCTTGTCTTTGTAGCTAGCGCTAACTTTCTCTCGTGCATGCACACGCCCGCATCCCTCTAACCCTCCCTCAGCATTCTCTAGCTCCATTGTGCAGATTCGTCTTTTCACTTTAGGTCTTTCACCCATGGTGTGTGTAGGCCCCCAGCTCCTTCTTTAAGGCACACATCGGTCGATATGCCTCTCTAGCCAGGTGTGCCTAGCACAAACACAAGCTTCCTCTCTTCTCTTATCACCGTCCATGCCTCACTCCCACCACTCTTTTCATCGATCTCGTACTCGCACACTCCTTCCCCCTTGATATGGTATGCCTCTCGTACCACCTCCTAGATGCATCCCTCTCTCTCTATCCTTCTCCACGTGCCTCATTTGCTTCTAACACACACATGCATGTATACCGATCGATCTCCCAACATATACCTAGATCGACTTTAACTATCCCCTCCACCATCAATCGACGTACCTCACAAGTTATGTCTCTGCTTTCTCTAACAAAGGGCGATTGATCTTCCTATGTAGTTACGTCTACTTACCACAGCCATATCGTCCTCCCTCATCATTCGTGCATGCCTCCTGAACCGTCTCTCACACGCACGTGCACAGACAAGCAGCCATCTCCTCTCTTATTGATATTGCGGGCGTGCCCTCCATTTGTCTAGCAAGCCTATCCCACCATTTGTTAGAAGAAACTCCACTACCACCCCCTCCAACACTCTAGCTCTGTCTCTCTCCCAACCTTATTCCTCTCCTACACATATGCATGGATGCCGATCGATCTCCCTTAATACATGAGGTAGATCGATCTCATTAATACATGAGGTGGGCCTCTCTCCTCCTCCACACATATACCAGCCATTGTACCTCCATAGTTAATTAGGCCTCCCTATCCCCCCACCACACACCAATAGTCGAGCACTGTAGGGAGGTATCCATGCCACAGAGACAAACTGCACATGTCCCCTCTCACCTTCCAGTAGGCCAGCCACTCTATATATTTGACGTGGGCACACACAAATTCGATGGCACTCTTTATCGATCGCGCGCGCACACACACACACACACATCATCCCTCTCTTCGATTCTATGGACACCTCAAGTCGATGATACCTCCACTCTCTTCTCGTGGATCGCCCACTCTCTATATATGATATATTAGGGACTCTATTTCACACACATTGCATATGTTAGATTTTTTGATTGACCCCACCCCACCCACCCACCCACAAAAAAACTCTCACGAACCCAACACACTATATCTCTCTAGGTTTGTATCTCTCTCACACAACCCCACGTAGGTGGTGTACTTATACAAGAAGAGAATAGGTGCACCGTGCACGTACTCACGCTTCGTGCCCAGCCACACCCGCGCGGGTACACGGTGGAGCTCATTTCTTTATGAAATGGCAGCCCACGTGCTAATTTGAACGCGTGTAGCGGTTGTTTACCTAGGGAGGTCGTGGTACCACACGTGCACGAAACAAAGTTCAACTTGACGCGTTGGCGCGTTATTTTTAAATAAAGTTATAGCGCTCAATGGAACGTACACAGAATATAAAACGATTTTTATGGAGAAAACGGTAGTCCGCTCCACTATATACAATGGAGCCTGCCTGCCTGGTCTGTCTCTCTTCAGAGTATCTCACACAAGGCCGCGGTGGCCTCTCTCTCTCTCACCGTTGGTCAGTGATCCGGCCGCATCCCGTCTGCCAGGGGAAAGGGAGGAAGTGCATCATTTCTCTATTCGACGGTGCCGAGGCAGCACGTCCCGATGTGTGGTACACGCCATTCTCTCTGACCAAGCTCCGGCGCGGTAGGGCCTACGCCACCTGCTCGCTGCCGCAGTATGGGCAGATTCCGCCCGCCGCTGCTCACCTAGTTACATCCCGACGACCTCCAGGTATCCCCTCCGGCCTTGCTCCACTGCACGTCTTCCCACGTCGTTGCATGTGGATCTTCCATAGTTCTTGGCCCAAAACATAGCTCGTCCGGCGTACTTTCCATATTGCAATATCGTCCTCACACCGTTTTAGACAAACACAACCATGCTGTTATCTTCCCTTACGACAAGGAATATGATTCTTTTTTGTCGTCGCATGTGTCATCAACTGTTATTGGTCAGTAATTGTTTCCTTTCTACCTCTTTTTTTGCAAACAGGGCTATCCATTTCACCTCGTTGCAATTGCGACCTTTTGGTGAACTGCACAAATCACTTTTTTTCTTAAGAGCGTTTTGTGCAGTTGTACTAAAATGTCACATGGGCAACGTCTCTACATTTCAGTGCGACTGCACAAAGGGAGATTGGTTTTGCTCTATCCTCCTCATCCAACTCCGGGCCTAATCTTCTCCAACTAGTTAGTCTTAAGAGAGACTGCAAAGGTGACCGGCTTCTATTTGTGTGTTTATTGTTTCATCAGCAGTCCTCTATTATCGTAATCACACTTAATATCTTTGGAACAGGGACGCTCAGCTCTATTTTAGTGGAACTGCACAAAATGATCGGAATGTTGCATGCTCCAGACAACTATTGGGGAACGTAGTAGAAATTCAAAATTTTCTACGCATCACCAAGATCAATCTATGGAGATTCTAGCAACAAGAGAGGTATAGGATGAGTGCATCTTCATACCTTTGAAGATCGCGATGCGGAAGCGTTACAAGAACGCGGATGAGGGAGTCGTACTCGCGGCGATTCAAATCGCGGAAGATCCGATCTAACACCGAACGGACGGCGCCTCCGCGTTCAACACACGTACAGCCCGGGGACATATCCTCCTTCTTGATCCAGCAAGGGGAGAGGAGAAGTTGAGGGAGAGCTCCGGCAGCATGACGGCGTGGTGGTGGAGCTTGCAGTTCTCCGGCAGGGCTTCGCCATGCACTACCGAGGAGGAGGTGGAGTTGGAGAGGGCGAGGGCTGCGCCATGGGCAAGGGTGAAGCTCCCATGTGCCTCCCCACTATATATAGGGGTGGAGGGGGCTGGTTTCTTGCCCACCAAGTCCATTGGGGCGTTGGCAAAGGTGGGAGGAAAGAAATCCCATCATTTCCTTCCCCACCAATTGTTATCCCCCCTTTTTAGGGATCTTGATCTTATCCCTTCGGGATATGATCTTATTCCTTCTATGGGGAGGATCTTGGTGCGGCTTGACCAGGGTTGTGGGGCCTTGCCCCCACTACCCACGTTCATGTGGGTCCCCCCATGCAGGTGAGCCCCACGCCGAAACCTTCTAGAACCTTCCCGGTACAATACCGAAAAATCCCGAACATTTTCCGGTGGCCAAAATAGGACTTCCCATATATAAATCTTTACCTCCGGACCATTCCGGTACTCCTCGTGATGTCCGGGATCTCATCCGAGACTCCGAACAACATTCGGTAACTGCACACTAATTCCCATAACAACTCTAGCGTCACCGAACCTTAAGTGTGTAGACCCTACGGGTTCGGGAATCATGCAGACATGACCGAGACAGCTCTCTGGCCAATAACCAACAACGGGATCTGGATACCCATGTTGGCTCCCACATGTTCCACGATGATCTCATCGGATGAACCACGATGTCAAGGATTCAAGCAATCCCGTATACAATTCCCTTTGTCAATCGGTACGTTACTTGCCCGAGATTCGATCGCCGGTATCCCAATACCTCATTCAATCTCGTTACCGGCAAGTCACTTTACTCATTCTGTAATGCATGATCCCGTGACTAACTACTTAGTCACATTGAGCACATTATGATGATGCATTACCGAGTGGGCCCAGAGATACCTCTCCATCATCGGAGTGACAAATCCCAGTCTCGATTCGTGCCAACCCAACAGACACTTTCGGAGATACCTGTAGTGCACCTTTATAGCCACCCAGTTACGTTGTGACGTTTGGTACACCCAAAGCATTCCTATGGTATCCGGGAGTTGCACAATCTCATGGTCTAAAGAAATGATAATTGACATTAGAAAAGCTCTTAGCAAATGAACTATACGATCTTGTGCTATGCTTAGGATTGGGTCTTGTCCATCACATCATTCTCCTAATGATGTGATCCCGTTATCAATGACATCCAATGTCCATGGTCAGGAAACCATAACCATCTGTTGATCAACGAGCTAGTCAACTAGAGGCTCACTAGGGACATGTTGTGGTCTATGTATTCACACATGTATTATGGTTTCCAGTTAATACAATTATATCATGAACAAAGGACAATTATCATAAACAAGGAAATATAATAATAACCATTTTATTATTGCCTCTAGGGCATATTTCCAATAGTCTCCCACTTGCACTATAGTCAATAATCTAGTTCACATCATTATGTGTGTAGTGAATCCAACACCCAGGGTGTTTGATCATATCTCGCTTGTGAGAGAGGTTTATTAGTCAATAGGTCTGAACCTTTCAGATTCGTGTGTGCTTTACAAATCTCTATGTCATCTTGTAGATGCAGCTTCCACGCGCTACTTGGAGCTATTCCAAACCACTTCTCTACTATACGAATCTAGTTTACTACTCAGAGTCATCTGAATTAGTGTCAAAGTTTGCATCGACGTAACCCTTTACGACGAACTCTTTTACCACCTCCATAATCGAGAAAATTCCTTAGTCAACTAGTTACTAAGGATAAGTTTGACCACTGTCATGTGATCCATTCCTGGATCACACTTGTACCCCTTGACTGACTCATGGCAAGGCACACTTCTGGTGCGGTACACAACATAGCATACTTTAGAGCCTACGTCTAAAGCATAGGGGACGACCTTCGTGCTTTCTCTCTCTTCTGCCGTGGTCAGGTCTTGAGTCTTACTCAATACTAACACAGCCAAGAACTCCTTCTTTACTGATCTATTTTGAACTCATTCAAAATCTTGTCACGGTATGTGTTCGTTTCAAAGTACTATTAAGCGATTTTGATCTATCCTTATATATCTGGATGCTCAATGTTCAAGTAGCTTAATCCAGGTTTTCCATTGAAAACACTTATCAAATAACCCTATATACTTTGCAGAAACTGTACAACATTTCTGATTAACAATATGTCAACAACATATACTCATCAGAAATTCTATAGTGCTCCCACTCACTTCTTTGGAAATACAAGTTTCTCATAAACTTTGTATAAACCCAAAATCTTTGATCATCTCATCAAAGCGTATATTCCAACTCTGAGATGCTTACTCCAGTCCTTAGAAGGATTGCTGGAGCTTTGCATACTTGTTAGCATCTTTTAGGATTGTCAAAACCTTCTGGTTGTATCACATACAACCTTTCCTCAAAAAAATCGTCGAGGAAACAATGTTTTGACAGCCTATCTGCAAGATTTCATAAATAATGCAGTAACTGCTAATATAATTCCAACAGACTCTTAGCATCGCTACGAATGAGAAAGTCTCATCGCAGCGAACTCCTTGAACTTGTCGGAAAACATATTAACAACAAGTCGAGCTTTCTTAATGGTGATACTTACCATCATTTTCCGTCTTCCTTTTAAAATCCATCTGTACCCAACAGCCTTACGACCATCAAGTAGTTCTTCCAAAGTCTATACTTTGTTTTCATACATGGATCCTCTCTCGGATTTTATTACCTCGAGCCATTCGTCGGAATCCGGGCCCACCATCACTTCTCCATAGCTCGTAGGTTCATTGTTGTCTAGCAACATGACCTCCAAGACAGGATTACGTACCACTCTGGAGTAGTACGTATCCTTGTTGACCTACGAGTTTTAGTAGTGACTTGATCCAAAGTTTAATGATCAATATCATCAACTTCCACTTCAATTGGTGTAGGCGCTACAGGAACAACTTCCTGTGCCCTGCTACACACTAGTTGAAGTGATGGTTTAATAACCTCATCAAGTCTCCACCATCCTCTCACTCAATTCTTTCCAGAGAAACTTTTCCTCGAGAAAGGACCCATTTTTAGAAACAATCACTTTTGCTTCCGGATCTGAAATAGGAGGTATACCCAACTGTTTTGGGTGTCCTATGAAGATGCATTTATCCGCTTTGGGTTCGAGCTTATCAGGCTAATACATTTTTCACATAAGTGTCGCACCCCAAACCTTTTAAGAAATGACAACTTAGGTTTCTCTAAACCACAGTCATACAGTGTCATCTCAATGGAATTGTGTGGTGCCCTATTAAAGTGAATGCGGTTGTCTTTAATGCCTAACCCATAAACGATAGTGTTAATTCGATAAGAGACATCATGGTATGCACCATATCCAATAGGGTGCAGTTATGATGTTCGGACACACCATCACACTATGGTGTTCCAGGCGGTATTAGTTGTGAAATAATTTCCACAATGTCTTAATTGTGTGCCAAACTTGTAACTCAGATATTCATCTCTATGATCATATCATAGACATTTTATCCTCTTGTCACGACGATCTTCAACTTCACTTTGAAATTACTTGAACCTTTCAATAATTCAGACTTGTGTTTCATCAAGTAAATATACTTAGCATCTACTCAAATCATCTGTGAAGTAAGAACATAACGATATCCACTGCGTGCCTCAGCACTCATTGGACTGCACACATCAAAATGTATTACTTCCAACAAGTTGCTTTCTTGTTCCATCTCACTAAAACGAGGCCTTTCAGTCATCTTGCCCATGTGGTATGATTTGCATGTCTCAAGTGATTCAAAACGAAGTGAGTCCAAACGATCCATCTGCATGGAGTTTCTTCATTCGTACATACCAATAGACATGGTTCGCATGTCTCAAACTTTTCAAAAACGAGTGAGTCCAAAGATCCATCAACATGGAGCTTCTTCGTGCGTTTTATACCAGTATGACTCAAATGGAAGTGACACAAGTAGGTGGTACTATCATTACTATCTTATATCTTTTGGCATGAACATGTGTATGACTACGATCGAGATTCAATAAACCATTCATTTTAGGTGCAAGACCATTGAAGGTATTATTCAAATAAACAGAGTAACCATTATTCTCCTTAAATGAATAACCGTATTGCGATAAACATAATCCAATCATGTCTATGCTCAACGCAAATAACAATTATTTAGGTTTAACACCAATCTCGATGGTAGAGGTAGTATGCGATGCTTGATCACATCAACCTTGGAAACACTTCCAACACATATCGTCATCTCACCTTTAGCTAGTCTCCGTTTATTCCGTAGCTTTTGTTTCGAGTTGCTAACACTTAGCAACCGAACCGGTATCTAATACCCTGGTTCTACTAGGAGTACTAGTAAAGTACACATTAATATAATGTATATCCAATATACTTCTGTCGACCTTGCCAGCCTTCTTATCTACCAAGTACCTAGGGTAGTTCTGCTTCAGTGACCGTTCCCCTCATTACAGAAGAACTTAGTCTCGGGTTTGGGTTCAACCCTGGGTTTCTTCACTAGAGCAGCAACTGATTTGCCATTTCATGAAGTATCCCTTCTTGCCCTTGCCCTTTCTTGAAACTAGTGGTTTTACTAACCATCAACAATTGATGCTCCTACTCGATTTCTACTTTCGCGGTGTCAAATATCGCGAATAGCTCAAGGATCATCATATCTACCCCTGATATGTTATAGTTCATCACGAAGCTCTAGTAGCTTGGTGGCAATGACTTTGGAGAAACATCACTATCTCATCTAGAAGTTTAACTCCCACTCGATTCAAGTGATTGTAGTACTCAGACAATCTGAGCACATGCTCAATGATTGAGCTTTTCTCCCTTACTTTGTAGGCTAAGAAACTCGTCGGAGGTCTCATACCTCTTGACGTGGGCACGAGCCTGAAATCCCAATTTCAGCCCTTGGAACATCTCATATGTCCCGCGATGTTTCAAAAACATCTTTGGCGCCACAATTCTAAACCGTTTAACATTACTGAACTATCATGTAGTCATCAAAACATGTATGTCAGATGTTCGCAATATCCATAGACGATGGTCCAGGTTCAGCACACCGAGCGGTGCATTAAGGACATAAGCCTTCTACGCAGCAATGAGAATAATCCTCAGTTTACGGACCCAGTCCGCATAATTGCTACTATCAACTTTCAACTAAAATTTCTCTAGGAACATATCTTAAACAGTAGAACTAAAGCGTAAGCTACGACATAATTTGCAAAGACCTTTTGACTATGTTCATGATAATTAAGTTCATCTGATTATTTAATGAACTCCCACTTAGATAGACATCCCTCTAGTCATCTAAGTGATACATGATCCGAGTCAACTAGGCCGTGTCCGATCATCATGTAAGACGGACTAGTCATCATCGGTGAACATCTTCATGTTGATCGTATCTACTATACGACTCATGTTCGACCTTTTGGTCTCTTGTGTTCCGAGGCCATGTCTGTACATGCTAGGCTCGTCAAGTCAACCTAAGTGTTTTGCGTGTGTAAATCTGGCTTACACCCGTTGTATGTGAATGTTAGAATCTATCACACCCGATCATCACGTGGTGCTTCGAAACAACGAACTTTCGCAACGGTGCATAGTTAGGGGGAACACTTTCTTGAAATTTTAATGAGGGATCATCTTATTTATGCTACCATCGTTCTAAGTAAATAAGATGTAGACATGACAAAAATCACATGCAAATCATAGAGTGACATGATATGGCCAATATCATCTTGCGCCTTTGATCTCCATCTTGAGGCACGGCATAATCACCTTCGTCACCAGCATGACACCATGATCTCCATCATCATGATCTCCATCATCGTGTCTTCATGAAGTTGTCTCGCCAACTATTACTTCTACTACTATGGCTAACGGTTTAGCAATAAAGTAAACTAATTACATGGCGTTATTCAATGACACGCATGTCATACAATAAATTAAGACAACTCCTATGGCTCCAGCCGGTTGTCATACTCATCGACATGCAAGTCGTGATTCCTATTACAAGAACATGATCAATCTCATGCATCACATATATCATCGATCACATTCTTTTGGGCCATATCACATCACATAGCATACCCTGCAAAAACAAGTTAGATGTCCTCTAATTGTTGTTGCATGTTTTACGTGGCTACTACGGGTTTCTAGCAAGAACGTTTCTTACCTACGCAAAGCCACAATGGTGATATGCCAATTGCTATTTACTCTTCATAAGGACCCTTTTCATCGAATCCGATCCAACTAAAGTGGGAGAGACTGGCACCCGCTAGCCACCTTTATGCAACAAGTGCATGTCAGTCAGTGGAACCTATCTCACGTAAGCGTACATGTAAGGTCGGTCTGGGCCGCTTCATCCCACGACGCCGCCAAATCAAGATAAGACTAGTAACGGTAAACATATTGAACAAACCAACACCCACAACTACTTGTGTTCTACTCGTGCATAGAATCTATGCAATAGACCTAGCTATGATACCACTATTGGGGAACATAGCAGAAATTCAAAATTTTCTACGCATCACCAAGATCAATCTATGGAGATTCTAGCAACAAGAGAGGGAGAGGATGAGTGCATCTTCATACCCTTGAAGATCACGATGCGGAAGCGTTAGAAGAACGCGGATGAGGGAGTCATACTCGCGGCGATTCAAATCGTGGAAGATCCGATCTAACGCCGAACGGACGGCGCCTCCGCGTTCAACACACGTATATCCTGGGGATGTATCCTCCTTCTTGATCCAGCAAGGGGAGAGGAGAAGTTGAGGGAGAGCTCCGGCAGCACGACGGCGTGGTGGTGGAGCTTGCAGTTCTCCGGCAGGGCTTCGCCAAGCACTACCGAGGAGGAGGTGGAGTTGGAGAGGGCGAGGGCTGCGCCAGGGGCAAGGGTGAAGCTCCCATGCACCTCCCCACTATATATAGGGGTGGAGGGGGCTGGTTTCTTTCCCTCCAAGTCCATTGGGGCGTTGGCAAAGGTGGGAGGAAAGAAATCCCATCATTTCCTTCCCCGCCGATTGTTATCCCCCCTTTTTAGGGATCTTGATCTTATCCCTTCGGGATATGATCTTATTCCTTCTAAGGGGGGATCTTGGTGCACCTTGACCAGGGGTGTGGGGCCTTTACCCCACTACCCACGTTAATATGGGTCCCCCCATGCAGGTGGGCCCCATTCCGAAACCTTCTAGAACCTTCCCGGTACAATACCGAAAAATCCCGAACATTTTCCGGTGGCCAATTTAGGACTTCCCATATATAAATCTTTACCTCCGGACCATTTCGGAACTCCTCGTGACGTCCGGGATCTCATCCGGAACTCCGAACAACATTCGGTAATTGCACACTAATTCCCATAACAACTCTAGCGTCACCGAACCTTAAGTGTGTAGACCCTACGGGTTCGGGAATCATGCAGACATGACCGAGACAACTCTCTGGCCAATAACCAACAGCGGGATCTGGATACCCATGTTGTCTCCCACATGTTCCACAATGATCTCATCGGATGAGCCACGATGTCAAGGATTTAAGCAATCCCGTATACAATTCCCATTGTCAATCGGTATGTTACTTGCCCGAGATTCGATCGCCGGTATCCCAATACCTCGTTCAATCTCGTTACCGGCAAGTCACTTTACTCGTTCTGTAATGCATGATCCCGTGACTAACTACTTAGTCACATTGAGCTCATTATGATGATGCATTACCGAGTGGGCCCAGAGATACCTCTCCATCATCGGAGTGACAAATCCCAGTCTTGATTCGTGCCAACCCAATAGACACTTTTGGAGATACCTGTAGTGCACCTTTATAGCCACCAAGTTACGTTGTGACGTTTGGTACACCCAAAGCATTCCTATGGTATCCGGGAGTTTCACAATCTCATGGTCTAAGGAAATGATACTTGACATTAGAAAAGCTCTTAGCAAATGAACTACACAATCTTGTGCTATGCTTAGTATTGGGTCTTGTCCATCACATCATTCTCCTAATGATGTGATCCCATTATCAATGACATCCAATGTCCATGGTCAGGAAACCATAACCATCTATTGATCAATGAGCTAGTCAACTAGAGGCTCACTAGGGACATGTTGTGGTCTATGTATCCACACATGTATTATGGTTTCCAGTTAATACAATTATAGCATGAACAATAGACAATTATCATGAACAAGGAAATATAATAATAACCATTTTATTATTGCCTCTAGGGCATATTTCCAACAACAACTACTTTTTTTCCCAACATGCCTTGTTGATTTAGACAGAGCTGGGTGGACGTTGCTGCCAATGAAAGCACGGATCAATTTTAATTTAACACCTTCTCACAACTTTGTCTTCAGTCGTGATGTAAATATTAGCTCTAATCTGCTAATAATTGAGATGCATTAGCAAGGAAGTTAGTTTTTTATTGTTTCCGAAAGTGCATCGATAGCACGACACACGAAACAAAAGCTGAATGCTCACACCATTGTACAATTTTATGTCGCTGGAAAATGATTTGTATAGTATGTCAATTATGTAAACAAATGCTGGAAGCTTGGTAGCATTGCCAGAAGCCTCTTCAGCATCCGGGTCCATGTGCCATGCACAAAATTATACTCCTTCATTCATAAATATTTGTCTTTTTACAAATTTCAAATGGGCATATTTTAGAGTGTAGATTCACTCATTTTGCTTCGTATGTGTACTCCCTCCATTCCTAAATACTCTATTTGACTTTCTAGAGATTTCAATAAGTGACTACATATGGAGCAAAATGAGTGAATCTACACTCTAAAATATGTCTATATACATCCCTATGCAGTAGTCCATTTGAATCTCTAAAAAGACAAATATTTGAGTAGTCACTCGTTGAAATCTCTAGAAAGACAAATACTCTGGAGTGTATTTAAGAACTGAGGGGGTAGTGCACAACCGCATGGGTGACTCAGCCTGGTCATTGCGCCGCATTAATAGTGAGTAATGAGCAGTCAAATCATAAGCCCCACCTTTCCCACTGTATGTTGCTCAAAAGAAGCAACCATCAATACACTTTTCTTTGAATCCGCTCATACTACTCCATCCGTCACTGTTTTATAGAGCGCGCTTCAGAAAAAAGGAAAAAATCTGTGGGACCAAGGCGACTAGCGATCGGCTTGAAAAATAGCATTGGTAGTTATAGCACGGCGTCTATTACTAGAGGAAATAATGCGTACACACATGACACATGCATGCAGTGCTTCCACCCCGGGTACACACATGCATGCACTTACTCCACTCCGTAGTACTCCCTCCTTTCCGGTTTATAAGGCTCAATTCAAAAATCTCACCAACCATGGTAGATGGTGAGTGGTGGAATACCTTTTGGAGTTTGCAAAAGCACCCAAATTAATGCTCTTGTTTTCCTCAAAAAAGTATGTTTACCAATGCATTAATTGCAATGCATACATGCATAAATTACATGCATTGGTCAATTTTCTCTTAATACTTGCATGCAATGATTTAATGCACCTTGGAATCTAAACATGTGATGGGAAACAACCAAATTGAGCCTTATAAAATGGAAAAACTAAAATTTTGAGATAAGCCCTATAAACCGGAAAGGAGGGAGTAGTACATCGAGAGAAAATTGTGGACTTGATTGCGGTTACGACGCCCTAATTAATTGAGCATTAAACCAAACGCGTCTAAAGTCTCTCTGGTGGTGGAAATACATTGAGAGAAATGCATCATAATGAAGCGCGCCCTGTAAACTGTGACGGAGGGAGGAGTAGTATATGAAGGTGCAAAACCAAGTACGCGTATGGCCAGTCAGTCAACACACCTCGTCTTGGCATATCACTGACATGTGGGACAGAAGTGTGAGCAAACCGATCTCAATTGATGGGAAAAATGGCCAACCCGCCGTTCCTTGAGAGATTCGAGGAGCGAGTACACACAGACGGGCTCACACGTAGGCCAAGATATATTCGAGCATGGTTGGTTGATCGATATCATTATTACATGTTGGGCTACCGTTTTCCTCCCTTCTCCTGAATAAACATGTACTTTATCAGAGATTAAAATAAATAAGAGTACAGACGCTCCACCATGCAGTTCTAGTAGTAGTACTACTCGTACTACTAAACCTTGTGCTTGGTTCTTCGCCTCTTCGTGAAGTCGAATAATGATGGTACTCCGCATGTTGGGTACTATAGTGTATGCCTCTGACAATCTGACACCGAATGGACTGATGCATGTCCACCGAGGGTAGGTTGGATTAGTCAAAAGGTGTAAGCGAGCTTCACCTTGTCCTGCAAGCTTCTCCTCGTTCCGCGAGTTGACGGGACACATCGAAAAGTAGTGCTAGTCCATACTCCCTCCTTTCCGGTTAATATGGCTTAATCTTTTTTGCGGGTAAATGAGAGAGATTTATTCATATATATAAGCATTCTTAGGACGATCAGCCAAGACACTGGTCAATAGGAAGCGAGGTATCCCGCAAGAAAGAAGTAGGAAGGGAGGTGTTTCATCAAGCCAGCTCTCGGCCACATTCAAAGTGCAGCAAGCACGGTTCGCACAAAGATGCGCCACAAGGTTTGCTGACTTGTTTACATGGTGAATAACAAAAAAAAAGAGGAAATATTACCGAGCGCTCCTATTTGTAATAGGATATGAGCCAGAATTATGCGAGAATTGTGGCAAGTGTTCCATGCAATCAACTTCCATTATCACATGCGAGAACCCTCGAAGAGAACCAAATGTGTTGAAGATTGCTTTAGCACAATTTAAAAATATAATAAGAGTGCAGACGCTCCTCCATCCGGTTCCTAGTACTAGTATAGTGCATACTTGGCTCTTCGCCTCTTTGGAAGGTCCAACAATGATGATACTACAGTACAATATGCTTCTGGCAATCTGACACCGATTGAACTGCTGCACGTCCGCCGTGAGGGCGAGGGCGAGGGAGAGGGAGAGGTAGAGGGCGCTGTAGTCAAAACTCTCTCCTCGTCCTGCAAGCCACCACGCGCATGGGCGAGGGAGAGGTGTAATAGTAAGCAAGCTTCTCCTCGTTCAGCGAGTTGAGGGGACACATCAAAGCAGTAACTGTCCTACTTTGCGCTTGGTTGTTTGCCTCTTCGGGAAGTCGAACAATAATAGTAGTACTAGTATAGTAGGCCCTGTTTGGATCCATGGGTTAGAGTTAGTTTGGGTTAGTTTGGACTCAACTAACCCAAAAGTATCCAAACAGGAGGGTTAGTTTGGGTTAGATGCATCTAACTCATTCAAAAAATCTAACCCACCCAAGAGGTGCTTATTCGGGTTAGTTCTTCTCGGGGCCATTAAAAGCACATTTTTCTCTCGCTCTTCCTGCAGCATATCCTTCCCCACTTCCTCGAAGCTTCTCGTCCTCTCCCTCCCTCCCTCTCGCATCGTCCGTGAAGGCGCCTCACCGTATCCATGCTCCATCTAACCCTGCCATCCAAACACCTCTTTGGTTAGAATCTAACTCTAACCTCTAACTGAGTTAGAGTATCCAAACAGGGCCAGTCTATGCTTCTGGCAATATGCAATATGACACCGAATTAACTGTTGCACGTCCACAACATTACTCAAAAGTTTCTCCTTGTCATGCAAGCCACCGTGCGCAAGCTTCTCCCGTCCTGCAAGCTTCTCCTCGTTCGGCAAGTTGACGGGACACATCAAAGTAATGCTAGTCCATAATGCCTCCTCTCCGGTTAATATGGCTTAATTTCAAACGAGATAAATACACTGTCGGTCACTGTATATTAGTAAAAATACGGCCAGTGGACTTCATAATATGCTCATTGCACTCAATATATACATTTTTGGTCTTTATACGGTCACTAGCTCACCTTGGCTGAGTATGTCTGTGCATGCACGTGTAGGTTGAGCACTTGAGCGTGACCGTGCGTGTTCCGTCGTGTGCTCGGACATGCATGCATTAGGGCGTCGCACGCGTTTTTGCCTCCATGTGTACGTGTCACTGTTTCATACACATAGGGGGAGTACGTGTAGGGGCCACTAAGGAGCATTCAAATTACACAGTAAGTTAGTCGGAAGAAGCAACCATCATTTCACTTTTCAATGGCACGTACGCAATATAAAATGGTTGATATGGAGAGAAAAAGAAAACCACTATATATACACTAGCAGGAGCCTAAGCTACAAGCCTGCTTGCTTGGGTTGCTCTCTTCACAAGCATAGAATGCCGGTAGCCCCACCGCTGGTCACATATCCGGCCTGATCCTGCAGCTCGGGGAAGGGAACAATGTTCTGCGTAGACGCGGTTGACCTCGGCGAGGGAGAAAACCCATAGTCAGTGCGTCCCAATCAGGGATCACCGCGGTATGGGCCGATGTCGCGTCCCAACCGCTCTTCTAGCTACAGCCCGACGTCCTAGGTAGTCCATCTTCCTATTGGAGCCAGCTTGCTCCACTGCCGCAGCTCCCCACGTAGCTCCATCTCCATGTCGATCTTTCTCTACTTCTACCGGCTTCTACTTGTGATGAGTTTATGTCTCATGAACTAGTGCCAGTACTATTATTCTAATCACACTTCTTCAATATCTTTGCCATCAGGGATGCTCAGCTCGATTTTAGTGGAACTGCACAAAAGCATCGTATGATCCGAGGGTGCCAGCCGTCTTTCCTTCGACAGGTTCTACCTGGCCAGGAAATTAAATCATGTTTAGGGTTTAGGGTTTAAGTCGTAGTGAACCCATCAGTAGTTTTTCTTTCATACACGCTCTCACAACTTTTGTCTTTAGTTTTGAAGTAAATATTGGCTATGATCTGTGAATCATTGAGATGCATCAGCATGCGTGTTAGTTTTCCTTTGTATTTGATGGAATGTTGTAACAGGGCAACCTTGGAGTAGGAATGAAAATGGACTGGAAAGTTTCCGTTTTTCCGGAGAAAAAATGGAAACGGAGAGAAACCAACGTTTCTTTTTGTTGGATCGCACCATCGAGCAAAACCAACATTTAAATCACGTTTGTCGCGTTCGTGTCTCACCCTCCTCCATGGCTTGACCCCACACGGTCGCTCGGCATACCACTCACCGCAAACCGAGTATACGATAACTTTCCCGCCCGCTTGTCGATGAATCGCGCCATGGAGTACTAGCACTACTCTATAGGAAGAGATTGACGAGTTGGGGGAGGACAGCTAGCTATAGCATGGACTCCCAAGAACTTTTTACATGCATGTTGTGGCCGACTATTGCGACCTTTGGACGCGGAGCAGTCGCGTGCACCAGGAAGCGGTGCGGGCGATGCTCTCTCAGCCGGTGCGCCGCTTCAATGCCGGTGCCAGTGAGAGGTCGCGTCCGCTCTGGCCAGGCATGAATGCGGCACTGACCGTTTCAGGCGGGAAGCACGCTCGGGTGATGCAGAGAGTTCGGGTTGGTCAGGAGCGGTCGTGGCAGCGGTCCGGATGCCCGCATACAAGAGATGTTGTATGTTAATATTGCTGCGTATGTAATTATAACAACGTAAATAATGTGCCAGTTGGACAAATATGATTGGAGATGGAGATGGAAATGGAATTTTACGTAAACACGGATATGCATGTCTATGTCTATGTGTGTGTGCGCGACGACTCTCGCAACCTGGAAGCGGGGCGTGTTTTTGATCGAGTTTTCTTTCTTGGTACGTTAAAATTGTCTGCCAATTTTCGTTTCTTTTTTCCGGGAACGCGCGTATTCTATTTAAAACCACTGCTATGGAGAGATTTTTACTCCATTATAGCCTATTGTTTGATAGAGTTTCTCACGTCTCGCTCTCTCACCCTCTCCATATCAAAACAAGATGACAATGTCCACTCTATCTCTCTCCTCACCGGTGGTCACAGATCCGGCCGAATACCGTCCGCTGCGGGAGGTGAGGAGGTGCAGCGTTGACGTTGTCGCCGTCGACGATGGAGGAAGCCGATGCGCACCATCCTCCCAGAGCCGACGCTCGCACGGACAAAGGTCCTCCGCGCCCTTGTTCGGTGCCGTCTTGTGGGCAGATCCCGCCCGCCCGCCTAAAGCGACATCTCGCCCACCTGAGGTATAACTTATTGTACTCGTCCAACTCCCCAGGTCGCTGCATGCGGGCTTTCTTCTATGCGACTACTCCCCAGCTCCCCATGTATAGTAGCTAGGGTTCGTTGGCTGGTCCAACATCACCTACTATTATAGAGGAAATGCCTCTCAAAAAGTTGTCCTGATTTATGCCTCGGTGGAGGTATACATGTTGTTTCTACAAAAGCTGAAAGGTGGTTGTGCGATCATTGTCCATATGCTCCTATTGCGGCTGCTAATCTAATACTATCACTGGTTAAATGAAGAAATGATTTTTTTTCTCAGGTATCCTGGTTTAGTTCCCATCAAGATAATCATGATGCTTCTGCTTGTTGGTGTACTTTCATTAATTCTTATTGACAATTGAGATGTCATTGTTAATCTTGTAAAACAAAGTAACAACACTATATCCTTTTTTATATTTTTGGAAACAGCGATGCGTATCTCCATACCCGGGCATGTCTTCCTCAATTTTAGTGGAACTGCACAAAATTGGATGGCCATTGTTGTTCCTCCTCACTGTCCTCTGCCACATGGTTCTTCCTTCCTTGAGCTTGATTACTGAGAAGAAACAGACCACAATGAGGATTTGTCGAACTTCATAGGTGCCTCACCCAAACTTGGTGCCAAATGGATGATGCATCACCACGATGACCTATCGATGCTCATGGTTGCGCCTCATGGTTGCATCAGCTGGTGAAGCTGATCGATTTTCAATAAAACAATCTGTCTTCCATCAGTGCTCTTTGCTTGTTACCCACAAAGATGATATCCTTCGTCAATTCACCTTGGTTGCGTTGGAGACGCAGTCGTCTTTCACGTTGGTGCAATTTTATCACACAATTGGATATGAACCAAATGTTTCCTCGAAGAAGGATCGGCGTTGGTACTAAGAGCATAAGTTTTGTATTGATTTCTAAGCCTTCTCACAACTTTGTCTCCAGCTCCCCTGTAATTTTATTTGTCCAGCTATTAACTTTGATTGGAAAAATGGTGTGGACTAAAAACCCGGATGGACGTAGTAGCCCTCCATTTTTATTTACTCCGCATATTAGATTTGACTGAAGTCAAACTTTGTAAAGTTTGACCAAGTTTAGGCCGAACACAACAAACCATAATTATTAGAGAGGGCAAACTGTACATACTCTCAAACCTTTCCGATAATTGAAATTAAAATTCTTTATTTGTACACACTCTCACACGTTTCTGATAAATTGGCGCATGTGTGGTTGTTCACTTAAGGCAGGGTAGTGTCTCGCACGTGAAGGACAGGAAGTGCGACCAGGACGTGTGGATCGTTAGTTCATCGGAAGTACTCCCTTCGTCCCATAATATACGATGTTTTTTTGACACCAACGTAATATGAAAAGAACGTCTTACATTATGGGACAGAGGGAGTACTTAGTAGTTTTCTTCACTGGTACGTTAAATAAAGATTTTCATTTCGTACTTACACAATTTAAAACGATTGTTATGGAGAGAATAAGAAAACCACTCCACTATATATTGGTCGTATACACGAGTACTATATGGACGCAGCTTCATTTACTTTAACCTGCCATTGGGTTTATGACAGGTGGGCCCAAAATGTGGCTAGCCCACCTATCATACAACCAAAAGCAGGCGCAGTTAAGGCACCGGAGCTTAGTGTCACATCCCTAGCTTCTGGCATTGCTCTAGGTTAGCTTCATGTGTGCATCATGTCTATATTTTTGAAACTTGAATTGAGGAATATTGGAAGCCTCAAAACCCTAAATAAAAGAGGGGCAAAAACCCTAGAAATCTCATTCATTGCTCCAAAAGGCTCTTCTTAAATGTTTGATAAATTTTGGTAAGGGTTCTGGTCCCAACCAAAATATTGAACATTTTTAAGGATTTATTTTTGGGACTTTGAATTTAAATCATTAGCTATTTGAATTTGAATTATATTCATATAATTAGAATATAATTTAAATACCCCTGAAATATTTTATAAGCTTTTGGAAAAGTCCATCTAGCAATATAAAATATTCAGAGGAGTTTTTGGCATTGTTTGAATTATTTTTAAAATTCAAAACAGTGGCAAAATAAATTAATAAAACAAAACAGAACAGAAAAATATAAAACAGAACTTACCTGGACTTACCTGGCCTCACCCGTGCAGCCCACCAGAGCCGGCCCAGCTCCTGTGCTGGTCCAGCACTGTGCGGCCCAGCTCACCGTGGTCGCCACCGTCTTCAACCTCCTGCCAGTAGGCAGGAGGGCGTGTGCCCGACGCGCGCGCGCACGCTCCGGCCACCTCCTGCTTACCTGCTCGCCGCTGGAGGCACCCGAGGGAGCCACGCACTCCCCCTCGCCCCCTGCACCTCCCCTCTCTTCCCCTGGACCCCGTTCCCTCCTCTGCTTCCCTCCCGCGCACACCACCGAGCGGAGCTCGCCGTCATCGTCGCCGTACCCATGGCCACCGGCCACCCCTATCCTCGCCGATGCACCCAGGAGCTCCGCCTCGACCCCCTCTTCCTTCCCACCGATCCACAGCCCTCCGGAAACCCTGCATCGCCGCCATCGCCGTCGTCTTCTACCTCGGACCCGCCGGCCATCTTCGTCAAATTCGCCGGCTCCGGACCGTCCCCGACCTCGCCGAGCGTCCCCTCGTCATCGCCGTGAGTCACTGACCCTCTCCCCTAACTCAGCATGCTCCCCTCCGTGCCGTAGCGCCGTTCCCCACGAGCACCGAAGCCACCGTCCGCCATTGCTGCTGCACGCATAGCCTCCGTGCTCCCCTGGCCCCACTGAGCTGCTCTTAGTGCTCCCCATGACTAGCAGGTGCTGCCCAGCCTCTCAGCTCGCTCGCTCGCCAAGCGTAGCCCCGTGCCCGTGCTGGCCCGAACTCCGGTTGCCGCCGCGGGCCCCGTTCCGGTGAGCTCGGGCCACCTCAGCCCCTGCCGTTTGCACAGATGGATGCGGGCGACTCCCAGCTACGCGTAGAGCCCCTCCTCCGTCCGTTTGGTCGCCGGAGCACGAAACCCGAAGGCCTCCGCCGCCTCGGCCTCGCCGGCGACTCACCGCCGGCGGGTTAGGCCCTGTTGACCAGGGGTTTGACCCCCCCTGGGTCGATGACAGGTGGGGCCAGCCCCCTTGTTAATTAGTTTAGTTTATTTTAACTAATTACCCCCCCCCCTGCTGACACTGACATGCGGGCCCAGGCTCTAATTAAAATTAGGTTAGTTAGTTAGTCACTGACGTGTGGACCCCACACGTCAGGTTTGACCCTGAGCGCCGAGTTGACCCTGCTGACGTCACTGTGACGCAATGCTGACGCAATAATTCCTTTCTGGAATTAAAATAAATTAGGAAATAATTTATAAATTCCAGAAAATTGTATAAACTTATAAAAATCATAGAAAATTAACCGTAACTCCAAATTAAATAAATTATATATGAAAAATTATCAGAAAAATTCAAGGAATCCATCTGTACCATTTTCATGCATGTTAGAACAACTTATAGCTGCTGTTTAGCACAAATCAATTAAATGGCATTTGAATAATCACATATGGAGTTTGAATTTGAATCTTGTATTCAAACCAACTTCATTTAATCTGTTGCTAGTTGCATTAGCTCAAAACACATTCATTTTGCCATGTCATGATCATGCATCATATTGTGCATTGCATTGATTGTGTTCCCTTTTGTGTTGTCGGTATTTGTCCCCTCTCGATAGACGTGATACCGATGATGTGATCGTTGACACTAATGAAGACTCAATGCTATCTTCAGAAGTGCCAGGCAAGCAAAACCCCCTTGTTCATTCCGATAAAATCCCACTCTCTCGCTCCTGCTCTCTTTTACTGCATTAGGACAACAACGACATATTTGTTACTTGTTGCGGTAGCTGAACCCCTTTATCCTTTGCATGACCTGTCATTGCCACAGTAAATAGATGAAACCCACTAGCATGAGTAGGAGTTGTTTGAGCCCTGTTGTGCCTACTCATTCATGCTTGCTTGTCATGCCTGCTACTGCTTAGAGTTGAGTCAGGTCTGATTCATCAGGGATGAATCAGAGGCGTGTGAACATGTCCTACTGTGTGTGAGCTAAGTGTGTGAACACGATTTGGTAAAGGTAGCGGTGAGAGGCCATGTAGGAGTACATGGTGGGTTGTCTCATTGCAGCCGTCCTCAGGAACTGAGTTCTGTGTTTGTGATCCATGATTCAGCTACTACCACGCATTGGGCCCGAAACCAATGGACCCTCTCGGCTTCTTAATCACCCTTGTCCTCTGTCCAGGAGTTGCAAGTAGTTTCTGGTGTTTGTAGTATGCTGGAGGCCGTGGGCAGCGCTGACCGTAGGGGTGGGCTGTGATGCGGTAGGCACGTGGCACGGTGTACCGGGCGCCCGTTTGGTGTCTTGGGAACCCTGTTCACATCGTTTGGGGCTGTGAGCGAAACTCCGGCTGGATCTCCTCATGGATGGAACCCGAATAGGCGATAAACCTGGACTAGAGACTCGAGTGTTTAGGCAGGCCGTGGCCGACACCCACGTTGGGCTTCCGCTTGAAGGTTGCCGAGTACATGTCGTGTAAACGACGGTAAGTGGTGAGAGCGTGTGTGAAGAAGTACACCCCTGCAGGGTTAATATGATCTATTCGAATAGCCGTGTCCGCGGAAAAGGACTTCTGGGTTGCTTATATCAGTTCATAGACAAGTGAAAGTGGATACTCTAAAATACGCAAGATAAGCGTGAGTGCTATGGATGGCGTTCTCGTAGGGAGACGGGAGCGGATCCATAGTGGTGTATTGATATGGTGAATATGTGGACTCGTGTGCGCCACCTCAAAAGAGTCGCTTGCAGTCGTAGTTTAGGATAGACACCGAGTCAAAGCTGGCTTGCTGCAGTCAAACCCCTCCACCCCCTTGTTGATAATGATGCATATGTAGTTAGGTCTGATGTAAGTCTTGCTGGGTACATTTGTACTCACGTTTGCCCATTTTATGTTTTGCAGAGAGACTTCAGTCTCACTAGTAGTTCCGCTTGGACTTCGACGTTTAGCTTGATACCTCAGCTACGATCTTGTGCCCCCAGCAGGATCTGGTAGATAGTCAGGCTTCTCAGCCTTTTTCATTTATAGATGTCTGTACCCAGACATGATAGCTTCCGCTTGTGCTTTGACTTGTATGCTCTGAGTGTTGGGTCATGAGACCCATGATTGCAATATCTCGCTCCTCGGAGCCAATTGAATAAATTACTTGAGTCGTAGAGTCATGTTGTGATGCCATGTTGTATTTGCACATATCGAGCATATTGTGTGTATGCTATTGAAATGCTTGGTATGTGTGGGATCTGACCACCTAGTTGTTTATCTTTAGTAGCCTCTCTTACCGGGAAATGTCTCCTAGTGTTTCCACCGAGCCATGGTAGCTTGCTACTGCTCCGGAACACTTAGGCTGGCCGGCATGTGTCCTTCTTCGTTCCTGTGTCTGTCCCTTCGGGGAAATGTCACGCGATGAATACCGGAGTCCTGTTAGCCCGCTACAGCCCGGTTCACCGGAGTCCTGCTAGCCCAGTGCTACAGCCTGGATTCACTCGCTGATGACCGACACGTTCGATGCTGGGTCATGGATGCCTGTCCCTGTAAGTTTGTGCCACTTTGGGTTTACGACTAGCCATGTCAGCCCGGGCTCCTTATCATATGGATGCTAGCGACACTGTCATATACGTGTGCCAAAAGGCGCAAACGGTCCCGGGTAAAGGTAAGGCGACACCAGTGGGAATACCGTGCGTGAGGCCGCAAAGTGATATGAAGTGTTACATGCTAGATCTATGTGGCATTGAGTCGGGGTCCTGACAGCGTTGGTATCAGAGCTTGACTGCCTGTAGGATTACCAAGCCATACCGGTCGAAGTTGAGTCTAGAAATTCTTTAGTTATATAAGGGAATTGATTGTGGGATGGAACGTAAGGCTCTTTTTACTCCTTATACCTCATGCCTTTCTGATCTGAGTCATCTTATCTTTCCTACGGGGATTAAGAACTAGGCTATCTCTTCTTTCTATCAGGATCACGTGTTACTAATCCGTAGACTTATAAGATTGTTGGATTTAAGTCTCAGTTCAGTTCCTACTACTTCCGTATGATAATTGTTGATCTCGGAACTTTGATATTGTGTTTCTAAGTGGTTATGCCACCATTTTTGTGAATGTCTCAAATCCTTTCTGAGCATTTACAGCCGTTATGCTGTCCGAGTCATTCCAGGTTTCTAAATAGTCTGATGCATTTGCAAAATCCTTTTTCCTCTGGTTTCGATGCTCCTTTATGCCAGCTCAATCACACTAATTATGAGTTGAGGTATTCTATTGCCTTGACATTATGTTGGAGTTACTGTTATGGCCCTAGGTGTTTAGGGAGTCACCTAGTAATCTAGCAATGTTTTGTGATCCCAGTGTGATGATTCTGGCCTTTATCCTCGGAAGCATTCCGTGATGCTACTTAGTAGTAGGTATTCTACTCCTTGGGTTTTGAACCCGAGATTCACCCTACTTACTTCATGTTGATAGTAATTGCTAGCTCCCTTAGGTTATTAGTAACCTTTGCGATAGTCCTTGAAGTCCGTGGTATCTTCTTCTTCCAAATACCATGAACTGCTTATGGCAGAAGTTCCTCGTTGAACTGAAATATCACAACAGGATTATTCTTGAGGGGTTCTCCATGCTATATTGTGACTCTGCCAGCTCAACCTTTCTGCATGGGTTATCCGGAAGAAATATGTTGAACTTCGTTCGACATGCTAATCCATGCATCCACAACTCAGAAAATCATATGTTCTTTTGAGTTGTCCCATCTTAGTTGTTTCTGACCCTCGCCTATCAATTGATAGTCAAGATTATGTGTGCATTCGTTCATCGATGCCTATTACTCTTGTGGTCCGTCCAGCCATTCCATTCAGAATGACTAGGAGAAACAAACTCCAGTACCTCTTCCATATCCAGGATTGGGTCAAAGAAGTTGTGCTCCGCAGATCAAATTGCTAATCCAGCTTTTGTTCTGTTCTACCTTGGAGTATTACCATCGTTATATCGGGATTGTTATAGGAATTGCACACCATCCTATGAACTCTTGGTACAGTGATACCTCTTGCCATCATTAGTCATTCCTCGGTCTTCGTGTTGATGCAACCGGGATACCGACAAATGAATTGTGATGTGTGAAATCAATATGCCTAGCAACTTCGTTGCTTGGTAGTTAAGGGACAATAATTTCATTCTTAGCATGTTGGTTTTTGAATCATCCTTCTAAGACTGATCGTGCTACCTAGTCCTTATTTCGGTGCACCCTTCGATTGATGAGTTAGGATCTTGTCAAGTCCTCACTCATTTGATCATATCGTCTTCCCCTCAAAAGCGAGATTGTTCTCGAGCTTAGTAACATATCGGTGGTTCGTGATTTTTCGAATATCTTCTCGAAAGTATCACCAGGCTAGCACCTGACCGCTATGTTGAGCTCGTGATCAAGTTGGTTTCTTGTGAACCACCCTCTCTCCAAGAATCGGTGTTAGATATCCCTGAGCTAGTTGGTTAAGCTAGACAACAACTTGGAGAGTTGGAAGATAAAAGCTTGCCTGACTTAGTTCGTTCCAAAGGGATATTCTTGTGTGGTGTGTGTTGAAGAAAGATGATATCTTCATCGATTGGTCCTTGTGATCAATTGTTGGATCTATTATCTTACCCAAACCTTTGATTGAGTATGGGCTATCGTCAAATCAAATCTGAACCAGCGATATTCGTAATGTTGTCTTACTCGTGGTTTTTCCTCAAGCATACACCATTATATTCTTGGTCTGACCAATGCTATCACCGTGTTCACATGATGGTGGAAGTCTAGTGATATGGAAATTCCGATGAATTGCTGTTGAGCCCATCAGTAGCATTTTGTCTCCCCCCATGAGTCATGTTGAACATCAACCTAGTGTTGAAAATTTTGTAAGCAAAGCCTTCGTGCTCCGTTCATGAAGTCTATGCTTGGATGGAAGAAGTGACTTCCTCTAATTCATGTGCATTTGGTGTAAGTTGCCGCCATGAATTCGAGGAAGATTGTTTTGTTTCCTTTGGAATCATCGCAAGTCAGTCATGCATGTGCGAAGTATTCTATGGTCTGATAGACTGATCATCTTCATTCCATATGCATCCCTAGCACACCAAGCCACTAACTGATTTGTTCTAGGAGAAGGAGTTCTTTTTAAGAGCTAACCCGGGCTTAATCAAGAACTTTGATATCCTCGATGATGGTTCCCAACCAGAACTCGGTAGTGTTTATTATAAGACTACCATGTGATCGTGCTTGTCTGGGACAACATGCTCACATGTTTGTAGCAGAACCAGCTCATGTTTTGGAGCTTGCTATCATAGTTCATTTCCCGAGAATCTCGCAACGTCATCTCGTCGATTTGTGTTGCAAACTTTCATTTTTCTTCCTAGACTCGATGAGTCTGGAATATCCTGACACCAACCAGATCTGAATCTCAGGCAGATATGATGGTTGGAACATTTCCCAAGAACTATAATATTGGTCCCTCGATAACCGGTAAAGTGGATGTCGTGGCCAACACACCCAACCGGAAGACCTATTATTATAATATCTTGATTGAGGAAGTTGGCCACCTCCCCCTAAGGATTTCGTAGGATTTACCTCCGTAACCGTTCCTTATGGATTCTATTGCTTCCGAAGTCCGACCTTTACTTGATGTTCTAGTTATCAAACCATATCTATGAATGGGTTACACTAGCACGTCAAGGAGAACATTGGAAGCGGAGTGCTAAATGTCTCTCGGTGATCATCCATATTTTGTTTCATTGGCCTCGCTAGGGTGAAATCCGAGTTGATGTTATCTTCCTATGCATCTGCATCGTCCATCGTTGTTCATCATGGTGGTATGTTGTGTTGCCAGGATCCTTGACACGGATGTTGGTAAAACCTTGATGAATATGGAAATGCTCAAGTTCTTGAGAGCACGCACAAGCGCTACGTGTTATCATCGGCTCTAACTGGGATTCCCCTTAGTTCCCTCGGCAATGCTATGACTTCTCAAACAGTGAATTCACTCTCTATTGTTGGGTTCTTCCCCAGTTACCAGAATCATTCCCAGCATTTGCATTTTGTTCCCAGCTTGCACCGCCAATGTGCCATTCTACCATGGGTCTCTTCCATTTCCGGTGATAATCAAATTCATCCATTACGTTGTCTTCAACAAGGTAATCCACATCATCCAAGTCCGAGTATGCCATTCTACCGACCCCCTCCAAACGATCGTTGTGAATTGCCTTATGCTGGTATGAAGAGTTTCAATGATCTTTGAATCAAAAGTAATTCTTTTTGCCACTTAAGATAATAATCTACGAATCACCCTCCTCCAGGATGTTTCGTCGTGGTATCATGGAAACTCAACTCCTCGCTACGTTGACAATCGTTTACCACCCTCTTAAGCGTGAAATTGTTGTCTACCTAGTGAACCCTCGTCATCTGTTCCACTCCATCCCTCTAGAGGTATGCTTCGTCTCTCAGCTCGAGAGATGTTGTTATGTCTCATTCCGTGAGTTGTTCGATCTTCGAGAAGATCGACCCTTCTAGAGTCTCCCTCTTTCCTCCATGTCATGTTGACAGGATTTCTTAGAGCAAGACGACAAGACAAAGATGGTGTTCAAATCAACGTTCATTTGAAGTGCACCCTGGATCGTCAAGTTTGTACTAGTTTGCGTTTCCCCTTCATCCTACCCTACACTTGAATCTCGAGACGAGATTCTTGTTTAGTGGGGGTGAGTTGTCACATCCCTAGCTTCTGGCATTGCTCTAGGTTAGCTTCATGTGTGCATCATGTCTATATTTTTGAAACTTGAATTGAGGAATATTGGAAGCCTCAAAACCCTAAATAAAAGAGGGGCAAAAACCCTAGAAATCTCATTCATTGCTCCAAAAGGCTCTTCTTAAATGTTTGATAAATTTTGGTAAGGGTTCTGGTCCCAACCAAAATATTGAACATTTTTAAGGATTTATTTTTGGGACTTTGAATTTAAATCATTAGCTATTTGAATTTGAATTATATTCATATAATTAGAATATAATTTAAATACCCCTGAAATATTTTATAAGCTTTTGGAAAAGTCCATCTAGCAATATAAAATATTCAGAGGAGTTTTTGGCATTGTTTGAATTATTTTTAAAATTCAAAACAGTGGCAAAATAAATTAATAAAACAAAACAGAACAGAAAAATATAAAACAGAACTTACCTGGACTTACCTGGCCTCACCCGTGCAGCCCACCAGAGCTGGCCCAGCTCCTGTGCTGGTCCAGCACTGTGCGGCCCAGCCCACCGTGGTCGCCACCGTCTTCAACCTCCTGCCAGTAGGCAGGAGGGCGTGTGCCCGACGCGCGCGCGCACGCTCCGGCCACCTCCTGCTTACCTGCTCGCCGCTGGAGGCACCCGAGGGAGCCACGCACTCCCCCTCGCCCCCTGCACCTTCCCTCTCTTCCCCTGGACCCCGTTCCCTCCTCTGCTTCCCTCCCGCGCACACCACCGAGCGGAGCTCGCCGTCATCGTCGCCGTACCCATGGCCACCGGCCACCCCTAGCCTCGCCGATGCACCCAGGAGCTCCGCCTCGACCCCCTCTTCCTTCCCACCGATCCACAGCCCTCCGGAAACCCTGCATCGCCGCCATCGCCGTCGTCTTCTACCTCGGACCCGCCGGCCATCTTCGTCAAATTCGCCGGCTCCGGACCGTCCCCGACCTCGCCGAGCGTCCCCTCGTCATCGCCGTGAGTCACTGACCCTCTCCCCTAACTCAGCATGCTCCCCTCCGTGCCGTAGCGCCATTCCCCACGAGCACCGAAGCCACCGTCCGCCATTGCTGCTGCACGCATAGCCTCCGTGCTCCCCTGGCCCCACTGAGCTGCTCTTAGTGCTCCCCATGACTAGCAGGTGCTGCCCAGCCTCTCAGCTCGCTCGCTCGCCAAGCGTAGCCCCGTGCCCGTGCTGGCCCGAACTCCGGTCGCCGCCGCGGGCCCCGTTCCGGTGAGCTCGGGCCACCTCATCCCCTGCCGTTTGCACAGATGGATGCGGGCGACTCCCAGCTACGCGTAGAGCCCCTCCTCCGTCCGTTTGGTCGCCGGAGCACGAAACCCGAAGGCCTCCGCCGCCTCGGCCTCGCCGGCGACTCACCGCCGGCGGGTTAGGCCCTGTTGACCAGGGGTTTGACCCCCCCTGGGTCGATGACAGGTGGGGCCAGCCCCCCTGTTAATTAGTTTAGTTTATTTTAACTAATTACCCCCCCTGCTGACACTGACATGCGGGCCCAGGCTCTAATTAAAATTAGGTTAGTTAGTTAGTCACTGACGTGTGGACCCCACACGTCAGGTTTGACCCTGAGCGCCCAGTTGACCCTGCTGACGTCACTGTGACGCAATGCTGACGCAATAATTCCTTTCTGGAATTAAAATAAATTAGGAAATAATTTATAAATTCCAGAAAATTGTATAAACTTCTAAAAATCATAGAAAATTAACCGTAACTCCAAATTAAATAAATTATATATGAAAAATTATCAGAAAAATTCAAGGAATCCATCTGTACCATTTTCATGGATGTTAGAACAACTTATAGCTGCTGTTTAGCACAAATCAATTAAATGGCATTTGAATAATCACATATGGAGTTTGAATTTGAATCTTGTATTCAAACCAACTTCATTTAATCTGTTGCTAGTTGCATTAGCTCAAAACACATTCATTTTGCCATGTCATGATCATGCATCATATTGTGCATTGCATTGATTGTGTTCCCTTTTGTGTTGTCGGTATTTGTCCCCTCTCGATAGACGTGATACCGATGATGTGATCGTTGACACTGATGAAGACTCAATGCTATCTTCAGAAGTGCCAGGCAAGCAAAACCCCCTTGTTCATTCCGATAAAATCCCACTCTCTCGCTCCTGCTCTCTTTTACTGCATTAGGACAACAACGACATATTTGTTACTTGTTGCGGTAGCTGAACCCCTTTATCCTTTGCATGACCTGTCATTGCCACAGTAAATAGATGAAACCCACTAGCATGAGTAGGAGTTGTTTGAGCCCTGTTGTGCCTACTCATTCATGCTTGCTTGTCATGCCTGCTACTGCTTAGAGTTGAGTCAGGTCTGATTCATCGGGGATGAATCAGAGGCGTGTGAACATGTCCTACTGTGTGTGAGGTAAGTGTGTGAACACGATTTGGTAAAGGTAGCGGTGAGAGGCCATGTAGGAGTACATGGTGGGTTGTCTCATTGCAGCCGTCCTCAGGAACTGAGTTCTGTGTTTGTGATCCATGATTCAGCTACTACCACGCATTGGGCCCGAAACCAATGGACCCTCTCGGCTTCTTAATCACCCTTGTCCTCTGTCCAGGAGTTGCAAGTAGTTTCTGGTGTTTGTAGTATGCTGGAGGCCCTGGGCAGCGCTGACCGTAGGGGTGGGCTGTGATGCGGTAGGCACGTGGCACGGTGTACCGGGCGCCCGTTTGGTGTCTCGGGAACCCTGTTCACATCGTTTGGGGCTGTGAGCGAAACTCCGGCCGGATCTCCTCATGGATGGAACCCGAATAGGCGATAAACCTGGACTAGAGACTCGAGTGTTTAGGCAGGCCGTGGCCGACACCCACGTTGGGCTTCCGCTTGAAGGTTGCCGAGTACATGTCGTGTAAACGGCGGTAAGTGGTGAGAGCGTGTGTGAAGAAGTACACCCCTGCAGGGTTAATATGATCTATTCGAATAGCCGTGTCCGCGGAAAAGGACTTCTGGGTTGCTTATATCAGTTCATAGACAAGTGAAAGTGGATACTCTAAAATACGCAAGATAAGCGTGAGTGCTATGGATGGCGTTCTCGTAGGGAGACGGGAGCGGATCCATAGTGGTGTATTGATATGGTGAATATGTGGACTCTGTGCGCCACCTCAAAAGAGTCGCTTGCAGTCGTAGTTTAGGATAGCCACCGAGTCAAAGCTGGCTTGCTGCAGTCAAACCCCTCCACCCCCTTGTTGATAATGATGCATATGTAGTTAGGTCTGATGTAAGTCTTGCTGGGTACATTTGTACTCACGTTTGCCCATTTTATGTTTTGCAGAGAGACTTCAGTCTCACTAGTAGTTCCGCTTGGACTTCGACGTTTAGCTTGATACCTCAGCTACGATCTTGTGCCCCCGGCAGGATCTGGTAGATAGTCAGGCTTCTCAGCCTTTTTCATTTATAGATGTCTGTACCCAGACATGATAGCTTTCGCTTGTGCTTTGACTTGTATGCTCTGAGTGTTGGGTCATGAGACCCATGATTGTAATATCTCGCTCCTCGGAGCCAATTGAATAAATTACTTGAGTCGTAGAGTCATGTTGTGATGCCATGTTGTATTTGCACATATCGAGCATATTGTGTGTATGCTATTGAAATGTTTGGTATGTGTGGGATCTGACCACCTAGTTGTTTATCTTTAGTAGCCTCTCTTACCGGGAAATGTCTCCTAGTGTTTCCACCGAGCCATGGTAGCTTGCTACTGCTCCGGAACACTTAGGCTGGCCGGCATGTGTCCTTCTTCGTTCCTGTGTCTGTCCCTTCGGGGAAATGTCACGCGATGAATACCGGAGTCCTGTTAGCCCGCTACAGCCCGGTTCACCGGAGTCCTGCTAGCCCAGTGCTACAGCCTGGATTCACTCGCTGATGACCGACACGTTCGATGCTGGGTCATGGATGCCTGTCCCTGTAAGTTTGTGCCACTTTGGGTTTACGACTAGCCATGTCAGCCCGGGCTCCTTATCATATGGATGCTAGCGACACTGTCATATACGTGTGCCAAAAGGCGCAAACGGTCCCGGGTAAAGGTAAGGCGACACCCGTGGGAATACCGTGCGTGAGGCCGCAAAGTGATATGAAGTGTTACATGCTAGATCTATGTGGCATTGAGTCGGGGTCCTGACACTTAGTCCGTACTACAGTATATATATAAGCTGGAGCCTCAACGCTTGTTCGCTAGGGTTTGCACTCTCCACACTCTCGCTGCACTACATATATATACACGCTGGAGGCTTGTGTTCCTTTGCTAGGGTTTGCTATATTCACAGTCTCTCACCCTCTCTTCACCAGATCTAAACAAGACTGTGTTGGCCTCTTGTCTCTCTCTGCCCCCATCACAGCTGGTGAAGGAGGCATCCGGATCCTGTCGCACCGGGAAGGGGAGGAGGTGCAGCATTCACTCTATCGCCTTCGGCGAGGGAGGCAATCTACTACCGGTTGCGATGTTCTCTTTCACCCAACGCCTGTGCGGGACGGCCACCGACCCCTTCTTCCTCGCTGCCATACGTAGTGTGGGCAGATCCGGCCTCCCGCCGCACGCCTTGCCACATCTCGACGACCCTAAGGTATAAGTTTCTTTGAAACCGTCGTTGCTCTAGATGCATGTGGATCTTTTTCGATCTGTAGTCGAATCTAGGTCTTGGTTCAAAGAGGAAAGAAGGGTGTAGTGGGGTGGAGCATGAATCTAGTACGTGGTTCAATGAGGAAAGGAAGGACGGAAAGTAGTATAGACTAGCTATCCAGCCGCTTTGTTGGTCGAAAAGGGAAAAAGGGGGTAAGCCAGTACACACATCTATAACAGAAAGAAACTGGGGGGTCGGGTATTTTGTGCAGTACTAGATTTGCTGCCCTCCCATAGGAAAAAGGTTCAAAGAGAACAAATATGGGACCAACGCAGATATGCTGTTGTTGCGCCCACTCTCCCCTGGAACTGTTTATGCTTTTTGTTAATCTAATGCCGCTGGTAAAATTAAGCAATGCCACTCGGAATTAATTGATTGCAGCACTTGTTAGGGATTGGCGGGATTACCATTTTTGTGGCCGCGTGTTTCATCCTCCTTTATTGGCTAGTAATTGATTTCTTTTTTGCCTCTGTTAAAACGAATTAGTCGCATTGTTTTAGGAATGGTACTATCCTGCTTTGTAGTTCTTTCTACATGTTTAACCAAGGTATTGTTAAGATAGTGTCTTTGTTAAAATGAATCAGTCGCATTGTTTTAGGAATGGTACTTTTTTTCTTTGTCGTTCTTTATAAATGTTGAAACAAGGCATTGTTAAGATAATGTCTCAGTCAATATGAATGAATCACACTAATGGAGAATTGCTACTCTCCTGCTTTGTTTCCCATTAAGATAAGGTAGATCAGTAGATGCTTTTCTTCTGGGAGTACAAGTCATCAACCATTATTTCTCAGTAATTGTTTCCCTTATACCTATTGTTGCTTACAGGGATATCAAAATTAAAGCTCGGTTTTATGCCGACTTTGATTTTAGTTGAACTGCACAAAAGGAGCCAATGTGTCCAAGGCAAACTGCTGCATTACTGGGTCCAGTTGGTCGTTTAACTTTGCAGAAAGAAGCAGTCATTGTTTGCGCTACATTACAGAAGGAATGAACGAGAAGCTTTACAGAGTATTATTAGACACTGGTGACATGACTAGTCTGCACAGAGCATGGGCAACTCAAAAAGTGCCCAAACAAGTATAAGAAGCCATGACACGACTCCACGATCATAGGCATTACAAATTTTTGAATGGGAAAAGCTTGTCAAAGTTTAATTGTTGATGATAGCAAGAAGACATGCATTTGATATTTTTGAGTGGGACGCCCTTTGCTGTGAGCAGCATCGATTGTTTTTTCCCATTCCTGTGTTCAGTTTAGAAGTAAACAGTTACTCTGCTGAGATATTCCTTTGATAAGAGTTTGTTCTGAATATTGTCTATGTAATGCCAGGCCTTGTGCAATATATATTGGAGTTGGAAAACCTTGTCAAAATTTGGTCATTGATATTTTTGAGTGGGATGCCCTTTGCTGTGAGCAGCGTCGATCGTTTTTTCGTATTCCTGTGTTCAGTTTTAGAAGTAAATACTTACTCTACTGAGATATTCCTATGTTAAGAGTTTGTTCTGAATTGTCTATGTAATGCCAGGCCTTGTGTTTGATTGCAAAGTTGAGCTTGGAATGTTGTGGCATGCGACATCACGAGCTGTTCACCGTGCCTCCTGAGAATAATGCTTCGTATTGTTTTGCATGTCGATCTAATGCCAGTGATTTGCTTGTTAAGAAGATCATCCTCTTCTGTTGTTTCCGTGCTTAAGAAGTTCATCGTCTTATGTTTCATTCATAGCCAATACGACAAGTCGGGTAGGTTAGACGTGAAACCATATGATCTTCCGACCAACTCATCATCTTAGGCCGTGATTGGATCGTCGTTTTCCAACCAAAACCGCTTGTAAAACTGACGCTTGTAAATAAAAGTAGATGATCTCGGGCGAAGCCCTTGGTTGGTCGATTTTGACTAGTAGTAAAATATACAGTCGCCTCTCAAATTACACGTGTAACCCGCCAGTTATACTTACAGACCTCGGGCCCTCGGTTTCATTACGCCTGTATTTTACGCATTGTTTCCGATGACGAGTAAATTACACTTGTATCCTAATACATGTGTGAAATAAACCAGAGCTCCCAAGCGCGGCCTTACCGTTTCATGTCGTCTCAGTCTCTCGAAGGTGTTCATAGGTGTCCGATGATCCTGGCTTCCTGAATGAGCAGCGGGCGCTGTATCAGACCATCCGTAAGGGCCCGCGAGGCCCTCTCCGTCGTCCTTTGAGTTGTTGCGCTCGCCGTGGCGCCTAGCATTGTTAACATGGTCAATGAACATGAGGATTCAGGAGATGACTTTTTTTTGATTGGACGACAGTAGGGGCCCAGTAGGGCCATTGCCGTACGTACGCAAGTGCCTCCTTATTATGTACAACTATTTTTTTTGCTTCCTCCTGGTTTCCTGACATCATGGTCCCACACCATTGTCAACCTATGTAGTCAATATAAACGAGAGAATTGCACAAGGTGCGGCCGACAGCTGGGACCAAACAGCTCGAGCAGTATTTGTATTTTTGAGGCGTGAGCACTACAAAGTTTTTCTTGGCGATGTTTTCGTTGTTGTTCAGAGGAGAGCAGGGTATTAACTGGGCAAGCTGTGGCTCATGTAGCCCAGGCCAGATATCCAGCCCACATTAATATTTTCAAGATGGAAATGGCTAGCCCATCTATATGTTTTTTTTGAGGAATACCCAGGCAAGGTCAACTTGTTATTCTCTGCCCTGCTGAGCTGCAAATTTTATGCATTAGGCTTAACAGGAAAATGGGCTTTAAAAATAATAAATGGGATGTTATTATAAAAACTGGGCAGTAACATAAAAAAATGCACCAAACATGAAATTAGTTTATAAAATACTCCCTCCGTCCGGAAATACTTGTCATTGAAATGGATGTATCTAGATGTATTTTAGTTCTAGATACATCCATTTTCATCCATTTTGATGACAAGTAATTCCAGACAGAGGGAGTATTATTTATGGATTTTAAAAATCTTATTTTTTTAATTGTTGCGCGCGCAATATTTCGTTGGATTTTTACGTAATACAAGTTATATTTAATCTGACCAGAAATTTCAGGATAAAAATATTTCGGATCTCATCAAAATGTGGGAAATTTTTATTGAATTCTGTCTTGAATGGTTGGTTGAAATTATTAATCATTGTCCTAGCGAGAAAATGGGCTGTACTTTTAACAAACTGTAAATGGGTTGTAGTAAATTCCATTAGAATTCAAAAATGGGTTCTACATTCTTACAAATCGCAAATGGGCTATAATTTCTCTGCCACACACTTGTGGGCCTACTAAGTTGACGCATCCCCTAAAAAAAGGTTGACGCGTATGCAAGGCTTTGTCAAGTTATTATAGTCAACACACGGTTCTAGCATGAGTGGCCGTTGGATGTCTATCCAACGGTTGTCGTGCTTCTTCTTCAATCTCGGATATACTAGCTTCGGCCGCCCAGAAAATGATTCCTCCCCCTGACATCTGGGGCGCATCGCTTCCGAGGCTGACCTATGGGCCTACTAAGTTGACGCGTACCAAGGGCTTTGTCAACTTAGTCAATATAAACGATTCTAGCTGTAGTGACCGTACGATGTCCATCCAACGGTTGTAGTGTTTCTTCAACCTCTGGTCTTCTTGCTCCAACCGCCCAAAGCAGCGCCGGTCATGCCGCGTTTTCCTACCTCTCGTGGCCGGCTTTGATGCCGCGGAGGCCTCACTGCCCCCTACTACTCCCACCGCTGTCCCAGGGCATCCCTCTACTCACCCACACCCCCTTTTATTCTGCAGCGACGACAGCCTCACGCTGCAGCCGAACCAGTGAACCCTCGTACTCCTCTCCGCGTGGGCATCCACTGTCGCATTTTCCCCGGCTCCGCATCTTCCCCTTCCTAGGCCTCGCTACCATCCACCGCCTTGGTGCTCTCGGCATGGCGTGGTCAATGTGGTCAACGACTGACTTCCATCGGAAGAGTACTATACATGGAGAGGCTGACAGCTGGGTCCACGGCCACAACCTAGTTTTTTTGTGATTTACCAAGTAAGTAGCTTTGTCAGGCCTATTGGGATGCAAATCTTTCAAGACGAGGGGAGCTTCATTCGGCTGGCCAAGAAAATGGCCTATCAGTAATGAGAAATGGGTTGTACATTTTTAAAACACATCAAACCGGCAATTAGTTTCAAATTTCTTTTTTTCATTTCGAGATTTTAAATTGCATTGATTTTTATGTGTGGACAATTTGTTGGATTTCATATTGATATACATTTATTTTTAAAATCAGTTTGAATGTGACTCGAAATTTCGGGATCAAAAACAGTTCGGACCGCACCGAAATATGCAAAATTTCGTATAATTTTTTAACTGTGGCCACAATATGGGCTGTAATGCTAACAAGAAGAATATGGGCTCCAAAAAAACCTTAAGAATTAGCAAATGGGTTGTAAATTATTAGAAATAATAGCAGATAGGATGTATGCTGTTTTCCACAGATTTGAAGCTTTCCTAAAAAAAGGTTGACGCACAAGCAGTGACTGTTGGATTTCCATCCAACGGCTATCGTGCTTCTTCAATCTCTGGTCTTCTTGCTCTAGCCGCTCAAACAAGCGCCGGCGGGACTGCCTGCTCCCTCCTCCCCGCGGCCGGCTGTGCTGCCGTGCAGGCCTCACTGCCCCATCGTACTCCCATCGCTGGCCTAGCCATCCCTCCACTCACCCACACATGCTGTTATTCTCCGGCGACGGCAGACGAACCAGTAAACCCTCGTACAGTCGTACTCCCCTCCATGTGGGAAACAACTGCCGAGTCTTCCCTACCTCCGTCTCGTTCCCTTCCTAGGCCTCGCGGTCGTCCACCGCCCTGATGCTCTCGGCGCGGCCTGGTCAAGGTGGTCAACGACCAACATGCATCTGAAGTGGACTGTACGTGGAGAGGCTGACAGCTGGGTCCATGGCCACAACAAGGAAGTGCCTCCTTATTACGCGCAAAATAATTATTCCTCCACCTGACTGCAAGGACCCACCGGACGGGCCACCGTATTTTGCGAAAATTACGTTTCCCCCTTGACTGCTGGGACCCACCAACTACATCTTCACACACAAGGAAGTGCGTCCGGGCAAAAAAAAATGATTCGCCCTCCTGACTGCTCGGACCCACCAGCTACATCTTCGCACGCAAGGAAGTGCATCCAAAAAAAAAACGATTTGCCCCCCTGACTGCTGGGACCCACCAGCTACATCTTCGCACGCAAGGAAGTGCATGACAGTCGGGACCCACCTGGTCGAAGCATACATAGCGTTGTCATTCTGGTCACGAACGTGTACGTACATGCTGGTGGATGTAGAGGCGCGCACGTGTCGTAGTAGAGGCACGCATGTGTCATAGTAGAGGCGCGCACATAGCATGTACACGTACGTATAGCGGCCAGGGTGCAAGAAAGAAAATACGGCCACGTATGTGTACATACGGGCGGGGTCTCGAATGCCTACTCGCGCATACATACGTACGGCCAGGGCTCGTGTACATGGCTGGGTCGGAACGGAGAAACAGCGTCGTCGTCATGTTCATGGGGAGGCAACCGGCTGGGTCAGAACGGAATGCGTGGTCATGTTCATCGGGAGGGCTTGGACGGAACAGGCGATGGAAACGAGGCCCGGCGTACCGCAGAACGGAGGTAACGGCCTTGTGTTCGACCGGCCACGTCCGAAACGGGACCCTGTTCATCAGGAGGGGTGTGGCGTACCCCAAAACGGACAAAACAGACCTCCTACGGTCGAAACGGGGGTCCTATTGATCGGGAGGGGTGTGGCGTACCACAAAACGGACGAAACAGACTTGTGTTGGAGCGCTACGGTCGAAACGGGGTCCTGTTCATTGGGAAGGGTGTCACGTACCGCAAAACCAGACTCCATGGGATACTGTTCATCTCCACTGTTGACCTCCTCCAGCCTCCACGGGCTACTGTTCATCCACCGTCGACCTCCTCCAGCCTCCACCTGCGACTGTTCATCCACGGGCTCCTGTTCATCTAACCTCCACCGCGCGCTACTCCATTGGCTACTGTTCAACCACCCCTCTCCATGGGCTCCTGTTCAACCACCCATCCACGGGTTACTGTTCATCCACCCCTCCACCGTCTACTGTTCGTCCGGCCCTCCATGGGGTCGTCCTGTTCATCCAGCACTCCACGGGGTCCTGTTCATCCAGCCCCAACTGGCTCGATCGATCGAGGTCCTGTTCATCAAGAGGCAACGCCATGGGTCCTGTTCATCCACTCCCACCGCTCACTGTTCATCCAAAGCCCCCCACAACACTCACTGTTCATCCAGAGAGGCAGCATCGATCGGCTTCAGTTAGCAGCAGTAGCGAAGGAATCGATCGCTCGAGTGCAGCAACGCATAGCCTGCAGTGCAATCGCTCGGGTTCAGTTAGAGCCCAACGCCTCGCTTGGGTTCAGTTAGTGCCAATGCCTCGCACACACGCGCGTACGTGTATGAGAGAAACGTGCATCGCTCAGCGCCCGACCACCCACCGTAACCGGGAACTCCCCGAAATTTTCCGCGCCCTTGCTTCTACCATAGTTTTTTCCATCATGGACGGCCCAAAGAATGTCATGCAGTTGCTTCTCTGGCCCACCCAGGATGAAAAGCCCATTTTCTGTCATGATTTTTTGTCATAGAAGTAGGAGCCCACCACATCTATGATGATACCGGGTTTTGTCACAATTATCGTCATAGAAGTGTCATATGTATGACAGAAAAAAAAATTATTCGGCCCAAAATGTCACGGATGTGTCCTTTTTATGTAGTGGTGGGCCCCCTCCACTTATTCCTACACCCACACTCTTCTTCTTCCTCCCAAAAAATCACTATCCAGATCAAGCACGAGTTCTAGCTCATTTTGCTACTATTTTTGATCTCCTTGCTCAAAGCTCCATGCACAAATCTGCTTTGGGGGATTGTTCTTTGGTATGCGACTCCCCCAATGATCCAATTAGTTTTTGTTCTAGTGCTTTATTCATTGCAATTTCATGCTGCTAAGGTGACCCTGTTCTTGAGCTTGCATGTTAAATCTATGAGGTCCAAGTAATTCTAATGCATGATAGAGGCTCTAGGCACTTGTGGGAGTAGTTGCTATCAATTGTGAATGGCCGTCAGAGGAGTTTATGGTCAAACTGGGCATCAAGGATGAATTTGATGCATATGTGCGTAATGCTGACCTTGAGGACTTCATGCAAGATAAGTGCCCTCAATATCACTATTTGACTGACTCCTTCGTGAGAAGGTCAAAATTTACATCTTCGCGCAATTCTCAAAGTGTCCTGTTTGATATTTATGATAAATCATATACCATGGACCTAGAAGATTTTACTACTGCTTGTAAACTCCCGCAGTGGGGAAGTGTTAATGAACCTCATAAATCTGAATATAAAGACTTTCTTGCTAGCATTACTGTGGGAGAATCTAGAGAAATAGCACAAGCTACCATAGGGAGCATTCATTTTCCTGCTATACATTATTTTGCTCTCTTCATTGGTAGATGCATTAACGGTAAAGATGAAGCATGTCACATGTGTGTTCCTAATCTTTGTGGTCTCAAGAGTGATGTATTAGGTGATAAACAATACAACTTGGGGGCAATTATTGCACGTAGGTTGCATCATACTAGTTTAGCTGGACACTTGTTTGGAGGAATTTATGCGACCCGTGTGGCCAATTATCTTGGTATACCTGCACATGAAAATGATACGGAGTTGCTTCCCGCTTATTTAGATTATAATGCCATGGTTAGTGATAATTTTCTTGAGAGGAATGAACAATTCCTCCAGTATTGACTAATCTTTGACTGATGTTGCACTGTCCATATTACTCTCCCTGCTCCTGCCTTTTTGATTATTAGGCAAAAAGAAGATATGTTATCATCAGGGAGGAGGCAAACGAGTACGAGAGAAGAACGGAGGCAGCTCGCCGCCATGCTGCAGCTCAGGAGGCAATGGCTTTGCATCTCAGTACGACCCCAGTTACAACTTCGGATATCAGCTAGGTTACCCATGGCCATAGACCAACTTAGGCCAAAAGCCTAAGCTTGGGGGAGTACGTATTCCTCACCGACTTTACATTCATGTTCACACAGTCATTCTAGTGTCGGTGCTCATAGTCTTTCATTGTACTATCCATGCTAGTTTATTTTATTTTCTTGCTTTCTTCTTGTGTGTTTGATAAACCTTAAGAAAAACCAAAAAAATAGTCAGTTTAATCTCCATGCCTGTAGTAGTAATAATTAAAAGAAAAACTCAAAAAGATTTCTCGTTCTTCTTTTTGCTTGTTGGGAGCTTTCCCGTGTAAATAGTTTTATTTCTTTTCTTTTCCTTTGGGGGTTGAGAGGAGAAGACCATAATGAAAATGTCTAAGTGGCTCTTATATGCATAATTGATTTACTTTAACCAGGACCCCATATTACTTTTTCTTCTCTCTTGAAATGAATGCTTGCAGATTCCAGCTTAGTCCAATGCACATGCACTATTATTATTATCCACACCGTTTGGTCGAGCTAGTAAAAGGCAATAATGATGCTATATGATGAAATGATTAGGATAAGAGGAGCTGGTATGAACTCGACCTCTCTTGTTTTTGTAAATATGATTATCTAATCGTTCCTGATTCAGCCTATTATGAATAAACATGTTTGCAATGGAAATTAGAGATTATAGTTGCTTACGCCATGCTTAATTAGCTATGAGTTTATAATGGTTTACCTTGCATGCCAACATGCTATTAAAATGGTTGTGATGTGGTATGATAGGGTGGTATACTCCTTTCAATGATTTGAGTGACTTGACTTGGCACATGTTCACGCATGTAGTTGAAAAAATCAACATAGCCTTCACGATATTTATGTTCATGGTGGATTATATCCTACTCATGCTTGCACTCAGTGTTGATTAATTTTAATGCATGTTCATGACTGTTGTCGCTCTCTCAGTTGGTCGCTTCCCAGTCTCCTTCTAGCCTTCACCTGTACTAAGTGGGAATACTGCTGGTGCATCCACTTCCATAAACCCCAAAGTTATTCCATATGAGTCCACCATACCTTCCTATATGCAATATTTATCTGTCGTTCCAAGTAAATACAGTATGTGCCAAACTCTAAATCTTGAAATGAAATTCTGTTTTGTATGCTCGAACAGCTCATGTATCAACTAGGGCTATCTGTATCTTCCATGTTAGGCGGGTTTTTCTCAAGAGGAGTGGACTCCGCTCCTCACTCACGAGAAAATGGCTGGTCACCGAGATGCCCAGTCCCATGCTCAAATCAAATCAAAATAATTAAACAAAACTCCCCCAGGATTGTTGTTAGTTGGAGGCACTCGTTGTTTCCAACAAGCCATGGATTGATGCTTGTTGGTGGTGGGGCAGTGTAAACTTTTACCATTCTGTTTGGGAACTGCCTATAATGCATGTAGTATGGAAGATATCGCCAGGATTGTTGTTAGTTGGAGGCACCCATTGTTTCGGGCAAGCCATGGATTGATGCTTGTTGGTGGAGGGGGAGTATAAACTTTACCATTATGTTTGGGAATCGCCAATAATGTGTGTAGCATGGAAGATATCGAGATCTTTCAGTTGTTATGTTGACAATGAAAGTATACCACCCAAAATGTTATTATCTCTGTTTTAAAAATCGAGCTCTATTACCTCTACAAATCCATACTTCCCTCTGTGAAGGGCCTATCTATTTACTTTCAAGTTGAGTCATCACCCTCTTATTTAAAAGCACCCGCTTGATAGCACCACTGTCATTTGCATGCATTACTATTAGTTTATATTGGGTATGACTATGACTGGATCTCTTTTACCATTTATTACAATGTTTAGTCAGTCCTTGATCTTTAAAGGTGCTCTGCATTTACGTTTTGCGGTATCAGAAAGGGCTAGTGAGATACCATCTTGTTATATCATATTATGATTGTTTTGAGGAAGTGTTGTCATCCGAGTTTTATTATTATTGCTCGCTAGTTGATTATGCCATTGATATGCCTAAACATGAGACCTAAGTGTTATTCTGAATATGGTTAGTTCATAATCTTTGCTGAAAACTTGAATGCTAGCTTTACATATTTACAACAACAAGAGCAAAGAGAGTTTGTAAAAGTTTTTCTTTATCACTTTTAGTTTATCAACTGAATTGCTTGAGGACAAGCAAAGGTTTAAGATTGGGGGAGTTGATACGTCTCCGTCGTATCTACTTTTCCAAACACTTTTGCCCTTGTTTTGGACTCTAACCTGCATGATTTGAATGGAACTAACCCAGATTGATGATGTTTTCAGCAGAACTATCATGGTGTTATTTTTATGCAGAAATAAAAATTCTTGAAATGATCTGCAAATCCACGGAGAAACTTTTCAGAATTAATAAACAATACTGGCGAAAGAATCAGCGTTAGGGGGCCCACACCCTGTTCACGAGCGTGGGGGCGCCCCCCCTCCCCTAGGGCGCGCCCCTGCCTCGTGGCCCCCCTGGACGTCCACCGACCTCAACTCCAACTCCATATATTTGCTTTCGCGGAGAAAAAAATTATAGAGAAAGAATTATCACGTTTTACGATACGGAGCCGCTGCCAAGCCCTAAACATGTCGGCGTCCTGGGAACGGGGGTCCCCAGACTTGCCTGCCTGCGGCCTGCGGCGTGGCTCAAGCCATGGCCCAGTGCGGCCCATCTTCATCAACTCAAGCTCAAGACCCTTGTGAGGGGCCAAGCCTTGTGGGGCGGATGACAGGAAGCTTCCTCAGGAGTAGCCTCGTCAGGCTGGCTCATGAGGAGGCGGAGAGATCAAGGCAGGGGTACCTCGTGAGGTGCCCATGACGCAAGCCATGACGATCGAAGCCAGGCGGGCGCCAGGCGGGCGCCGGCCTGCGTAGTGTCCTTGTTTCCCCTTTGGTGCAAAGGAGCAAGCACAGGCCAAGGCATCAGGCAAATGCTACCATTTCGGTGCAACAAGACCAAGACCAGCGCAACGGCAGGAAGGAGGTCACCGTGGAGCCCAGGACAGCGTCATCATCAGAGCCTTTAACAGGTGAGGACCGACTTTAGTCAGGATAAGTGTACTAGATGTTCCCCTTCAAAATGGACAATTGTTGGCGCCCTTCCCGCTCAATATTTGGGAAGAGGACCAGGGCCTCTTACTCTATATATAGGGCTAGCCACCGTAGTATAGAGGCATCTGTAATCGACCCCTCCAAAGGGACACCACCACCACAAGAACATCCCTCGCGAGGCTGTTCTTCCTTTGTACTGTTCTTCATCAGCCCCAGAGGCAATCCACCACACCACACACTAGAGTAGGGTATTACACCGCAATGGTGGCCTGAACCAGTATCAATCTCGTGTCCCCTATGTGTTCATCTTGCTAGCCTAGATCCTTTGGCGAGAAGACAAGACGCGAGCTGGTAGAGGAGAGATCTTCGTGCGCACCCCAGAGTTCAAACCTCAAGGGTCTGCCGGAACCCGCAATCCGACATTTGGCGCGCCAGGTAGGGGTGCGCCGGAGCTTTCCCCACCAGCAAACGTTCTCCATCAACCTTGCACTTCGCCCTCATGGCCGGCGACGCGACGTACGCTCTGGCCGCGGAGGCCGGCCCGGGGCCCCGGGGGCTCCGGGCTCTGACCTCCGCCTTGCGACGGGCGCAGTGGCCAAACAAGTTCAAGCCAGAGGTGCCGCCACACTACGATGGCACGATAGATCCGCTAGCCTTCTTACTGGCGTATGAGGAGGCCGTCCTCAAGGCCGGAGGCGACGGCCGGGTCATGGCCAACTGGCTGCCCCTGGCACTCGCGAGCGTCCCATGCATGTGGTTGCTCCATCTGCCGGCATCTTTAGTGGGCTCCTGGGAGGAGCTGCGCGGACTCTTCCTCGCCCGACATGTGGCCCCGGCGCCCCCAGTCGTCGCGGCACTCCTAGGGGGCTCACAAGCACCACCCACGCACCGCCACGTCAACCCGTTCATCTGCCAGGTCGGCGCTGCCCAGACTCGCAGCCTAGCTCCTCCAGGATGGGCATCACCCAAGGCCGACTTGACCTTCGGCTTGGATGATCACCCCAACAACACCGCTTGCTCGGGCACACTCCCAATGCTGTGTACTCCTACCATCTGCCAGGTGGCCATCACCAGGACCCTCATCGACGGCGGGGCCGGCCTCAATATGCTCTCGATCGAGGCCTTTAGCCTCGTCCACGTGCCGCTGGAGCGACTCCGACCTAGCCAGCCCTTTTCACGCGTCGAGGGCAGCCCAGCCGGCTCCTTGGGGCAAATCCGCCTCCCGATGACGTTCGGCACCCAAGCCAACTACCGCACGAAGCGGGTTGACTTCCACGTCGCCCGCATCGGCCTCCCGTACAACGCCATCCTCGGCTACCCAGCTTTGGCCCGGTCCATGGCGGCAACCCACCCAGCTTACAATCTGATGAAAATGCTCGGGAGCAGTGGTGTCCTCACCATAGCTGGGGACGCAAAGGATGCTCTGCAGGCACTCAAGCTCGCCTTCAAAACTGCCGCAGCAGCACAACCCGCCATTGCCAACCCCCTCAAGGCTAAGGGGGCTGCGCCCACCAAGAAGAAGCAGCTGTTCACCTAGGACAAGGCCAAAACCAAGCAGATGTCAGTCGACAAGGATGGGTCCTCTGGTGCCACCTTCACCATAGGCGCCAATCTGGATCCCAAGCAAGAGGAGACCCTGGTGAGGTTCCTGCACGCAAATAAGGAGGTGTTTGCGTGGGAGCCCAAGCAACTGGCGGGGGTTCCCAAGCAGGTGATTGAGCACCACCTGAATGTATGTCCTAATGTACGCCCAGTGAAGCAAAATGCAAGACGGCAGTCCACCGAGAAGCAAGCTTTCATCATCCAGGAAACCCGCAAGCTGGAGGCCGTGGGAGTCATTTGCGAGGTTCGATACCTAGAGTGGCTGGCGAACCCTGTCGTTGTGCCAAAGAAAAGAGGGAAAGAGCGCATGTGCGTCGATTTTACCAACCTCAACAAAGCCTGCCCGCAGGATCCGTTCCTGCTACCCCGCATCGACCAGATCATCGACTCTACTGCTGAGTGCGACCTATTGTGCTTCTTGGATGCCTTCTCAGGCTATCCTCAAATCAAGATGGCGGTCGAAGATGTGGAGAAGACGACTTTTTTGACCCCGTGCGGGGTGTACTGCTACGCCTGCATGCCATTCGGATTATGCAACGCGGGGGCAACCTTCCAGTGGCTAATGCACATCGCGTTAGGCCGGCAGCTTGGGAGGAACGCTGAGGCGTATGTCGATGACATAGTGGTAAAGTCTCGGGAGGCGAAGACCCTGATACAGGACCTGGAAGAAACCTTCGCGAGCCTGAGTGAAGTGGACTTGCGGCTCAACCTAGAGAAGTGCGTGTTCGGTGTACCCTCCGGCAAGCTCTTGGGTTTCCTCGTGTCGCACAGAGGGATCGAGGCTAACCCAGAGACGGTAAAGGCAATTGAAGACATGAGCCCGCCGAAAACTCTCAGGGAAATGCAGAAGCTTGTCGGGCGGGTAACTGCGTTGGGGAGTTTCATCTCCAAGCTAGGGGAACGCGCTCTGCCCTTCTTCAAGCTGATGAGGAAGAAGGGCCCATTTGAATGGACTCCGGAGGCTGACGAAGCGTTCAAATACCTTAAGAGGTACCTGACCAGCCGTCCTGTGATGGTAGCGCCGCGCTCGTAGGAGCCCTTGCTGCTCTATCTCGCCGCCACACCGTGTTCTGCCAGTGCCGCTCTAGTGGCCCTTCGGGAGGAGCGTCGGACCAGGACTGCACCAGCTGCGGCAACCCCAGGGCAGGAAGGCCCCTCCGGGGTCACGCCCGCAGCAGATACAAGCCAGCCCCAGCAAGAAGGCGTCCACAAGGCTAAGGGGGCTCCGCAGGCTTGTCAAGAGCCGGGGGCTCTGTCACGCCCAATATGCGACCCTATCCAAAAGGAACTCGAAGGTCCCACCAAAGGATAGACCCGCATATTGAAACGCTTTTGCAAGGTGGATATCATTACATCAACATTACATAATAGATGGGGATACATACAAGAGGCATACAACGCCACACGAATACAACATCACAACCCATAAGATCAACATACGACTACGGATGAAACACAAACAGAAACTCAAACGACATCTGCCCTGCTAGCCCAGGCTGCCAACCTGGAACCTATCCCCTGATCGAAGAAGAATCAGAAGAAGAACTCCAATACAAGCAAACATCGCTCTCGCATCATGATCATCGCATAACCTGTACCTGCAACTGTTGTTGTAGTAATCTGTGAGCCACGAGGACTCAGCAATCCCATTACCATGGGTATCAAGACTAGCAAAGCTTAAAGGGAAAGGAAGGGGTAAAGTGGTGAGGTTGCAACAGCGACTAAGCATATATGGTGGCTAAAATACACAAATAAGAGCAAGAAGAGAGCAAAGGAATGGTCGTGAAGCTAGCAATGATCAAGAAGTGATCCTGAACTCCTACTTACGTCAAACATAACCCAGAAACCGTGTTCACTTCCCGGACTTCGTCGAAAAGAGACCATCACGGCTACACACGCGGTTGATGCATTTTAAATCGTATCTGGTGTCAAGTTATCTACAACCGGACATTAACAAATTCCCATCTGCCTATAACCGCAGGCACGGCTTTCGAAAGATTATACCCTGCAGGCGTGTCCCAACTTAGCCCATGATAAGCTCTAGCGATCAACGAAGGATATTCCTTCTCCCAGGAAGACCCGATCAGACTCGGAATCCCGGTTTACAAGACATTTCGACAATGGTAAAACAAGACTAGCAAAGCCGCCCGATGCGCCGACAATCCCGATAGGAGCTGCACATATCTCGTTCTCAGGGCAACACCAGATGAGACAGGCTACGAGTAAAACCAGACTTCGAGTTTCCCCGAGGTGGCCCCGCAGGCGGCTCGGTTCGGACCAACACTTAGACAAGCACTGGCCCGGGGGGGCTAAAATAAAGATGACCCTTGGGTTGGCCGACCCAAGGGAAGGGTATAGGTGGTGGTGAGGCAAATGGTAAAACCAAGGTTGGGCCTTGCTGGAGGAGTTTTATTCAAAGCAAACTGTCAAGGGGGTCCCATAAATCACCTGACCGCGTAAGGAACGCAAAATCCGGGAACATAACACCGGTATGACGGAAACTAGGGCGGCAAGAGTGGAACAAAACACCAGGCAAAAGGCCGAGTCTTCCACCCTTTACCAAGTATATAGATGCATTAATACTATAAGAGATATTGTGATATCCCAACCAAAATCCTGTCCACCATGGAGAAATCTTCAACTTCACCTGCAACTAACAACGCTATAAGAGGGGCTGAGCAAAAGCGGTAACATAGCCAAACAACGGTTTGCATAGGAAAGGTGTCAAAGGTTAGAGGTTCATGGCAATTTGGGATGGCTTGATAAACAGGTGATAGGTAGCGCAGCATAGATAGAACGAAGCAACTAGCATAGCAATGATAGTAGTGAGATCCAGGGTAGCGGTCATCTTGCGTGAAATCCCGCTTGGAAGAAGAACGAGTCCATGAAGAATATGAAGCCACAAAGACGAACCAAGCGTAGTCGAACGAATCCTCACGATCGCAGCGAAACAGGAACTATCGAGAAGAAGCACACAACATAGTAAACACACCACTCATAGACAAGACATGATGCACAACAAGCATGATGCATGACAAGGCTACATGAAGCTAGTCATGGCAAGCGATGATGCATACAAGAGCAACACATCAAGGCAAGTTTAAATGAGGCCGGGAACAACATATAACAATTCCGGTAAGTCCTCATATGCAAATTTTGAAGTTGGTCCAGATCTGAATAAACCTTATGTTCAAGTTGTTAAACAGAAAGTTAAGATGCACAAAGATGATCTACACAAGATTCTAGTCAAGTTACATATAAAGTTCATTTAGTTCGGAGCTACGGCCTAGAAGATATGAGCAAAACAAGTTAAACATGACATTGATGCAAAATGCACTCAAACATCAAGCAAACACCTCAAAACATGGATGCAACATGATAATATGAAACTATATGCAAAATCAAGCAAGTTTCATATAGAGCACACTCAAAACGGAGCAACGGTTCGACACATACATTCTATACACGTCATAGCAACAATCTGTCCAAAACAGCAACTAGGCATCTTGCAAGCATCAAAACAATATGCTACAGCATACTAACATGATAACAAAAGGCATGGACATGATGTACAGGTAAAGCATAACAAAACATGAACACTTAGCTATCTCCAGAAATCACTAGAACATGCTCAAACACACATGGCAAGATTGCAAATAATAACAGTTCAGACTTTGCAGAAAATAACATCAGGTTGCAATGTTTAGATCTATCAAACAACATGTTACAGGAACATATCATGGAAAACAAAGGCATGGCATGAACCTACTAATTGCATAGATCAAAAGTCCCTTACATAGACCATAAGCCAAAAAGGATCAGAAAATATGATGGCACCCATGTAAACATAGCAAGTTATATTACAGATTCATACATGGCAGAAACAGAATTATGAAGGCATGTTGGTGAGCTTGTACCACTCACCACAGAGCATTACATGGCATGACAAGGCAACCAACAGTAATAAGACATGTTTGTGAAGCTAAGCATGGCAATAGCAAGTTCATAGGGTGCATGGAACACTAGCAACAATCATGGTAACAACTGAACTTAATGTTAACAGGCTGACAGCAACATTATTTAGCAACTTTGGAGCAAGATAACAACAAGCTACAACAAGCTATAAATGCAACCAGGGGCATGGATGGTTAGAGGATGACATGTAGAACAAAACATATTTAGTGAACATATCCAGATTATGAATAGAATGATTTGTAGAAGCAGGTTTACATAGCATCACCAAATAACAGATCCAGCCTAGCAAAACAACAACAGCAAGTACCCTACTTAACAAGCTTGATTCACTCACCACAAGTCATTGCATGACAAGATAAGCATAGCATCAGCAAGAAGACATGTTTATGAAACAAATCAAGGCAAGAACAAGTTCATAGCATGCAAGGATCAACTACAACAACCTTGGCAAAATTGAATAACACGTAAACAATCTGCCAGGAAACATTTTAAAGCAAAAGTAGAGCACGAAAATGACATGCTAGGCTACTCCATAAATGCAAACAGGGGCATGAATGGATAGACAATAACCATATGTTCAAAACACCCTTACTGAAGTATCTCAAAATATGCATGGATCTCTTTGTAGCATCATGTTTACATGGCATCAAAATAACAGCAGAACAGAAACTAAAGTCAGCAACATCACGATGCCTAGTTTGCATGCTTGTGCTAGTCACCACAGAGATCACAAAAATACATGGTAATCACCTCTGTAAAGAAAACATGGCATAGATCAAAACACCTGTAGACATCAACCTCATAGGATGCACACCTCAATCATGGCAAAAATGACAAAAGAGCTCGTTCTGTTAACAGACAGCAGAAAACATCATGAAGCACTCTTGCAACGATGATTCAGGCATCAAGATGAACTCAAACGAATATGATGCAATGTAATGAAACGATGAACTCGCTGAGACGAACAATTTGACATTTCACACGCATGAAACGGAGCTACGGATGCAGAGATACAATGCAATGAACATGGCATGATTATGTAAAATATTCGGGACTTAGACGAATTGTTGGGGAAGGGGAAAGTCAACCTCGAATCTGGATCTGGCTCGCCGGAGAAGAAGAGGGTCGTGGTGGCTGGAGCAGAGGGGCGGCGAGCTCGCTGGCGGGATGGCGGAGGGCGGCGCCGACAAATGGCGACGGGGCGCGGCCGGGCACGAACGGCGGCGGCCGGCGAAGGGCGCGGGCGGATCCGGGAGCTCGGGCGCGCGGCGCGCCGGCCGGCGGCGAGACAGGAGCTGGACGGCGGAGGCGGATGGCGATCGGGGAGGCGCGGCCTGGGGCGGCGCCGGCGGGAGGCGAGGCGCGGC